>NW_012267343.1:836871-849961 GCF_000151885.1 Dipodomys ordii | reverse complement strand
GGGGGGGGGGGAGGCAGGGGAGGCAGGGGAGGGTATGGGACTCTAAAGCCTTGAATTTTCTCCCGTGGGACGTAGAAGCCCAAGGGGTGACAGGTAAGGAGGCCTTTTGGGGTATAGACTGGGAATTTCCAGCTGCTCAGCCCTGTCTTGACTCCTGCCCCTCCCATGTTTAAGCTGTCTTTCTTCCACACCAACCCAAACACAGGTACGTGAGCACAGATGGCTTGCCCCGCCTTCTTACTACATCCTATCTGTTCTGGGTCCTGGGGGGGGGGACCATGCTGGCTCTTCCCAGAAATCTACTTGGGAAGGAGCCAGACTTGAGTCTTGGCCACTGCTTCCTTCTCACTCAAGTTTCTTTGCCGTGAACCTCCTTTTCTCCATCTGTAAATGGCCCAGGACAGCGGTGGGGGGCTCAATACCCACCACACCCCTGCCCCCTTCCCTTCATTCTTGTTCTGGGGTCACTCCCTCCCCACACTTTGTCTCAAGCCCCAGGTAATGGAATAAACCCCTCTTCTCTGCACTCCACACCCAGAGCAGTATCACCCCTGGGCAAGGCTCAGCTCTGGTTCCAGGAGGTAGAGAGGGACTTGGCCACACCGTACAGATAAACAGATTGAGGTGTCGGTGCAGCATGGCTTCCCACCAGTTGGGGGCAGCAGAGGGCAGCGAGTGGACTCCCGGGTGGCTACTCCTGGGGAGAGGGAGGTCTAGGGGTTTGTGTGCCATAGGAAACCTGCTGAACTAAACAAGCCCGGAACCTGTCACTGGACAGTGACAACAGCCCAGATCAGCGAACATCTGGAAGCTGGTGACAGCTGGGCCCAGCATGGATGGCTGAGCTGGCTGGGCTGGGCTTGACCAGAGAGCTATACCTCTTAAAGGGGACACTTATAGGAGGAATTAGAGGTCTTGGGGCCAAGACAGACTCCATCAGGAGGAGGGGCAAAGGGTGGGGACTGGCAAGTGAGCTACCGGGCAGGGTCATCAAACTGGGGCCTACACACACTCGATCACTGTCATCTTTGAGGGTCTACAGGTCCCTTGTTCTAGCCCCCAAGTGGATGAGGAAGTCCCCACAGAGTCTGGCCCTTTGCACGCAGCCAGTCTCACCTAGACAGCATTGTTTCTTCCTTAAAAAGAACAGTGTTGAGCCCCTAGAAAAAGGAGGTGGAGAGGGGGCTGGGAAGGTGGCTCAGTGGTAGAGCGCTTGCCTTACATGCATGAGGCCCTGGGTTCGATTCCTCAGCACCACATAAGCAAAAAGAAAAAAGCCAGAAGTGGCGCTATGGCTCAAGTGATAGAGTGGCTAGCCTTGAGCTGAAGAGCTGAGGGACAGCGCCCAGGCCCAGAGTTCAGGCCCTATGACTGGACCCACCAAAAAGGAGGTGGAGAGCTTGGATGGGTCACACAACCAATAGAGGCCAAAGCTGTCACGTGCCACTGGGCTTCCCTCTCCCTGCCTTATCTTCTGTAACTCCTTCTTTCTAGTCCAAAGTGTCAAGTGTCTGCACGGCATCCAGACTAGGAGAGGACTCCTCCCTCTTCCCACTTTGCATCCTGGCCTGTGGCCAGTGTAGTCCCTCCCCTCTTTAGGGGGACCAGGAGCCTGGATGTGGGGAGCAAGGTACACATGCCTTTGTTTTCCCTCTTTCTCTGCTTTTCCTTTTTCTTTCTTTCTTTTTTAAAATTTAACGTCAGTTGTGGGGCTTGATCTCAGGGCCTGGGTGCTATTGCTGTGCCACTTTGAGCTACAGCTCTACTTGTGGTTTTCTGGTGGTTAATTGGAGATAAGAGTCTCAGGGCTGCTGCCTGGGCTGGCTTTGAACCGTGATCGTCAGATCTCAGCCTCCTGAGTAACTAGGCTTATAGGCATGGGCTACCAACCCCAGGCCCCACTTTCTTACGCTGTGGAAACCATGTGATTAGGTGGCCTTGGGGTTGGCTTGCAGACTTGATATGGGAGTTCTGGGATGAGAATTGTTTCCAGGGTGGGAGGCCCTCTGTGGAGGGGGAGGCAGAGACACCTGCTTCTCACACAAGTCTCTACATTGCCCATGAGTAACTTTTCCTGAGAATAACTTTTCCTGTGGAAGGACTTCAAGGGCATCTCCAGGGAACTAGGATTGTTATTCTCCTACCCCCCAGGGCCTTAGATGGCCCTACTGGGCTGGGGACTGGGTAACCCAGCCCCGAAGCTTTGGGAGAGGTTGGTCCTTCTGCACAGAATTCCCCGTGTGTATGCCTCTGCAACTTTTTGCTGTCATCCTGGGATTCCTCCCTCTCTCAGGAAGCCCCCTGGCAGGTGTCCCTTTCCCAAGGCACAGAACATCTGTGTGCATGTCCTTTCCCAAAGATACTGCCCTTAATGCTCTCACCAGCCCATGGTGACCTATTTGTTAGTTTTTGCCTTCAGTGGAAGACTCTATCTATCTATCTATCTATCTATCTATCTATCTATCTATCTATCTATCTATCTATCTATCTATCTATCTATCTATCTATCTAGTTATAACAAGGGGTTTCCAATGCAACAGGCTGGTTTATGAATGCATCTTCAGCATTCTCCTCCATCTCTCCCCCACTCTACCCATACCCTCAAAGAGCCTCTGATCCCCACCCCCCTTCTAAAAACCCCCAGCAATGACACCAGAGTCAGGGATGTTAACTTTGACTCTGCTCCATGGGCCATCTGAACCTGACTCCAGGACTCCTGGGTGAATCTGGCCTGCACACACTCAATGGCCTGGGAGGAGCGTAGTGTATAAAGTCTTCCCTAACTGCGTTTTTGCGTAGTGAAGACTGTGTTTAACAACGCTGCTCACTCAGGGATTTATAGAGTGCCACCACCCCTCTTCCTATACAGATTTACTCATCCTCAGGTGGGGGCTCCCTGGCATCCTGGTGTTCCCTGGTAGTTCTTGATCCAGAGAAAACAGGATAATACCTTTTTCCTGCCTTGGTCCTCTGGGGCTGGTCCTGTCTGCTGGGCTGCCTGGACAGTCCCTCTGCATTCTTGTCACCTGTTAATGAATCATTGGGAAGGCATGCCCAAGCTGGGAAGGATTTGGAGATGAGCCAGGTAGATCATTTCCTCATTGTGCAGATGAGGAAACTGAGTCAAGAGAGGCCTAAGTGCTTGCTCAGTGTTTCCTTACCCAGTGGTAGAATTAGGTAAGAGCTATAGCTTCAGCCTCCCTAGGTTGAAGTCTGCTATGCTACTTCTGGGCTGTGTGGGCCCATGGAAGTTGTTTGCCCTGTCTGAGCCTCTTCTGTCCCTGATTATACAATGAATAAGCTCTGGAAATCTCTAATATGGTGTGGGCTGTGCAGCTGCAGCAAGATGCTTGGAGCACAAGATGGGGAAATTTCAATGGGGAGGAAGAAGTAAGGTCAGAGTCACCCAGGGAGACTGGCCAGATAGTTGGACCTCATCTCAGGGCCTGGAGGGCTGCATAGGGAGGAGGAGGAGATTCCTTTCACCAGGAAGCCTAATGGAATAGTTTCCCTAAAGTTACACCACCCCCAGCCCTCGGCCAGCCTGGAACTAGAAGAGCCAGGGTGCTGTTGTGGTCTCCAGGCCCCTGGGCCAGTGTCGCTAGCCTGCATTGAGTCACACCCTGCCTGCTCTGGGTTGTCATATCCAGGCTGAGGCCTTAAGAGTGTACATCCTGGGCTGGGAATGTGACTCAGTGGTAGGGTGCTTGCCTAGCATGCATAAAGCCCTGGGTTCAATTCCTCAGTAAAAGCTGGATGTAGTGCTGTGGTTCAAGTGGTAGAGTGTTAGCCTTGAGCAAAAGAAGCTCAGGGACAGTGCAAGCCAAGGGTTCAAGCCCCAGGACTGGCAAAAACAGAAAAGAAAAAAGCAAAAAAGAATGCACAGAGGATTCTCTGTGGATTCCTGCTCAGTCCTGGACATTGGCAAGTACCAGAGGCCCTTGTTGATATGCTCACCCTTTTCCCTTGACTCCTCCTCTTGCCTTCCTCCTGTAGACTCACAGGGCTCCCGGAGGGCCCCTCGCCTATATGCCCTCATCCTGGAGAAAGGGGTCATGGGGAATCCAAGGGTCCTCCCATAACTCCCAGATTGGAGGGTTCACCAGCACCCTATGCCAAACCTTTGTCTGGGCTGTGAGTGATCTTGGATTGTTCTTTGCGATTGCTCTGCCCTGCTCATCTCAGCAAGCTCATCTTCTTTCTGTTTCACTGGTCATTGTTTCTGAAAGATGCCCTCAATGACCATTCCCCCCCAGCAAGCCCACCCAGACTGTGTGCCACTGTAGTCCTTTAGAAAGCCACACCGAAGCTGGACACTGGTGGTTCACACTAGCTACTCAGGAGGCTGAGATCTGAGGATCGTGGTTTAAAATCAGCCCATGTAGGGAAGTTTGCAACTTTTTTTTTTCTTGGTCGGTCATGGGGCTTGAACTCTGGTCACTTCTGGTTTTTGGATGGTTAGTTGGAGATAAGAGTCTCCAGACCTTCCTGCCCAGGCTGGCTTTGAACGGCGATCCTCAGATCTTCTCGAGTAGCTAGGATTACAGGTGTGAACCACTGGTGCCTGGAAGTAACATTCTTATCTCCACTAAACTACCAAAAAAAGCTGCAAATGGACCTGTGGCTCAAGTGATAGAGCACTAGCCTTGAGCAAAAGAAGCTCAGGGACACAATATCTGGGCCCTGAGTTAGAGCCCTAGGACCAGCTCCAAACAAAAAACAAGCCAAATAAGCCACCCCAAACATTTTCTTTTTCTTTTATATCACCAATATTTATGAATTCTTAGAGGAAATATTTACAGAAAACATTCCAGGCTGCCATTTCCCCTTTCCTGGAGCATTCCAGTCTACTGTAGGTAGGAGGTGTAAACAAATTTGTTATGTCTAGCTTTATCTGAGAGCATCGTGGAGGCTCTGCCTATGAGGGGAGGACCTGGAGGATGAGCAGGGTTCCTGGGCCACAGGGGACTTCCCTTCTGACTAATAATGGCCAGGCCAGTCTCGTGTGATCAAAGGGAGCAAGGCAAACATTGACAAACCAGGCACTTGTGGCTCATGACTGTAATCTTGGCTACTTAGAAGGTTGAGAACTGAAGTTCAAGGTTCAAAGCCAGCCAGGGAAGACAAACCCAAAGAGAATCTTATCCCCAATTAACAGCAAAAAGAAGCTGGGTGGCTCAAGTGGTAGAGACTCAAGTTGGTAGAGCACCAACCCTGAGTGAAAAAGCTAAGGGAGAATGTCAAGGCCCTGAGTTCAAGCACTGGTATTGGTAAGACAGAGAGGGGAGGAGGGAGGGAGGGAGGGAGGAAATATTGACAAATGTAATGATAGCAGGTGATTATTCACTGTGTGCAAGGAAGGGCACTGATTATACTGCCATTGCAAACACCCATCCCATTTGATAGGAGAAGAAACTATCATAGACATTTGATCACTGGCATGGTGGTGGCGGCTGCTCTGCAATTCTCTTGTAGAGTGGGGTGTCTCGGAGGCTGCTGACTTTCGAGGTGGGAGCTGTGTGTTGGGAACAGAGGTCTCCCACCTGAAAGCCACGCATTCACGGACCCCTAAAGCTTTCAGTGTGTGAGCAAAGCAAACAGGGTGTCCTCAGAGGCACCCCAAAGTGAGCCCCTCATGTATTGGCAGCAGCATTGAAAGATTTGCTCTACTTGTACCTCTAGCTCTAGGGCCCTGGCTTTCTCTTTCAGCTTCTGGGCCATTTTTCCTTCCTGCTCTGGTGTGGCTGGCCTGAGTGACTCATGGGTGCCTGCTGAGAGACAGCTGTGTGCTTATTTCAATGTAATTTGTTAATTTGTGCGTATGTGTGCGTATCAATGTGTACATGTGCATGTGTGTTACCCATCTATTGGTGTGCAGTGTATATATACATTATGCATGCTTGTGTATACACATGTGTCACACGTGCATATTGGTGTGTGTATGCATGTTACATATACATACTGGGTATTGTGTATCAATGTGCACACATGTACATATGTATCAATGGACATGTTTGCATGTGTGGTACATGCATGTACTGGATAGGTATGTGGGGGTGCATACCCTCTGTGGGAGTGGTGGCTTGTGGTCTTTATTTGTGGGCATACCCTTTTTTTTTTTTGTTACTGTGGGCCTGAACTCTGGGCCTGGATGCTGTCCCTCAGCTCTTCAGCTCAAGGTGAGCACTCTACCACTTGAGCCACAGTGTCACTTCCAGCTTGCGCTATTTCTGGCTTTTTCTGCTTATGTGGTGCTGAGGAATCGAACCCAGGGCCTTATGCATACAAGGCAAGCACTCTACCACTGAGCCACCTTCCCAGCCCATGAGCATATCATTTTATTTGTATGCATGCCAGTCCTTGATCTCCCCTGTTTCTGGTCCTGTGGGTTTTTCCTTGTATAGATGTGGGAATCTGGGTAGTATTTTAGGGCAGGGCCACCCTTGGGTGTCCCAGCCCCTTCCTGGATCCTCATGGCTTAGGAACTGGGTCTCTATGTGACTCAAATGCTAGCTACCTCTTCCTGGCCCAGAGGGATGTTGAGGTCTTCTAAGTTCAACAGAAACTGGCATGGGATTGGCAAGGGGGTCTGTGGACTTAGAGTGGCTTGTGAGTGGGTGCTTACCAGAAAGGCACCAATGGTATCCTGGCTTTGAGTGCTTTCCCTGCCCCTCCCCTGGCATAGTGCCTGCATCCCACCAGGAGTGCATAAACTTCAGCTACTGCCTTTGATGGTTCTGACCGCCCATGGCAGATGGACAGGCAGGAAAGACAGGCAGCTTGCTGAAGGTGGAGCCCCAGGAACTGAGAAGGAAGGCAAAAGGAATGGCACATATGAAGGATGTGTAAAGCTAGAGTGCCAATTACTTGGCACTGGGAGAGCCAGGCAGCCTGGGCCAGGCAACTGCTCCAACATTATGGATTCATCAAGGAGCAGTGTGCAAAGAGCTTGTCTCTCTCCCCAGCTCAGCTCCTCCTGATAAGACATGTTGGGAGCCTAGGAGACTTATCTGGGTGTTATCCTTTAGATTTTTTGCTCTGGGCTGGTGCTCTACCACTTGAGCCACAGTTCCACTCTAGGCTTTAATTGTAGATAAGAGTGTCACAGACTTTCCTGCCTTCCTTAGACCTCAACCTCCTAAGTCACTAGAATTACAGGCATGAGCCCACTGGTGTGGTGAACCTGAGAGATTCCAGAAGCATGGGTGCTGGAGCTGCAAGGCACAGGGGTGCTCACTCCTATCTCTGCTCTGTTTGGTTGCTCTGGGAAAGTCCAGCTGCCCAGCCTGCTTTCCAGGCCTCATTTGTACCATGTAGGCACTGGCCTAGCTTCTCTGTGAGCCCTTGTAACTCTCACTCTGTGACCCAGGAGACAGAACAACTCGTGCTTCCTGCCCCCTTCCCCTATCCCTGCCAGCCTGGCGGCCTGTGTGCCCAGCATCTCCTCTAGGAGACTGAGAGGAGGCAATATCTAGCTACTGGGATCATCCCCCTTGGCTTTCCTGTTTATTTAGCTGCTCTCTTGGCATTTGGACAAAGCCCCAGAAAGATATTAAGAAAGATGTCTGTCAAAACAGCCTCCTTCTTCGCAGGTTCTCTGTTTGGGTTTAGACTTTGGAAACCGCCATGGGAGGAGCTGGTCCTGGGCTGGAGGAGGGCTCTTGGGGTTCTGCCTTCATCCTCAGCACTTCTTGGGGGTCCCAGGGTGGGGAACTGACGACCTAAGGAGAGATAGAAGGATGCCAAGCCCACCTACCCCCCACCCCGAGTGCCGCAGGTACAGTGGTAGGAGGGCAGAATACCATAAGAGTAGGGCTGGAAGGAAAGCACACAGCTGTACAGGTGAGAGCTGGGGTTGAGGAAGGAACTTGCCCTTGACAGAGACCCTGCTATGTGCCAGGCATGGCTTCCATGCTTCACACTGAGGGAGAAACAGGAGCTCCGAGGACTTGGGTGACAAAGGTCTCCCACAGTGATGCCCGAATGCAAGCTTGGGGCTCTGTAGTGATTCCCCTTAGTTCCCTGGGCCCACAGCTAGCTGCTCATGGGGACAGGTCTTCTACTGAAGGAAAGAATGTGTCTTCTCTTCTGCCTGGGTTCTGTGTGGGAAAGAGCTGTCAGTTTGATATATGGCCGGGGTAGGGGGGGTCCCTAGCCTGCCCAGGCAGCCTCCTGAGTACCAGGCACTGAGTCCCAGTGCCTTAATTTCTCTGAGCCTCTACTTCTTGCCCTGAAAGCCTGAAATATTCTGAAGCTGAAGCCCTTGTCCTTCCAACAAGGACTCACCAGACCTCCTGGCCCAGCTTCCTTCCTGGGGTGGGAGGTATACAATGAGCAGGCACAGATCTAGTGACTTGGTAGAACAGGAGCTCAATAGCTGGTCATTTATCATCATCATCACGGCTTGGAATTGATCAGAATGGGTGAGTGAAGGAATAGCATGTCTGGAATTCTGAGAGGCCTCTGAGTGTATCTGTATCTGAGAGAACCCCTCTGGAGAAGGAGCTGGAGGGAAGGATGGCAGATGTGGCTGGAACTCAGTGTGGGGAGAGGGGGAATGACCAAGGGGCTGCTTGAGGACTTAATCCAGACCCCACAGGCCTCTGTCCTCCCGTGGGGCCTGCCCTGTGCTCTGGTCAGTGATAGACACGCTCAGAGGGTCTGTAGCCCATCTGGGAGGGGCAGGGTCTATACAGCTACACAGCTGCCACACCCAGCTGTCAGGAAAGCCCTGAGGCCTTCGGTGAACCCAGCTGGCACAGCTGCTTGATGTGTTCCTGGAGGCTGAGTGCCTCTCTGGGGAGGGAGCGGGCTGGGTCCTGGGGACTCCGAGGCAGCTAGCTGTGCTTTAGACTTCAGTCCCTGCTTCCATGGATGAAATGAAAGCGGAGGCCTCACCTGATCAGCCCTGCCTGCCCCTGCTCGGTGCACACAGGGAGTCTCTGTGAGCTTGCTTTAGAAGGAAGTGCTTATTAGAAAGAGTTCAGAACTTCCCATCTGGATGTCACACTGCGCCTCTAAGGGGTCATTTGGCACGCATGCTCATTCATGTCTTGGCCTCACTCCCAGGCTGCCTTCAGGCACCTTGGAGAGCCCGCCAGAGAGATGGACTCCTGCCTGTGGTGCTCACGTAGCCCTTGGGACCAAAAAGAGGTGACTGTCCGAGAGCCAGCTTGTCACCGTGACAGGGAAAAACTAGCAAGTACTGTGTGTGAGTGCTGAAATATTTATGGGTTACCCATGATCCCTGACCTTGTTTAATTCTTCTCAAAAAGTAGGTGTCATCTGTAGCCTGTTTTCTCTCTCTTTTTTTGGGGGGGGGTATGGTCGTGGGGCCTGAACTCTAGGCCTGGGCACTGTCCCTCAGCTCTTCAGCTCAAGGCTAGCGCTCTACCACTTGAGCCACAGCGCCACTTCCGGCTTTTTTCTTTTTGCTTATGTGGTGCTGAGGAATCGAACCCAGGGCCTCATGCATGCAAGGCAAGAGCTCTACCACTGAGCCACCTTCCCAGCCCAATCTGTACCCTGTTTTATAGATGGGGTTATGGAGGCTTGGAGAGAGGTCTTACAATTTTGCCCACAGATTGAATTAAAATGTGAACCCAGGAAGTTGGGCTGAGTGGGGTACATCTGTAATTCCAGCACTCATAAGGCTGAGGGAGGAAGATCTTGACTTTGGGGCCAGACTGCTATATAGTAAGTGTTGTAAAAAACAAAAAAAGAAGGAATTGAGCCCAGGAGCTGTGAGTTTGAGCTTCTCCAGGGGTTGGTTTTGAGGCTAGCTTCTGCACTAGTGGATGGGGTGGGAGAAAGCCAGTGGGAGGAGGTGTGGCTAAGGGAGGGCTATCAGAGCCTGGGGTAGGCCGGGGAATAATTGTAGAAAGTCTATTGTCTTAACCCTCACATGTGAGCTAGCCCCAAGATATGTAATTGTAAATTCAATGGTTTTCTCTGCCAGTACTGGAATTTGAACTCAGGGCCTGGGTGCTGTCTCTGAGCTTTTTTGCACAAGGCTGGTGGTCTTCCTCCCATTTGAGCCACAGCTCCACTTCTGGCCTTTTGGTGGTTAATTGGAGTTAAAAGTCTCATGGGTTTTCTGCCTAGGCTGACTTTGAACTGTGATCCTCAGATCTCAGCCTCCTAAGTAGCTAGGATTGAAGGTGAAAAGCACTGACACTCAGCAACCTGAATGTTTATTTTTCAACAAGCCTGGGTATTGGTGTAGAAACTGGGAGTGAGAACTAATTTTTGTTGCGCAGTTACTATGTGATATACTCTAAGCTTAGAGCTAGAGCTGCGTTATCTCTTTGGCCTAATCCTCAACCATTTCATAGAGAATTGAGGAGACCATGCAGTTGGTCCAGGCAGCTGGTGAGAGCCCTGCAAGCCTGCCTCTGCACCCCAGGCTCAGCACCTCCAGAAAGAACGGATGCCACTCATTTACAGCCCCCTCCCCCCAATCCCTAGCTGGAGATCGAACCCAGGACCTCACCTGTGCTAAGAAAGCACTCTATCACTAAACCCGTACCCCTAGCCCGTGACTTGGGTCTAGAATAAGATTTACTGGTTACTTTTTTTCCAAGGTCAGGGCTGTAGCTGCTGACTGCAAAGGGACAAGAGAAAAAGCTTGTCTTCCTTCATCCTGTGCTGGGTTAGGACCCCCCCCCAGGCTTTCCTGCTCATTAAAGGAAAATAATGGTGATGTTGGGCAGTTCAGGATCTTTGATGAAGTTGGCTGTGTGACCTTAGGGAAGACCCCTCCCTTCTCTGAGCCTGAGTCGCCCTCTATACCTCAATAAGGTAGCTGTGTTTGTGTGTGTGTGTGTGTGTGTGTGTGTGTGTGAGAGAGAGAGAGAGAGAGAGAGAGAGAGAGAGAGAGAGAGAGAGAGAGCCTGAGTCGCCCTCAATACCTCAATAAGGTAGCTGTGTGTGTGTGTGTGTGTGTGTGTGTGTGTGTGTGTCCTAGGGCTTGAATTCAGGGCCTGGGTGCTGTCCTTGGGCTTCTGCTCAAGCCTAGCACTCTACCACTTGAACCAGAGCACCGCTTCTAGCTTTTATTTATTTATTTTTTGGTAGTTTATCTGAGATAAGAATCTCATGGACTTTCTTGCCCAGACTGGCTTTGAACTAGGACCCTCTGATCTCAGCCTCTTGAGTAGCTAGGATTACAGGTGTGAGCCACCTGAGCCTTGTTGACTTTGGTTTAAAACTCATAAACAGGATCAGGCTGTCATTGTTGCTACTGAGTGAGCTTTGTGAACTTTGTTGTTCTTTGTTCTCTGAGTGTAAAAATGGTGAATTGTCATCAGTAAAGAAATGGAAAATCAAGACAAATTATGTTTGGTGGGGGGTGGGCAGGGGTTGTGTACTTGCTTATTTAGCACTGTGTGGATCTCCCACATATCAGAGGGGAGCCCCAGAGTTTACATGGAAGATGAAGGCCCTGCTTGCACTCTGTATCCTGAAAGCTTGGGATTCCCTCAGTCTGCATAGCAACGTCACTGGGTCAGCCCTCTGAGGAGGCTTGCACCTGTCACCTTCTGATGCCCAGAGATAATTGTTGAACTGCAGAGAACTTGGATATGCTCTTGACCGGTCCTATGGGCCGTGGAGGTGAGATGCATTTGGACGTTCGGAAAGCCTTTGGGTATGGATGAGATGGTATTTCAGGTGGGCCTTGGACACCATGCAGAATGCTGACAAGTAACCACAGAGTAGACCCTCTATGGAGGTGTCAAGTGGAGGAGGAGGAAAGGTACAGAGAAAAAGAGAGGAGGGTTAAAGACAAGACTCAAACTCCAGTACTGCCAAAGAGAAAGTGGGGGGTGGGGGAGAAGGTGGTTTTGAAGAAGGAGACTGTCCAGTGGGAAAAGCTCTAGCATTAGGCCATCCTGGAAACTGGGTGTCCTCTAGCAAGTCTTATTACCTCTGAGCAAGGCTTCTTCATTTGCAAATAAAGTTTTTCTGTTATTTTCTGTTTGTGTGGATGATAAGTAATTCCTCCTATGGCCATTGTCTGATCTTGTCATGTCTAGGGCACTGGGGCCACAGGGGTGGACATGTCCAGCATAGGGGATAGATGTGTCCAGCATAGGGTGTCCACCCCTTCCCCTGAACGCAAAGAGGAATACCAACCAAGCCCATCTTCTATTGTGTGATGGATGAAATGTGATCTTTACATTATGTCCAACACTAACTTCAAAATTAGTTAATATCCCCTTTTCTTCTGTTCTTGGGCCACTTGGACTTGAGACTAGGGAATCCCTCCCAGAGTCGTCCTCCTTCGTCCATTTTCCTCCTCAGGCTGCCTGTAAGGTTCTAAACCCAGCAGGATGCAGTTGTGATCCCTTGGGTCTCTATGTCTGGTGCTGTAGGCATTGACCTCGTCTCCTCCAGTTCCACCTGCAGCTCTCATGGTGGGGGTGGGGTGGGGTTTTTAGGCCTCACAGTCCAGTGCAGCTTGTGAATCTATGAATGGCCAGAGTGGGGGGGGGGGTGCCTCAAATTTCCAAGCACCCAATGAGGACGCTCAGCAAACCCTTCAGCTCCAACCCCTCCCCCTCAGGGTGGTGGGCACGTTTAGTGCCTTAGGTGATGAGAATCATCATGGTCTATGCTGGCGTGCAGCAGTTTCAAAGTCCACCCTGACAGTCGCGGGTGGTCAGCGTGTACCACTCGGCGCCGGCCGGCTGGGTCCCTGTGAGGAACACGCGCCTGCTCTCCAAGCTTTAGTTCCCCCAATCTGTGCATTGGCAGGCTGAGCGGAGGGAGGTGCCCCATCCACCCCGGACGGGGCCGGGGCGCTGATTCCTCCGATACGTGTGTGTGTGTGTGTGTGTGTGTGTGCGCGCGTGTGCGTGTGTGTGTGCGCGTGTGTGTGGCGGGGGAGGGGAGGGGAGGGGGGTGGAAAGAACTGGCCGGGAGGTTAGGGCAAAGGGCAGACCGGTCTCCCGGGTCCCCGCCCCTTTAAGCCCTCGCCTCGAGGCCACGCCCCCAGCCCCGCCCTCCAGGCGCTCGGGCGGCCTCGGCCGCGGTCGGCCCGGCTCGGTGTTGCCCTGGCAACAGCGGCTTAGGGGGCGGGGGCGACGTG
>NW_012267343.1:828833-836356 GCF_000151885.1 Dipodomys ordii | reverse complement strand
TCCCGAGGGGAGGACCGGGCCGCCCCCCCACGCCCCCTGGGGTGCGGGGAGGACGGTGCCCGGGCCGCGCATGGCCGGGCAGGAAGTCCTCCCTCCCTCCCTCCCTCCCTCCCTCCGTCCCTCCCCTCGTCCAAGAGTCCTGCCTGGCCTGGCCGAGGTGGGTATTGTTTCCCGGGCTGTGCCGTGCCCGGAGGTGGGGACGGGAGGTGGTGCCTCCCCCCCCCCCCCCCCGATCCGGGGCCTCGGGAGTCCCTGGGATGTCCCATACAAAAGGCGTTCTCGGTCGGGCATTGCCAGCAGTGCCCCCCGCAGGGAGGACGGGGGTGGACATCTGGAGGGGAGGAGCAGGGGGCCGGGCCGCCTCGGGGGCACATCTGCTCTAAGTAGGGCACGTGCTCCGCCGAGGGGCCGGGGCCCCGCCGAGTGCCCCCCGTGCCCACCCCCCAGCGGAAGGGCCTGGGCAGCTGCTGCCCTTCCCTCATCTCTGGCTTCCCAGGGGTGTCCCGTGCCCCCTCTGTTCCCTCTCCTGGGCCAGCCGGGAGCAGGTGTGGAAATTCCAGGAGGAGGCGGCTTGTGGAGCAGGAGAGGAGAGGGAGGAGGTGGTTCAGCCTGCCAGGGAGTCACCGGCAGGCTTCAGCTCGCAAGGGCAAGCCATCCTGTCCGTGCGGGGGCACTGGGCGGGCGCAGCCTCTGGGGGCCCAGGTTCTCTCTCCCTGACTGGTGCCAGCCATCAGCACCTTCCTACTTAGGCAGAGGCACAGTGATGTATGCCTGTGCCAGTCAGAACGTGTCGTGGAGGTGAAAGAACGGGCAGGCACTAAAGAACCTTTTTTCAGAATTCAATCCCAGTTCCTCAGGCCACTGGCATCTGCTTGCCTTGCTTCCCAGGGCTGTGTCCCCAAGTTGGATTGGTGCGTTTGGTACTCCCTGGAGAGGTGGCATAAGGTAGAACCACCATGCCCCTCCCTCCTCCCTCAGGAAAGGCGTACAAGTTCTAAGCCTAACTCCTGCCCAAGGTGGAGTGACTGTTTAACTGACCCCAAGCATCTTCCCCCAGAGTGCCCCTCCCACATCCCCGTGGAATTGCTAGACCTTCATTCTCCTCAGCCCAGCCATGCTCTTCCCAGCCGATCCTCACCACTGGCTGCAGCTGGCTTCCTGCCCCAGCTGCTAAGCCCAGCCCTAGGCAGGACCCTTTCTCTGATGGCCACGGTGCCCCAGGAGACCAGGCGTGCCCTGGCAGGAAGATGCAGCCAGGCCAGAGCTCAGTGCTGGGTGCAGCCAACTGCGTCTTTGAAAAATCTCTCTTCCCATCTTTGTTATTGTCTGGGCGGCAGGCCACCCGCTTTGCTGCCTTCTTCCCTCCGCCTGGCCCCCACCTCCGGCTCTCTCCCCCAGGAACATGCCCTTCTCCGCGCTTTCCTTGGTGGGGGTCCGGTCCCTCTGCACCCGCATGCGGGGGCTTGTGTACGTACCCCATTTTGTGTGCATGTGGTGGTTGTCCGGGGTCAAGAGAGACAGCAGGAGGTCTGGCCTCTGAGTGTGTCTGCCCTCCCGGGAAGCAGGCAGCATGCATGTCATGTTTACCTCCCTCCGGCATGGGAAGCCAGGCACCGGGAAGCCAGCAAGGGCTAGGCTGGCGATCCTTGCCGGAGGTCCAGGCATGGCCAAGGGGACCTCTTAACAGGTCCTCTCCAGCCTGGCCTCAGGTCAGCCTTGCTACATCCTGAGGGGGGGGCGACAAGGGGGGGTGCAGCATGGGGGTTGGGAGTGAAACTGCAAGATTGTTTTTGGAAACGTGGTAAACGGTGTAGCAGTCAGAGTCGAATGTCACTGGCAACGGTGTGGAATTGTCTTGTTAATTTTCTGTAAACAAAATCTGGATTGATGGCTTCTCTGGCACCAGAAGGGAGGCCAGATTTCCCATGGATAGGCAGTGAGACTGGGTTTGAAATCCTTCTACCCAGGCTTGAAGTTGAAATAGGCTTTGCCAGGATCGGAGGTCTCCTGATTCGTTGCATGGCTCAGAAATAGATTCACCGGCTGCTGTTGAATGGATGGGCAGGTATTTCTCTGGGGCAGTCCTTGGGGGCACCATGTTTGGAGCTAAGTGAGTGACATCAATTATGTTGACCCCTACATCAAGCTCATGGTCAGACCTGGGTGAGTGGGAGACGTGCCTTCTAATCTTGTGGGTGGTTGTGCTGCTGATGGTCCTGGTGGAGGGAATGAGCTGCCTCCGGCTTTGCTTCGGAACAAGGAGGGGTTGGTTGTTGACTTGGCTTCTCTCCCCTGCCCTCTCCCCTGCCCCACTGATGGCCATGACTTTCTGGAGCTTAAGTGCAGAGACAGAGCCTCAATGAGCAGATTGAAACTGATAGATAGGACAAGGGCTAGAACCTTTCTAGGGTATTAAGTGTGAGCCCTGGCTCCTTTGGCTCTTCTGTGTAGACGATTAGCCCACTTGAGTGTGGCTTTGGGTGAGTTTGTCTGGCTTACATGGCTGCTGGTGGGGCTTTGTTGCATGCTGTCTGTGTGCTCTGCAAACTGCTGTGTTGAGGAGGATCTTTGCCTTTCTTTTTTGGGGGGGGGGTTGGAATTCTTTCATTGGGAAATTGGAAACAGGTTGATTATATGCTGGGATCCTTTAGCTCCCTGGGAAAGAAGGCTGTCTGCTGACTAGTTGTGGGGCTGGGGTCAATCCAGCCTGGGTCTGGTGGGCTCCAGGGCTCCAGGACAGGTTTGAGCCTTTGTACTTATTCTGGAAATGGCTTTGGGGGAGGTTCCCAGCTGGTCTCCACAATCTCTGGGCCCCTCGTTTCTCCTTTAGCATCTTTGTCAATAAGCACCAAGGACAGGTAATCATTTCTCCTGGGTAGCAGAAGTGAATGCTGCCCACAGCGTAGTCCAGGTGAAAGGTGTGCTGGCAAAAGCATATTTGTTTTGCAGGCTGGAAATGTTGCCGCTTCATGTGCAGGGCTGTTTTAACGTTGGTAAGAGCAATACAGGATGCGGTGTTTCTGCCTTCTTCCCAGAAGATAATTTCCAAGTCACTTATTTATTGATGTTACTGATGAGCTAGGAGGTCAGCCGGCAATGTTATGCTTTCCTCATCTCCCCTTCCCTTTTTTCCCCCCCACCAGATCCTGATTGTGGGTGTCACAACGTGGTAAGAGTATGTCTCCTGGTCTCTGGTGCTCTAGTGCAGTACCTCCTCCTTCTCACTGGCCTGGTTATAAAGCTTAGCTTGTACATGCAGGCTACCAGGAACATGTAGGCAAGTCTGGTATGTGTGGAATATGAGATGTATCACCCCTTTGAGAGAATGTGTGTATTGTTGAAAGTTAGTAATGGAAGCAATCTAGGGAAGGAATGGGGGCTAACATGGGGAAATACTTAGAAGCTGGCTGTGGAGGATTCCAGTATCTGTATTCCTACTAGGTGGGAGTTAATTCTTTCCCTTGGGGTGAGGCAGTCCTTGGAGGAAGGAAAGAGAGGAAGCTTGGTGAAGAACAGGGGAAATAGAAGGTAGAGCTCTTGTCCTGTTTGGGTTGCTTTGGTGGGTGTAGGAGGCATAGGCATCCAGGCTAAGGTTTCTGCTCTCTTTCCTTGCTTACTATAGAAAGACCTCTTCCTTGCCTTCCTTGGAGAAAGGCCTGTGAAGTGTGGTGATGGCAAGATGGCAGTAGACAATCACCAGGAATAATGGGAGTATGTGATCTTTGACTTTGAAGTCATTCCTGGAGCAAGTCACTTCAGTTTCCTGGGCCTCAGTTTGTAATCTGCGCAGTGGGCCAATGGGCGTGGTGATAATGATGTGGTTGGAGATATTCCTGCTAATGCATTCATATTTAACCCTGAGTTGTACATGTTTCTTCAATGTTTCCAAGATTAATTTTAGACTAGATGAATAGTTAAGATTTCTGTAAATGTTGGTATTGGTAGGAACAAGTCAGTTCTTCATCTTTGCAAGCCTCAGTTTTCCCATCTGCAGTATGGACATCACAACAATGAATCCTGTGACATCATTCTATAGCTCAGGAGAGATTATAGATATTGCTATTCCTGGTAAGGAAAATCAAATCATAAAGAAGATCATTATTAACCTTGAACACAAGAAATAGCTGCACCACAAGATCCTTGTTCTTGTCTACACTTGGGAAGCCAATCTCACTTTTACATTAAAAAAAAATATATATATATATGATTCATTGTTCCAGCTTATGTTTGGGCCAGCCTTAGTTTTGCTCATTTAAGAGTTTAGGTTATGTCTACTTTTTATTAGAAATAATATAGGGATTTAAATCCTTGAATATTCATCTCTACATCTCTGATTTTCCCATAGGATAGATAATGTATTAGGAATGGAATTATTAATTCAGAGAATATGAAGTGTTTGAGATTCTTGACAAAAATATCCATTACCTAAAGCCTCAATAATCATTGAAGGGAGTATTGGGAGTGCCTGCTTGCTTCCTTGCATCCTTTAAAACATGGATGTCATCATTAAAACTGTCTCTGGCCAGGTGTTGGTGGCTCACACCTATAATCCTAACTAGTCAGGAAGCTGAGATCTGAGGATCATGGTTCAAACAGCCTGGGCAGGAATGTTCATGAGACTCCTATCTCCAATTAGCCATCAAAAAGCCAAAAGTGGAGGTGTGGTTCAAATGGTAGTGCACCAGCCTTGAGCAGAAAGGCTCTCTCTCTCACACACAGTCTCTCTCTCTCTCTCTCTCTCTCTCTCTCTCTCTCTCTCTCTCTTTCTTTCTCTCTCTGTTCCTTGGTATTTCTTTGTTATTTGCTTGTTAGTTTGCTTTCTTTAGTTTAGTGGCTGCTGGTGGTGTTTCTTTTTAGACTTGTCCTGTCCTTTGCCTCCTAAATTTTCTGACAAATGCTTTGCAGGACCCTTGGTTGCGCTGTCTGGCCTTCTACAGCATCAGGAGGCTGCCATGTAGGTGGATCCTATATGTTAACTTAGGCCTCTGTCTTTATGAAATATCTCAGGGAATTTAATTATTGGCAAGGAAGGCTCACCTGGCTCTTCCATCTCTTTTCCTCCCCTCTGTAAGGAAATCAAATTTAATTCTTAATCCAACAATTATTATAAGGAGAGCCTATATTCACATAGCATTTTCAAAGACCTTCCTTTCACCTTATAAAATAGGTAGGTAGTTGTATGGCTGTGAGATCCAGGGAAACTGAGGCATGGGGTTGTAGGCATGAAGGTATCCTCTCACCTCTCAATTACAGCCTTTTTTCCTAGAAGCCTCATGAGTATCCTTGGTTGGGGGTAGCAGGGCTGACCATGATTCTGAGCCTCATCTCTGAAGAGGGAGGGGGGGGGGAAGCCACAGAACATGACCTGGGCACACTGAAGAGCCAATTTATTTTTGCTTTCTCATTTTTATTGCCCTCCTTTTATATCTGCGGCTCCCTCGTGTACCTTCCAGAGATCTGAGCTGGGCAATATTTTTAGGAACGGTGGAAATTAGCTAGTGAGAATGTGATCATCTCTAAGCTAGGGTTTCAAAGGCTGGAGAAGCCTTTCTTTGAACAAGCATATGTGCATCTGTATACATGCTTTTGTATGTTTTACAAGTAGGCCTGCCTTTGTGGGTGTATGTGGCATGTAAATGTCCTTGTATATATGTTTGTCAATTGATTGATTGATTGATTGCCAGTACTGGGGCTTGAACTCAGAGACTGGACACTGCCCCTTGCCTTTTTTTTCTCAAGGCTGGCACTCTGTCATGTAAACCACAGCTCCACTTCTGGCTGTTTGATGGTTAATTGGAGATAAAAGTCTCATGGACTTTTCCTGCCTAGGCTGGCTTCAAACCTTGATCCTCAGATCTCAGTCTCCTGATTAGCTAGGATTATAGGCATGAACCACTAGTACTTGGTTTGTCTGTCCATTTTAGATGTTAGTATATGAAAAACATTTGGAATAGACCAATAGGACCTCATGTTGGGTTGATTGGACCATATGAAGTAGTTATTTCTGTAAGGTCAAATATAAGCAAATGAGTAAATTTAAATACTCAGAAGTTGAATACCATTACTATTCTTCTAATTTCTTTGTGTACATATGTGTGTGTTTACATGTGGCCTTTGGTGCTGGGTATATAGTGTGTTCTGTACTTGGGTGCCCACATGCATATCTGAGTGTACATGTGCACTTTCTGTCTGGGTATGTGGAATACTGAGCTGGCTGGTCTTGTGAATAAGCAGCCCATTTGGAGAGACTTTCCCAGGTAGCAGCTCTTTGACCCAACCCCTCATTTCAGACCTTCCTACTCTCCCCTTGTGGCCCTGCCTATTTCCTGGTCCCATATCTGAGGATATTCAAATCAGCTCTGTAATGGAATTCCTTTGCAAAATATTATTTGAACCAGAAAGTTAATTACCAGACTTTAATTAACGGCTATTTTAGAAGGCCACAGAAGAAAACTAGAGATCATAGGGATACCAAAAAGACAAGAAGGAAAGATGCACAGCTCCCCCAGCTGGCTTGGTGCCTCCTTCTTAAAGTGCGGCATGTGCTTAGCTTGTCCCTGCTCTGAGCTGTCAGCCCACTCCCTTGTGGGTTTAGCTGTGGGTATAGGGGTAGCCTCTGTGCAGAGAAGCTCTGGTAGTCTAGTCTGTCTGTCTCTAGGAGGAGGGCCAGGACAACTCAGGCTAGGGTGGGGTGTATGTGTGGAGTAGATTTGGACAGCTGTCCGGGACTGAGCTGAGGCTGGTCCTTAACTCTCTCTCTGGCCACTTGGCTTTGAAATTAAGTCCTCTCCTACCCTTCCAGTTTTGGGAATACTCTCTTTTCCCCATGAGCAGAGTTTAGGAAGCTGCCAGTGCCAAACCTTCACCAAGGTATAGCTCTCTGCTCTCCTATCCTCTCAGTGCTCAGAGACTCTGATCATGCTCTCCCATTCTGTGTGACCAGGCAAGTCATACTTTATCTCTGCACCCCTTCTTTCCCATCACTGTTCTGCCTGCCACCTACCTCGGACATTTGCTAAAGGCTCAGAGGAGACTGTTGTGATGCTGATGCTGATTCCTCTCCCTGCTAGTGGGCCTGCCTTACCATCCTCTCCTGAATCAGAGGTGTCTGTCATTCATGTCCACCTTGTTTGCACAGTCCACACCACATGCCACTGTGCATGCTCACAGGACATGGTTTCCTGGCATTTGGAAAACAAGTCTTTGTGGAAGCTACCACTTGTGCACCAGATATTCCGTCTGTGCCAGGAAGGGGTGAGTGAGGAGACAGGGTCCAGACATGCCGAGAGGGTTCCTGGCCCTGTGCCTGAGACTTCTGGACATGTTAGAGGGCGATGCTGGATCTGATCCTGGGGGCATGGCAAGAATTGGGCCTTTTGATCAAGCTATGTACACAGCCAAGATGCCCTAGAACTGATAAATAAATCAAGAAAATGTCATAACACACACACACACACACACACACACACACACACACACACACACACACACACACACACACACACACACCCCACACATGCATA
>NW_012267343.1:793543-828783 GCF_000151885.1 Dipodomys ordii | reverse complement strand
ACACACACACACACACACACACACACACACACACACACACACACACACACACACACACACACACCCCACACATGCATATAATTCAGCCATAAAAAAGAATAAGAAGAAATTATTTCATTTGCAGAGAAATGACTAGATCTGTAATTCATCATCTTAAACTAAGCCAGGTTCAGAAAAACAGAGGTTGCATGTTTTCTCTCAAGTGGAAGATAGATCTACAAGATAAATACATAGATACACACATAAAGGATCATGTATGTAATATATATATATATACAATATACATACAATACTTGGTGTGCTCATTGCACAGAAGAGAGGTTGTCAGGGTTTGCGACTGAATAACTGGATGCATCTATGTTTCCTGAGAGGGATGGGCCAATGGGCAGCCTCAAGGCCCTGTTCTTCCACATTCCTCCAAAGGTAGCCAGAGTAGGCCTTTGCCACTCCTTCTGTTGCCCCTCCTAAGCACTTTGAATGCCAAGGCTAGCCTGGGACAGGGGAGGGTGCAGGAATTACAGGCCTGGCTCCACAGCCAACTGAGTATTAGAAAAGTCACCAGAGCCGTGTTCATCTTTCCCATCTCTCAGGGCCAGAAATGGCTGGAATGGGCATATACCTGCATCCCAGACTCTGCAGGTTGAGCACAGTGATCTCCTACTTCTCCTTTCCAGTGGGCAGCCACCCCTGTCCCCGATGGCTCTGGCCTCCCCCTTACAGCCCCATTGGCCCCGGATGCACTTCTGTCTATTGCCCTGACCTTTCTTGAACAAGCAAAACCCTTGTTCCTAAGATGAGCCTGATTATAAGAGGACATATTGGGCAGATATAGATGACATCAGGGTAGCATTGGCTTTAATTTGATATGACATCGTCATGGGGAGTTTTCATACAGAGGACAATGAATTAGTGTAACATCTCCTTGTGCCCACTGACTAAAGGGAAGTTAATTTCATGCCTTGTCTTTTTGAGCACTATATTGCAGCTCTAGATGGTTAGCACATGAAGAATGTATGAACCTCAACAATTATTGTTTCTGGTTGGGGAGGAGATTGATTAATAGATTATTTGCAGCCCTGCCTCCTGCTGTTGATTTTCTTTTTGCCTTCTTTCCAAACTTCTCAGAATGCATAGGGGAAACAGCCCAAGAATTGTCTGTGACAGACAACTATTCTTGTCTTAGAAGCCCAGGGTACAGGATGACCTTCATAGGAGGTGTTTCCCAAGATACATAATAAAATGTAAGTTCTGCTGGGCACTGGTGGCTCACGCCTGTAATTCTAGCTACTCAGGAGGCTGAGATCTGAGGATTGCAGTTCAAAGCCAGCCTGGGCAGTAAACTTTGTGAGACATCTCCAAATTAATCAGCCAAAGAAAAGCTCAAAGTGGAGCTGTGGCTCAAGTGGTAGAGTGCTAGCCTTGAGCCAAAAAGCTCAGGAATAGCATCCATGCCCTGTATTCAAGTTCCAGGACCAGCATGGGTGTGTGTATGCATGTGCACATGTCTGAACACACCCACGCGTTTCCAGAGTAGAAGTGAAGTGGTTGTAGATCTCTCCACCTTGTCTGCTCAGTTGTGCGATTGCCTCCCCTGTCAAGGGACCAAGCTGTGGGGGAGAAGCTGTCAGGGAAGGAGAGTCCCAGAAACTTGTGTCCTACAATACCTGTTCGAGCCCTCCAGGCTGTATGCTGGTTCAGAAGGAGGCACCCCTGGCCTCGGAACCAGCCTCCCACAGAGGCTCACTTCCCTCCTATAAGACATGAAGTCCAGAGGGACGGAGACAGGTGATGATGGTCTAGGTGGGCCAGGAAGAGCAGAAAGCTTTCTTGTTCCTTAATGTCATCATCATAACATTATTTATTTAAATGTAGTTATTTTGGATCTTAATTTTTTTTAAGAGATGGGAGAAAACTCTTTTCCTGGTAGAATGAAATGGCTCAGAATGGTATATTTAGGCAATTTTAGAACATTATTTACATAAACACCAAATACAGCAACAACAAAAAACCCAAAATAAATTCTTGGGCCCCATCCCAGATCTTCCAAATTAACACTGCATTTCCCCAGAGTTTGAGAACCATCACAGGGGCAGAACTTGTGTTGTAGATGTGCACCAGTGACTTCACTAAGTACCTCCCATGCTGCATTTGTGATTCATGAGGAACTTTTTTTTTTCCCCCCCTGGTATTGTGGCTTGAACTCTGGGCACTGTCCCTCAGCTCTTCAGCTCAAGGCGAGTGCTCTACCACTTGAGCTACAGCGCCATTTCTGGTTTCCTAGTGGTTCATTGGAGATAAGAGTCTCAGAGACTTTCCTGCCAGGCCGGCTTTGAACTGTGATCCTCAAATCTCAGCCTCCTGAGTAGCTAGGATGATAGGTGTGAGCCATTGGTGCCCGGCAGCATGAGCAATTTTTTGTTTGTTTCCCTTCTCACAAATATAATAATTAAAATCTAATATGTAAATGGCCCCAAGTTGCCCTTTTGGAGATCCCTTGTCTGGCCTCCAGTTCCCCAGCTGGGGTCTGAGGTCCTGTCATTCACCGCTTATGCCCTTGGCTTTAAGGTTGCACTGCCCCTTTTGCAGGTGAGAGTCTAGAGCCTCTTAGGTGCTTGCACAAGGCTTTGCACACCGTGTTGTAAAGTATTCTGAGGGTGTTTGAGGCTGGCAGAGCATTAAGACTCTTCTGCCCAGATGGGTGTGACTTAGAGGCAGAGATGAATTTGGATCTTGTCTTTTAACTCCAGGACCACGGCCTACTCTTCTTGCTGACTCCTGGTTATAGGTGGGTAGACTTTGAAAGAGGCAAGGTCACTTACCCAGGATCAACTAAGTAGAAAAAATGTGATTCAAGCACAGGTCCGTGAGTCAAAGCCTCTAGGATAGAACAAGCCAGTGTTTCAGGGTTGGAGCAGGTGTCGTTGGCTCTTACCTGGTGGAGATTTTTAGCATAGCCTGGATGATGGCCCATATCATGGAGGAGGGTGGCTCTCTGTGGAGAGGGCAGGCCAGATGAGATGTGCTGTGTTCTCAATGAGGAGGCCAGACACCTGCTGGGGTGGGCAGAGGATAGGAGGGATGGGGGGACCTAGCTATGTGGACCTGTCACCAACTGCATCTCCCTGAGCCTCAGATTTTCTGCTTTTCCTGACGGGAAAGCAGGCTGGCACAGGGTGGCATGTGAAGTCTTACCTGGGCTGTGGTTCAGTGCATTCTGACCATGAAGCTCTCCCCGACACCCCAGCTGTTTTAAAGTGGACCAGTGTAGCAGAGTGGGACAAAGATGTCTTCCATCTTGTTGTCTTCATGGCAAGCTTCTCTTGGTGCTTCAGTGACACCACCCACTGCCCTCTAGTGGCCACAGAGAATGGGTAAGGCTCTGTGCCAGGTGTGCATTTCCTCGTTTATGAAGCACTGTGGGCAGGTGCAGTGAGTATCCCCACTTTACAGAGGAGAAAATGGAGTCTGGCAGCTCCTAAGTGGTAGAGCTAAGATTGAGACACTGGCTGTCTGGCTTTGTCTGTGAGGTCCCTGTCGTCAGCCACTCTTCTCTGTGGTCTTTGCTCATTGCTGTTCCACATGTCCCATGTTTTGCCAATAATAACGTCCATAAACTGCCTACCACTGTGAAGCACCTGTGTACCAGGCATTATGTGATATACACACATTATTCTGATCCCCTGCCCTGCCTTTGCTTTATCTTCCCCTGTGTGACAGATGTGACAGGTGAGGAGATTTAGAATTTAGTTCTCTTTGGATTCAAAGCCAGGGCCCTCTAGTGTAATAGCTCGCACAGTTGGGCACATCCTATGGCTGGCTTCTCCCTGAGCATTTGGCTCACATGACCTCACTTCACTCCCATGACAGCCCATGCTGTGCATGCGAGTGCTGCTGGAGGAGCAGCTGAGCTCCAGAAGGTCAGCTCCCATGCCTGTGCTTCAGCCTCCATATAATCCTTGCCCTGTTACAGTGATCCCTCACCTATAGCGGGGGTTATGCTCCAGAGACCCCCGCGATAGGTAAAAATCCACCAAGTAGCATTATATAGTTAAAAAGTCATCCCTTGTTATATCATGGTTCACTTATTGCTACTTGGCAGCTTTGCGCCGAGTCTAGGAGAAGGTATGTAAGTCTGGCATTGAGACATCTAGTCATCCAGGGCTGAGGAGGTAGTTAGCTGGGCCACGGGCCATGCTTATGAGATGACTAGATATGGTCTGGACAATGACAGTACCACAGCCAGGTGTCCTGACAAAACCCAATACAGCCTGCCTGCCTGAGGTGGCCTTGTCCACTTGCCCTAGGCTCCTGAAGTGGTTTTAATGATGCTTGTTTAGGAGGGTAGCCAAAGCTTACTCCAAGGAATTTCAGAGTCGAGGCTAACTGCGAGCAGAGAAGTTGGTGTCACGTAGAGTCTGCCTAATCTAGGGCTGCCTTGCTCCACCTCCAGTACTTTTACAGAGACTCAAACTTGAGTTCCACGGAGTACTATGTTCTTACAGATGTGAACGAGGGATTTCCATGGCCCAGATAGGCCAGGCAAGCATTCTATCCAGAGATTCTCAAAATGAGAATCCAAAGCTTCCTAGAGGTGAGACTAGAGGGACACTCCAAAGGGGTTGTGTGCTCAGTTAACATTGTGCAGCCTGGCTCCAGGAGGGAGGGGGACAGCCTGAGAGGCCCTGTGGTAAAGCAGTCAGCTTTGCTGTCTAACCCAGGGTTTCCTGTCCCTGAGCCAGGAGCAGGAATATTGTGCAGAGCATCACTTGATAAGCATTAGCTTGAGTTGTTCTTCCCAGAAGCAGGTTTTCAAGAGAGAACTTTGGGATGAAGCCTTGAATAATGGCATTGCTGGCTTAGGTAGCAAGGGCATGCTTTTTTGGAAAGAGGTATCCCAGGACTTCAAGAATCATTCCTCAGAGCTGCTTTCAGTTGACCTGTGTATGGAAGGACTCAGGCTCTGGTGAGAGCCCTCTGTGGGGAGGTAGTCTTGTGGGAACCCACCATTGAACAGGGGCTTTACTGCCCCTTTTGCAGGCTGGATGTCTCTTACACCCAACAGCTTGGGCTCTGGGCCTTCCCATCCCCCCTAGGCTCCCTCTGCAGAAGGCAGAGGCTACCCACAGATTTACATAATTGCACCATCCTCTGAATAATTAATAAAGCTCTGTCCTTGCTGGGAGCAACGTCTGCACCATTATGGATGGCTCTGCCATATGTAGATGGGCTTACCAGAGCCTTTTGTGGGAGCCAGTAGCTCCCAGAGGGTAGAGGAGAGGCAAGGACACTGGGACATGAAGTGGGAGGGACTAGTATGTCCCCGTGGCTCTAAGTGTGATGATGGTCAGGACTGGTGGTCATGTTCCTTTCTTCCAGGATCCACAGATGGGATCTTTAGTTCATAGATGGGGTGGGATTCTGTGTCCTCCCTGCTTTTTGTGCTCTTACAAACTCTTCTCTGATGTGTGGTCAAATGCTGTGGGGAATTAGCCTCCTTCTCTGGTAGCCCAAAGCAAAGGACCATGCTTACTTGGGAATAGAAGCAGTGAAGGTGTAATTTCAGGCAAAGCAGGGGAGGGGAGGTGTATTGCTTTGAGCCCTTCTTTGTATCCAGTCCCTCCAGGTTTCTGGGCTTTGAAGCTCAGGTAGCTTGGGAGTGACTCCTGTTGGAGATTCCCACATTCCTTTTTATGGTGTTTTGTTAAAGTGAATATTTTCTCTGGTACATGGTGTTGCCCCTCTCTTGCTAAAAAGGGAGGTTGAGGAATGGGTCTTCTCCTGACATTCAGTTGATTTTGTAGAAAGTCCTTTGGTTTCTCCAAGCTGGAGTAAGGGAGGCTGCCTTTGAAAGTTCTTGCTCTTCCCTTACACCCTCCATGCTGTGCAAAACTCCCATAGGGGTTTCTTTCAATCTGGGTTCCATGAACTCACTACATTCTCACTACATTCTTGCAGCTGTTTAATGGGTGCTTGGAATGAAGGAATTCTGTCCTCCTGACAGGTCAGGGCATCTTATGAATCAAAGGAAGTTTCTTCCTTGGAGGGTTTTGGTATGCAAATGTCTGAGTCTGAGAAAGAGGGGATGCAGGATGCTCTGCTTCCTGCCCACCCTAACTGTGTACACAGTCTGCACATCTCCAGGGGAGGGGAACTCGCTTTCCTGGAGCAGCCCATATGGACCTGGCCTATGCTGACACTGGATGTGCCAGCTCTCGCTTAGCTTCTTCTTCTTCTTCTTCTTCTTCTTTTTTTTTTTTTTTTTTTCGGTCATGGGGCTTGAACTCTGGGCCTGGGTGCTGTTCCTCAGCTCTTCAGCTCAAGGCGAGGGTTCTATCACTTGAGTGTCACTTCCGGTTTTCTGGTGGTTTATTGGAGGTAAGAGTCTCACAGTCTTTCCTGCCGGGCTGGCTTTGAACCTCGATCCTCAGATCTCAGCCTCCTGAGTAGCTAGGATTACAGGTGTGAACCACCAGCGCCCGGCTTGCTTAGCTTCTATAGCATGCATATGACACGCGATCACTCCACTCTGCTCGCACATCAGCCAGAGCCATGACAGGACATGGATTATCCTATTTTACAGATGAGCTCACTAAAGCTCACTGAAAGGCACAGTCTGAACCCACGTCTGTCAGTAGGGCCTTTAACTGTTTCCTCTTGGCCACCAAGAAACTATTTGTCCTTGGAAAATGTCAGTGTGTTGCTAGCATGGAGTTCTGGGGACCTGTTACTGCAGCTCCCTTCCCCTGTGTCTGGGGGGACAGGGGAGATAAGCAGAAGGCCTGTTGACTAGTTTTCCCTATAGGGTTGGCTTTGGTGCTCTAAGTCCTTTGGTACTGCGCATCCTTCTGGACATAAAACAACCAGGTGTCCTGCTATCAAATCATTCCGAACTCTCATACCCTTTTCCTTCTTCGTCATTTCTTTTTGTAGAGTGCAGATGTTTGAAGAATCCAGGAGTTAGCTGGCACTGATCTTGGTGGTGGTGGTCATGTGGGGAGGGGCAGAGAGTAATGGATGATAGGATATCCAGCTGGCTTGTCTTTCTCCAGGCCCTTCTAAGACTCAGCTGTAAGGAGGGGTTGGTGGGTCAGCCTGACATGAGCACATTCTTAGCTTGGCTTGGGAGCTGTATTGAGGCTGATGAAATTTGACTGTAGGACTCGGGCCAGCTATATGCCACGAAAGGGACTTCATTGACCAGTGGGATTGCATTTCCATGCTGGTCCCATCCAGAGCAAGCCACACCAGGCTCCCTGATGAGCAGAACTCCACTCTGCTGAGACATGGACCTGCATTTGTACCTGATTCCCCAAGAGGTTTGAGACAAGTCATCTGATCTCTGAATCTGCTTCATGATCTTGGAGCCTATCACTTGGGTCAACATGGGATTGTGTGTTGTATGTGTCATGTGATAATTCTATCAACTTTATATCACAAATTCACATACACTATGCTCTGAGCTTCTGTTTGAAATTTTAGAATCCTGACAGCAAATCCAGTCCAGTCTTTTTTTTTTTTTTGTCGGTCGTGGGGCTTGAACTCTGGGCCTGGGCACTGTCCCTCAGCTCTTCAGCTCAAGGCGAGCGCTCTACCACTTGAGCTACAGCGCCACTTCCGGTTTTCTGGTGGTTTATTGGAGATAGGAGTCTCACAGTCTCTCCTGCCCGGGCTGGCTTTGAACCGCGATCCTCAGTTCTCAGCCTCCTGAGTAGCTAGGATTACAGGCGTGAGCCACCAGCGCCCGGCTCCAGTCCAGTCTTCACAAAGTCCACGCCATACTGTAGCAAGAGGTGGCTCACGACAAACATGAAGTGATGTTTGTGCTGACACTTCTCCCACTTAGAAAATCAATATTCTGTGGTCTGCCTAATTGCTGTGTTGCTGCTAAATGAGTCACTATGGAAGGAAAATAGCAAAAGCATTGTGAGATTAATGGGAGAAAATAGTTGGCAAATGACTTTGGTTTGCTTCCGAAACTCTGAAAAGGTGTTACTATGAGAAATCTGGAGAGTCATGCAAGGCTGAGTCCCAGGAAGTTATTGGGTGGTGAGGGTCTGGAAGTGCCAGCAGGTCTGAGAGTCTATTAGGGCAGGGTACTGATTTGACTCTTTACAGGGGCTGGAACCATGAGTTACTAGGTTGTCATATGAGATGCCAGGGCTGTAACAGGAGCTCCGATGGCCTGGTGTCCAGGGGAATCCATCACTTGTCAGAGACTGCCATGGGGTGGAGTCAGTCCACATGTTAAGGGAAACATGGGGGCATCAGATGTCACCCCACGTTGCTTTCTGGAGATAGCTAAGTATGTTAGGTTCTGGGGAACCAGTTGAAAAGATTGGAGCTTCACCAGAAGTGACAGATTTGGCCCTTGAATCTATAGTCCTGATGAGCCCCAGAGGATCTTGACATCCTCAAACATTGATACCCCCGCTGGTACTCTGCATTCTTCCCTCCCAGGAAGTGGTGACCGTGGAGGGCTGTAGTCTAATCTCCCTGGGCTGCTGGGTGACAGGCTGCAGAGTAACCTTGGGGCTGGCTGTACCAGTACCTACTTGTGGCTTGGGAGCCAAGCCCCACTGTGATCTCCTGTGGACACTGGTAGGGCAGTACCAGCTGGACTACAGGGCCCCAAACGAGGCAGGACCTCTGCCTGGGTGTCTTTGCTGCTGCTGCTGCTGGCTGAAAGCTGAGTTTAAGCCCAAACTTAGGTCTGATTGTCTCTCTTCTGCCCTTTGCCAAACGTAAACTACAGCCTCCCTCAGTAGAGGTTAAGTGTTTACTACAGGGTCTGGCTGAAGAACCTTGCCAGGTTCTTTTTGTCCTGTTCAGATTCTGTTTCCAAAAGAATAGAATACTTAGTTCTGTAAATACTCAGCAGGGCATTTCCTATGGGCTTCTAGGCAAGCCTGGGCCTGCCCCTGAGGACACAGATGTGACCCAGCCCTGGCCCAGCACCCCAGTGTGCTACCAGAGGAAGACGCAGTGGCGGCTGCTCATGCTACTGCCGAGTTTGAGCCAAACCTCTTCATCAGAGAGAATTTCAGGCTGGCCCCTTATGGTGGTATTTCAGGGTCACTGTGGTAGCTGTTAGGCCTCTGGGTACCCAGTCCTGAATTTCCTTGAGGCTCCTGGCCCTCTCTGGTAACAAACTTGGGACAACCTGAGCCCAGGCAGTTGTGAAGTGGAAGGCTGCATCAAGGCCTGCCCACATGCTTTTCTTCTCCGGAGCCTATGGAGAGACTGTGCTTATTTGTATAGAGACCTAGTTCTTTCCAAACAGAGAGTAGGCTGTCCTTCCCACCTCCCCCTTCCTTTTTTTTTTTTTTTTGGTATGTGTGCCAGTACTGGTGCTTGAACACAGGGGTGGTACTCTACCACTTGAACCATACCTTCCTTCCAGCCTTTGGCTGGTTAGTCGGATAAAAGTTTCATGGAGGACTTTGCTTCTTGGGCTGGCTGCCAATAGTTATCCTCACACCTCAGCCTCCTGGGTAGCTGGGATTACAGACATAAGCCACAAGTGCCTGACTTGTCAGTGGCCTGTGGAAGCTTATGTTCATGGTGCCCATTTGGGTAACAGGTTCCTCCACCACTCACTCCTGAACCACTCAACAACAGGTGTGGTGACTTATCATCCCTACAATCTCGGTCCTAAGTCAAGATGGCCACTTAGCTATTCTTTACTAAATCTTCGTAGCCTGTAATGACAAACAGTGGGTAGTAACTCACCCTGCTCTGCCTCCAGTGACTCCCATGATGACTGTTTCAGTGACGGCATCTCACACAGCACATATGTTGTAGTGCGCACTCTTTAACAGGCTTAGGGGTCTGCGGGAGGCAGGAAGCTCTCTGCTTTGTTCTCCTGCCCTTTGAGAAGCACCTTGTGCCAGGTCACTTCTGGCATGCCACAGTGTTTTAATGACAGGACCTTTGAGCTTCCTCTCAGCCTCAGGGGCCCAAGGGGCTTCTGATAAGTGATGGGATTCTGGGTCAAACAGCATTCTGGACCATGAGCAGCATCCAAAGAGTTGGCCTGCTGAACTAGCCTGAACCTTAGGGTTTGGACAGCATTCATTCTTGGAAACACTCCTCCAAACGTGAAACGAAGCACTGCATCCTGTCTGGTATAGTTTTAGAGAAAACCATGGGCCTCTTGTAGCTGCCTCTGGCCCTGGGTTCTGACTAGGAGTCTGTGGATTTACTGCCCCTTGGGTAGGTTCCTTTTGGGTTAATGCACGTTTTGACACAGTTTTGAATCACCTTCCTGTGTCAGTTTGGACTTTGTACTCCTTAGCAGCACCCTGTGTACTTATACCAGAAGCACCCCTGCCTCTTGCAGGGGTGGCCAGGGCCAGTCTGATCTGGCAGGGTGGAGAGTTGAGACCTGCCTTCCTCCTCCCATTCTTGAGACTCAGTTCCATCTCCCCTCATCCCTGAACTGCTGCTGGCTTCCCCAGTCCCTCCCTTGGCAGAGAGTGGTGGGCATCTGGTGAGATGAGCCTGGGTTATTGCAACTCCTAGCCCAGAAGTCTCAAGCCTTCCCTTGGGGTCTCTATTTGGGATCTGTTGTGACACGGGGCTGCTTCCAGTGGGTGGGTCAGTGCCAGGACCTTCTGTCTTGAAGGCTTTGTTGCCGCCGACTCCCCTGTGCAGCCCCTGGCAGTGTGTGTTCCGGGTTTCTAAGGGAGAGGCACTCAATGGGCAAGCAAGGCAGCCGTCCTGGGGGCCCAGAGAAAGCACTTCGCTGTGAAGGCAGACTCCAGCCGCCCTGGCAACAGCTCCGCGTCAGCCTGTGGTGTGGCCGCTGACAGCGCAGCTCCTGACTGGCTGCATTCCGGCTGCGTGGAGAGTGCTCCTCGCTTCTCACTTGCTCCTTAGCAGCGGCTCCTGAATTCTTTCCAGCAGAGGATGGAAGCAGGGGCAGGGCTGGGGTCCTCAGACTCTGTGTCTGCCTGCACGCCCCCAGCTGTGATGAGTTTCATCTGCATGCGCTAGCTGGGTCGGTGCTTTTCCAGATCTGTCTGTGGGGACACAGAGTCCACTTACTAGGTCTTAACAAGTCTCCGAGGAGCCTCCAGCTCTCTTCCTGCTGTGTCCCTGCTCCCTGGAGCCCTGTGTCCCACTCCCCTGAGTCCCATGCTGTGTCTCTCTCCTTTGTTTACTCACAGTCACTGCAGATCTGTGCCTGGTGTCAAACTTCAGCCCTGTGGCTGGGGTGTGACTGGGGTGCTTGCTTACCTGCGAAATCATGTGTGGAAAGGAATAAGTGAGATTACAACAAAGCACACAGAGTGCCTGGTCCATACAGACACACGAAGCCTGTGCAGTCGTGTGTTCCCTGCTCTGTGCTTCCCCGCCTGGGGTGCTTCCTGCTCCTCCCCTGCCTTTCCTCCCAGTTGCTTCTGAAGCTATCCGTACCCCTCTGTTCAGTCTCAGAGCACAGCTCTTCACTTTGCTGCTTTCTCTGCCTGTTTTTTGGGCTTCATTAGAGGTCTGCTCTCCTCAATGGCAGGGCTTTCTAGAACACTATCCGGGGTATCTTAAACCAGAGTCCAGCTCCTTCCCAGCTCTGCAAACAGCTGTCTACCGAAACCTGGTTATAGTCTCCCTTCCCCCAAACAGAGTGCATGGCCAAGTTCATTCATAGAGATCCTGCGGAGAGGCAAACTGGGGCTGAGTGAGGAGAGATTGTAGCCAAGGCACAGATGGGTTGCAAGCCTGGCCTGCTGCTTTCTGCACCTCTCAGCTGGGGCAGGAACTGGCCAGCTCTCAAGGACAGGGGCTATACAGAAGAAAGGTCCATAGTCCAGGCTTGAAGGAGGTTGAGCTTACCAGGACCCAAAGGAGGAGAAAGCTAGTAGGCATGTACCCATGGCTGAGTACGAGGGCTCAGTTTGAGAACCTTCCTGCCTATTGTGGGAGGTGAGAAGGTGTAGAGCCTTGGGAGAACAGGAAGGCATTCCAAACAACAGAATCAGCAGGAGTAAAGAGAGACAGAGGTTGGCAGCAGCAGAGGATGGGTCCAGGGATGAAGTACCCTCTGCCAGGGGTGTTGTCTTATAGCTCTCACAGTCACCTAAGGGCTGGGCTTGAGGCAGAGCTGGGGAAAGTAGGTAAAGTGGGTAAAGAGGTTTGGTGACTGTGACAAGGCCTCTTAGGGAACTAAGGGGAAGAGTCAGATGAGCTATGGAAAGCACAACTCTCTAGCCTGCCTGTGGCTGTAGCCTGTTCAGAACAGGTGGACACTTTCTCTTGGAGAAGGGCCTGTCATGCATTCTCCAGACAGCATGAGGTCCCTAAGAGATTATCCATAAAAGGCGTGGTACAGTGTCTGGTGTGCACAAGTGTCATGGTATTGTTGGGTCCTTGCACACATGCCCAGGTACACATAGCATAGACATTCATGTGCACACCTGGCTACTCCCTAACCAGGCCAGTTGGAAACAGCCTGAAGGCCCTTCCTCTGAGTCTCACAGCATTTTGGTCCTAACTTTCTTGCCATGCTTTTGGTATAAGAGTTGCCCTCCGGCCTCTGCTGGCCTCTGGTACCAAGCATAAACCTCATACGGTGCAGGTACCCCATAAATGTTCACAATGTGAGTGATACACCGAGCACCTACTGCATGCCATGTGCCTTGCCAGGCATGGAATAATTAACATTGGCATGGCACTTTCTGATTCTCACAGCTCCTCTGAGTCTCATTAGGAGAATGATTTTCTAGGATTAGGTATTTATTTCCCCATTTTCCAAATGAGGAAACGGAAACACAGAGGAGATGACTGGCCTGAGGTCAAGTGGCTCCTCAGCCAGCAGAGGAGCAAGCTGGTCCTTAGAGCAGTGCCTGTACCCTGGCTGTGTGCACACATGGTCGGGGGGCTGATGGCCATTTCTAACCCAAACCTCTCACTGACACGGAGTTCCAAGGCCACAGGGAAGCCAGGCCAACAGAGAATTGTATCCAGGGAAACTGGTCTCCTGGGGGTGGGGTGGGGGGGTGGGCACAGGAAGCACCTGGCTGGCACTCTGCTCCACCCTAGCCGAACCAGGTTGTCTGTTGGGACAATTGTCTGTGTTTGGGCTAAGTCCGAGGCTGAAGAACAAAGAGAACCCTTCCTGCCTGTGTGACTCTGACCTTGAAAACCCTGTGGGGTTTCATTTACTGGAAAGAAGGAGGGAAGAGTTGGTTACCAGCTTCAAAGAAGGGCAAGCCTCCCGCACGCATCAAGGAAGTCTTGGCTCTGTGAGTTCTTGCTGCTCAATTTCTCCTTTTCAGTTGAACAAAAGTCCCAGGGAATCTCTGTCTGGGCTGACCAGGAATCCTGCCACCTCTTTTAGGAGGCATGGAAATGCCAGGATCACTATTCTTACTTGGGGCACTAAAAAACCTACCTTTGAAGCAAAGATGAAACAGCATTTGGAGAGATCTGGACACAGCCTGAAGGCTTACTTCTCTATGTGTCCTGCTGTGAGGGTGCCTAGCCACGGGAGGAGCACCCCAAGAGGGAAGAGGATTAGTCTGACCCTGAGTGAGATTAGTCTTGCAAGGAAACGGTATAGCAGTCAGGAAGTGATTGGCACAATGAAGTGTTGTGTATATACACAAACATGAAGCAATCTCTAATGTGTGCCAGGAGCTGGGCATGACCTGGGAGGAGGTTTGATGTGTCATGAGTCCCGCCAATACTCTTTGTCACAGGAACCCTGGCTGTGGCACTTCACAGCTATGGTGACAACTGTGGCTCTCTGGAGGAGTTTGTCCTGCAAGGGGCAGGACAGCCAGTGGGCTTGGTGGCAGGCCTTCGGGTTTATGAAGAGAAGCAGAACTGTAGAGTTGTTTTTGTGACATTTGAAAATTTCACATCTTTAAATGTTGGCAATTGATTCAAAACTTAAAAATGTCAAATGCTGTGTTGGCTAAACAAAACATGAATGTTGACCAAACACAGACCATATTCCTAAAGTAATGTTAGAGAAAGCCCAGCTGTCCAGAGAGGAGGAAGCAGGGCCTTTGTGGGAAGGGCACCCAGGGCAGAGATGTGATGGTAAGCACCTGTGGGAGCACTGTTGGGGCCACAGAGGCTAGGAGTAGAGGGAAGAGCGGGGCAGGACCCATGGGTACTATGCCCATTTGTGAACAGCCTGCTTACCTGGCTGAGCGCTGGTGGCCTGGTCTAAATTGGTGTGCTGTCTTGGGCAAGCAGCTGAGCTGCAGCTACCCTGCGAGCTACTCTGAGAGTCTTAGGCTGTCTCCATGCCCAGTGCTTTTCTTTCACATTGGCATATAAACAGGAGACTTTAGCCAGCCCAGATCTCAGGGAGGAAAGGTGGCAAGTGTTTAAACGTGTTGTAGCATCCCCGGTGGCACCTTGATCCTGGTCTTTAGTCAGGGGAGACCACGCAGCTATGGGGTGGGACTGTCCGTCCTTGTTTATGTCCACACTTGCCCATGCCCTCCCTTGCCAGCCAGGCTAGAGCTGCTGGGGACAGCATTACAGGGCTCTACACCTCCCTCTCCTTGGTCTTGTCCTTCAGGGTCCGGTGTTCTCAGAGGGTTTGGATGGCTTCCGTCTGGGCCTAAGCCTGTCTGATGTCTTCATGTTCAGGCCTGCAGTCATAAAATTTCCCTTTTCTTTCAGTTCTCTTTCCCAGCTGCCACTCCCTCCATAATCTGTATTTGACTTTCTCTCTATATGATCATTTGACACCTGGTCCTTCATACTGTCCTGGAGGTTTGTCTAAGAAATTTTCCTTGTGTCCCTGCTGTAGGCAGAGCCTTGAGTCCAGAGTTAAGAGAGGTGACTGAAGCCCAAGGCACCCACAAACGGATGGAGTAGACAACCAGGGGATCCAGCCTCAGTGTCTGCATCAGAGAGTGAGACAGAGGGGATGTGAGTGGCCTCTGACTGGGCTGTGGGGGCTCCTGACGGCAGCCTCCCAGCTCTGCTCTCTCTCCACCTTTGTTGTGTCCTTGTGTATAGACAGGGTGGCTAGTGGCCGCTGGCCCAAGTCTGGCAGCACTGGCCCAGGACCATGGGAGTGACAGCAGGCAACTCTTAACCACATTCTTCGTCACTACCGTCTCACTGTTTATCTTTCACATAAGTCTTCTTTCAGAGTAAATACAAGTTCAGAGTGCCAGATTCTAGTCTGTGTGAAGCAAAAGGAGAATCAACTTTCATAACCCTACTACTGCCACCATCCCAATTAAGGGGACTGTGGCTCTGGGTGGGGCTTTCTCCTCCACCTGGGGTGAGTGTTTCATACCTTCTGGCTTCTGCTCCTGCCTGCAGCCTTGGGCTGGGGTGGTTGGCAAGATGGTCATGCCTGCGGGGCGGGGGGAGGTAGAGGGGAGCAACTGTGTTACCTGGCAGCTTCACACCACCACAGAAGCACCAAAGTACCCCAGCCTGTTTCCGGCGGCGGAGGGGTTAAGCTGGCTGTCTCAGTTTCTGGCATAGACAGAGCTCCCCCATGGGACTCTTGGGGCCGAGTTATTTCTGTTCTTGCTCACCTGTGCCTGCCCCAGGGACAGGGGTCAGCTGTGGTCCCTTGCCTGCATGGCAGCAGCCTGCAGTCTGGGGTGAGAGGCAGTGCCTGCTGCCCTGGGGAGACCTAGCCCTGGCCAGTGCTGGGCATGGTGGCCGTTGAAGGAAGAAGGTCCTAAGTTGAGATTCCCACACCTCCCCTTCCCCATTTCACCTTCTTCTCAACAGAAAAGAAAGTGCCTGGCTAGCAACTCTGAAACCTGTGAGATGCTGGCACTCTGAAGACAGTAGGACTCTCAGTGGAGGGGATAGAGGCAAGCCTTGGACTGGTGGGGGTGGTGTCCATAGGAAGACCTGTTAGCTTGGGCTCAGTGGCCTGGGTCGGGCAGAGTGCTAGCCAGGCACCGTGACTCTTGCCAATGCCACAGCTTGAACAAGGTGCCTTGTGTCTTCAGTAAAGTGATCTCTGCCGGGATAGGCCTGACAGACTCTGCTTTGGGACTAGAGGAGCCAGGGCCAGTGTTGGGGTGACAGGGGTGGGGATGGCAACAAGGACGGCCACAGGGACAGTGAGAAGGAAGCTTTATGGAGGATTCACATTGTACTCGGCACTGTGTCAGAGCCCTGTGTTCTGCATTTCCTACTTGCACCCTGCATCTTGAGCTTTGTGCGAGTAGAGCTTCTATGTCCTGATCCCCTCGTGGGTCTCCATTACCTAGAATAGGGCCTGGCACAGATCGGAGAATGAGTACATGGCCATAGTTCACTAATTTTTCCTTATGAGGTAGGCACATTGCGGCCTGCATTCTACAGATGAAGACACTGATCAGAAACCAATCTCAGAGAAGTGGATTGACTAGCGCAGGGTCACACCATTTCAACAGTACAGAAAAGGATTTGAACCTGGTCTCTGCCCGTCTCCTTTCCCAAGCTAGTCAGGCCTGCCTCGCAGAAAGAATAGGAGCATGAGGGTGGCTCATGGGATAGGTGAGGTTTCACCAAGGGAGAGATGAAGTGTAGGGCCAAGGAGGAAGTAAGAACAGAAACCCGTAGGTCAGAGGGCCGGGGCGTAGGTTGGGGACTCGAGGATTAGAGCGAGGCGGTCCTGTACAGTGGTCCCTGAAGGTACCTGGGTACCTTCAGTTGTATCTCTTGCCTCCAGGCTGCTTTTGCCATCTCTGGTTCCTGGCATCACCTCTGTTTCCCAGGCTTGGGAAGCACATGGTGAGCGAGTGAGTGAGTGTGTGTGTGTGTGTGTGTCCAGCCTTGCTGTTTGCCTTGTCTGAACATCTTCTTACTCAGCCTATTTCTGGGAGCGATGACTTCATCTCCTGTGATTCTCAACACAGCCCTTGTCATACATCTTTGGATAGATGGAGCCTGGCTCCATCCACATTCCCCTAATGAGCCAGGCTGGGACAGCCAGTTGGCTGCCTCAGTCTGACCTGTCTTGGGCTTACAATAAACTCTCCCTTCACAAGGTAGAGGCATCCTTAGATCTGGCCTCATTGGCCCGAGGAGCCCAGTGCAGCCAGCAGGTTCAGCCAGGGTTTCTGGTGAGCCTGTGGTGTGCAGTCTGCCAGGGGAAGCAGGAAGTCAGGCCGCCTCTACTCTGTTGTCAAGAGCTTGTACTGTCTGGAGGAGGCAGGTGGTCCTCGGGCCCTAAATGAGATGGCCTGTCACATGCTCTCTCAGAGCTCAGAGCTTAGGAAGGTTGTAGAGATTGGAGATGGGCCCAGGGTAAAGATGAAGAGGTAACAAGTTCTCCCCCTCCCTCTCCCTTCTCTCTCCTTTTGTTCCTTTTTCTCCCCTTCTCCCTCTCTCTCACCTTCCCTTCCCCCCACCTTCTCTCTCCCTCTTATTTGATGCAATACTGGGGTTTGAGTTCCAGGCCTGGGTGCTATCTCCTAGCTTTTTTACTCAGGGTTAGTGGTCTACCACTTGAGCCCAGCTTGTCTTCTGGCTTTTTGTAATTGATTGGAGATAGGAGTCTTATAAACTTTCCAGCCCTGGCTGGCTTCAAACCAGGATCCACAGATTTTAGCCTCCTGAGTAGCTAGAATTACAGGCATGAGCCACAGGCACCCAGTTCTTGTAACTCTTGTAACTGACCTTATAACTTCTCTTGTACCTGAACTTCAGGAGCCGATAATATGTCCATCTCAGCTCAGTCAATTGCTGGAGCTCCAGTCTCTGTACCTGAGAAGCTGGTGGACTGGTGATAGGAGGTAGTGGGGATTTAGGGTTTCTAAAAATACTTTGTGAGGCTTGGCAGCTCTGAAGGCCAGGGAGCCTCCATCCCAGAATACACATCCTCTTCTCCCCATTTATCTACGACTTTGGCCCAGAGATGGTCGTTAGTGTGTCTTGATCTTGGCCAGACACTTCATTTCCCCACCCAGCCCTGTCAGGGATTCCCTGGATCCACTGGCGTGTAGCCAGTTGGACAGTTCACCTTGAGTTGCATTGCCTGAGTCCCAGCACCACCACCTTTCAGTGCCTGGCCGTGGGTAGTTCAGGTGTCCGTCTGGGTTTGTATCCCTTCTGGAATGAGTACAGTGATTGTACCTGCTGCCTAGGATATTTGTGGGGATTTTTTAAAAGGGGTATTTGGCAGAGTGACTCTCATGGTAGGGGTGGGCAAGAGTGCTGGTGACTTATCCAGGCTGCCAAGTAGGGTGGGGAGTACAGATGTCTGGGTTCTAGTCTCTATTCTTCTAGTCTGGATGAGTTTCTTATCCCTTGGAGCCTCAATTTTGGGCTTGAGAATCAGTGACCTACCTCCCCTTGGGCAGCTCTCCAGCAGAGAAGTGCTTTGAAAGGCTCTCCCCAAACCAAGCTCCCTCACTTTCTGTCACCCTTGTCCCCTCTCCCTAAGCCACACCACCTGTCCTGGTATTCATGCCTTCATACTTGCACTGTTCAGCATTGTCTGCAGTGGTAAGAGAACAGATGAGATCAGCAAATATTCCTTCTTGCCTGGGTCTGTGCTAGACACCAGGGGACACAGGGCCAGGGGAAGACCTGTCCAGCTGTCTAGGGAGAGGAAGATCTGAATTGTTTTAAAGATCTAAATGTGAAGGCAGGGTCTCAGGGTGTGAGCTCTGGGGTTGTAGGTTGCCGTTTTTCTCCTTCTGCCTATGGAACTGTGGCAAATTGTAGGGTCTCTCCAAGCCTCAATTTCTTCAGCTCTAAAGACAAGTCAGTCTGATTCCAACCAATTCTAACTCTTATCTGGCCATCAAGTTGATAGGCCAGGAGAGCAGATTCCAGAAACAGGACACAGTGGCCCAGGTTTGAAACTGGCCCCATTGCAGCTTAATAGTATGACTTTGGGTCTGTTACCTTTTTTTTTTTTTTTTTGGCCGGTTGTGGGGCTTGAACTCTGGGCTTGGGTGCTGTCCCTGCGCTCTTCAGCTCAAGGCGAGCGCTCTACCGCTTGAGCCACAGCGCTACTTCTAGTTTTCTAGTGGTTTATTGGAGATAAGAGTCTCACAGACTTTCCTGCCCCGGCTGGCTTTGAACCACGATCCTCAGATCTCAGCCTCCTGAGTAGCTAGGATTACAGGCATGAGCCACCGGCCCCTGGCTCTGTTACATTCTTAAGCTCCTTAAGACTGTGTTTTCCTTGTAAAGGAGGAGCACAGTTGGCAGAGGTCATCTGCATACCTGCTGTGAGGGAGGGGTTGGGTGGCACTAACCGCTAGCCAAACTGGGGCTGGCCAAGGAACCCCAAAACCAGCTTCATTAACAACTCCAGGTTGTATGGGAGGGGACTTATTTTCTGCTGTGTAGGGCATATAACCCAGGGCCTTGCTTGAACTTGCTAGGGAAGCACTCTACCACAGAACCACACCCCAGCACTTCAAACCTATGTGATTTCAAATGCACCGGTGTGGAGTACTGCCTTGCTTTATAAAGAAAACGTTTGCTAATAGTTGAAATTAGTAGTGTAAACAGGATCTGAAAAGGGTGGGTAGCCAGGGGAAAGGGGTTATTTAAACACTTCAAAGCACACCCTTCTGCAGCATCTAAGCAGCATGATTTGCATATGTAATAACTTTGCTAATTATAGGTGGCCTCATCTGTTAACAAGTTTGCCTGGTTGTGCTGCGTTATTGTAGTCACCCACTCAGAATTCTCTGGCATGCTTTCCACCAAAGATAACAATGGTAATAATACCTATCCTGTGTGACCCACACTGTGTGCCAGGCATCCTCCCTGATACCTAGCAGTCACTATCCATGTCCCCTTCACAACAGCTGTGTGTCCCAGGGTCTCCCGGATGAGGCTGCAGGCTCAGAGGTTAGGCGGCTCCTCTGGGCTCACACAGCGAAGGGTCCACAGGTTCGCTGGCACCTTCTGCTTCGTGCACTATTTCTTGGGGACACTTGGTACATATTCTCATATTCTCATTTGACAAGTCTCACAAGACCTCCCCATTTTGCTGAAGAAGAAGCTAAGACCCCAGGAAGGAGTTAAGATCTGGATAGGAGGTGAGCCCAGATTCCCGCCCTTCTGGCTTGTCATACCCCCATCTTTCCTGCCGTAGTGGCTGGGGCAGCAGCTCCCCTGAAGTCTTACAGGAATCCACCTTGAGAGGCATGTGTGGTTGCCTCTTCTCCAAACACGCCAGGCCTGGCCTCTCAGCCAAAGAAAATTGTAAGGCAATAAACAAGTGGGAGGACACTAGCACACCATAATAATTAATCTACATATTGTACCATTAAATCGGGGGTTGCCCACAGTGGCTCGTGGCCAGATGTAGCTCACGGACAGGTTGCGTTTATCTGACAGGGTGGAAAGATTTTTGTTTTTAATTTATCTTGTGTTTTTTGTTTTTGTTTTTGTTTTTTTTGTTTTTACACTGGTCACCACCACTTAAACATCCCTGAACGTATACTTAAGTATAGAAAGGGCTGTATTCTCTCAGTAACTTTGGGACTCTATTCCTGTGCTGCCTCCAGTTCACTCGTTGTAGAAACCTTTTCTTAGCTGCTGCTGCTGGAACCTAGGAGGTGTGGAGTTTGTAGTGTTCCCATTCTACAGATAAGGAGCCTGGGGCCCTGAGGGAACGGGCTAGGCCACTCGCCAAGCTGGCCTAAACTTCCATCCTTATCATCCATGGTGCCTGGCGTCACTGCCTCCCAACCATGTCCCACCTCCTCTGGCTTGCCATGCAAAGAAACCATTCCTAGGCCCAATGACTCAAAACTAAGCCAGAAGAATGATCCCAGCCTCTCTTCTCCCTTCCACCCCTCCCCAGGCCGGAGGGGACATGGGAAGCCTATTCATTTAAACTCAATTATTTTCTTGAAGACAGAATGGAACTGAATTGGGTCAGCGGCTATATTTGCTGTGCTCAGCTGTTTTCTCTGCTACACCATCACCCACCGGGTCTGTTTCTGGCTCTGTGCCACCAAGCTCACCAATTACAACTCCTTATCTGTGGCCTTTTCTCGTCCATAGTGTGGGAGAGAGGAGCTAGGAGTGAAACCTGTCACTTCCAACAAGCTGTAGGACCTGGCCTCTGGGGCTTGGGCACCCTTGGTCACCACTTCCCAGGCCAGGCTTTAGGTTTGGGGCGGCAGTCTGCAGACATGGTGCTTCTGGCAGTCTCTGCAGATGGACGAAGGCTCAGAGAAATTGAGTGCTTGCTGGAGTTCGAGGCTTGGAGTCAGGCACAGCGTCTTGACTAGCTATGTGGCTTGCAGTAGAGAGTCTCACTGTTGTGCACATCTGGCTGCACATCTGTAAAGGGCACATAGCTAGCCATGCTAGGCTGCCTGGTGTAAATGAGAAATGGGACCTCAGTGGCTAGCCTCGGGCTAACTCCCTGATGGTGACCAGGACCTTGAGTGTCAAGCACAGAGTTTGGTGGGGGACGCAGGTCTCAGAACAAAGGATGCTCTCCTCTGTGAAACCATGTTGTGCCTCCAGGCCTCCCCGGCACCAGACACTTGAACAGCTTCCTGTGGGCCCACAGTTGCATATATTTTCATTTAGTCCTGATGCTGGGGTGCTCTCCCGTCACTAAACTGTCAGCTTCCTGAGGGAGGGCAAAGACCAGTGTCAGGCTCTGCTATTTGGAGCCTGGTGGCTCTGCCTTCCTGATGGGTAGCCTTGTACTGGCTGGTCCTCATCTGGGAGGGAGGGGCAGTTACCCATTCCTTCCCTCTGACCTACTAGGCAGGGAGGCCAGGCGCGTCTTCTGTGGCAGCCTAGTGTAACATGCCTGCGTGGAATGGATTGGGGAAACATGAAGAGGAGATCAAGTCAGAGGCTGCCTCTCCACCTCCTGAAGCAGGAATGTCCAAGGGAGGTGAGACACTGGCGAGTCGGGGAGGGGCTGTGCATGATATGACGTCCTTGTCCGTAGTTCCTCCCTGGCCATGTGCCCTGTGAGGTTGGAGCAGGGACTGCTTTGGCTTTGGCTATGTGACTGTCCAGAACTGAGGCAGGGCCGATGTGGGCACTCACTAGCAACTGCTGACCTCCAGGCATGTAGGTAATAGTGTCTGGTATTAGCTCACTTCTTGTGGTAGGGCCTCTGGGAGTAGAGCGAGACCTCCCATGCCCACCCCCATGATATTGCCAGGGTTGGAGGTAAGAGCACAGTTTGGAGAGGTTTGAACTTCCTGGGCCTTTGAGGAAGCCTGTGTGTGAACTCTGGCATGGGGCTGATGTACACATAGGCCACACAGTGGTGGCGTGGGGACAGGACTTGGAGACTGGGCAGTGGCCTAGCTCAAGACAGGGAAACAAGGCTGTCTCTGGAGGGCAGACCTCAGGGAGGGGGCACTGGGCACAGGTGGATCCCAGTGTGGAGTACACTCGGGCCAGCAGTCACAGAGGTGGGTGGCCACTCTCTCCCCCTCCTTGCCTCTTGATAATACCAGTCCCTGCCACCTTGTACATTGCTGCCCAGTAATACCCAACGAAGATGCTGACCCCGTCAGGAGAGTTTCCTTCAGAAGCAACATCACGTGGTGGGAATTGACTCCCGCTAGATGCTTTGATGGAAACATGACATTTTGGAAGCCAACACGTGTCAACATCACTATAGGGGAAAGGTTCCAGGCTCTTCTGTCAGCTGAGGTCATCACCAGACACTGGCTGGAGGCCTGGTGGATCGGGGTGCCACAGCCAAGCTGGTAGCGGGGCATGGGGCAGAGGAAGCCAGAGGGCTGGGAGCCTGGCTGGCCTATCAGGAGGAGAGGGGGGGGAAGGACATACATCCCCACCACCTGCCCCCAGGTGATGGGGGTGCAAAGGCAGGATCCGATAGCAGGGGCTCTTGGATGAGAGAGGCAGGCTGGACCAGGTTGTAGAGGGCCCTGGGACCAGGAACTAGCTGTGTGACGTGGGCGGCTTTCCCACCCTCTGCTCCACTTGATTTTCAGCCTGATGTAGTGTGACTACCCTTGCTGTTGCTGGGGGCTTAAGGAGACAGTGCATGTAAATACCTCACATGGAGCCTGGCACAGAGCAGGCACCAGAATGAGTTTGTTGTTGGTTAGTAGTGATAAAGCCACACGAAAGTTAACAGCAAATGGCAGGGCAGGAAGTCCTGTCATTTTGTTATAATAAAGTATTAGAACTGGTGGGAGCCAGTTGTGATAGTGCATGCCTGTAACCCTCGCTCCCTAGTTAGGAAAATCTCCTTCTCTCTCTCTCTCTCTCTCTCTCTCTCTCTCTCTCTCCCTCTCTCCCCCCTCCTCTCTTTCTCAATCAAAATCAACTTGCAAGATGGTTTCCCACCTAGAGGAAATCTAGGAAGGCTTCCAGAAGGAAGGAGTATTTGAACTGGGGAATGAGACAAGAGGCCCAGACACTGGGTAGAGACTTATCTGGGGTGAAGCACATGTACTTCGGAATGTAATGTCCATCTGTGGAGCTTCTGTCTAGGCCCAAGTCCAGCCTAGCATCCCCTCCACCCTTCTGCCTGTGACTGATAGGCAAACCCAGGCCTTATCTGGATTTTGATTTGTGTTGCTTTTTTTTTTTAACTGCTATTAGAATACAGAGTTAAGGAAGTACAAAGCGGGATTTCACTGACATTTACACACATGTATACAACAGATTCTGGTCAAACCCCCCTTCTCCTCCATCTACCACCCTCCTTTACCTCCTTGCTCCTGTTGCATTTTAAAAGTGTTTGAATGGAACTGGGGGCGGGGCTTTAGCTCTGGCAGGTCTTCTGGATGTGCTCCTTTGATCCTGGAGATCCAGGAGCCCAGCCAGAGAGCTATGGGAACAGCTTTTGGGGTAGGAAAGGGGGGTTGCAAGGCCAGACCCAAGTCCCTTTATCAGTCATACCAGGCATTTTCTCTCCTTATTACCGTGTCCCACCCTCCCACCCCACCCCATACCCAGAATGCCCTGGAGCTGGGACAGGTCTTGAGTGGGAAGTGGTTGCAGCTGGAGACAGCTGGCCCTGGAATGTCACTGGCCACCAAGCCTGGGAAGGGAAGGGCCCATTGCTGCAGGATGGGCGGGACTTGAATGGGTCTGGAGGGCCTAGTAGGACAGGGGCGGAGCTGGAGGACAGTTCTGCTTAGGTTCAGGGTGTGGCAAGCCAAAGGAAGTCTGGAATGTCTGGTGAGTGTGCTGGGGTGCGTGGTCTTTGGTTATCCCAGCTCCCTTTAGTTTCTTTTTACTTTCTTGTGGTTCTGGGATTGAACCCAGGCCTTTGCTCATGTTAGCACTCTGCTGCTGAGCTGTGTCTCCTGTCAGCTCCTTTTTAACATGACTCTGGCTGACCTGGCTCAGACCAGCTAGGAAAATACATTTATTCTTTCTATACATCTGTTAGTATCCACTTTGTGCGGGAACTGGTTCAAGGTACACTGGGTGTGACAGGGTGAACCAGCATGATTCTGTTGGTGGGGAAAAGGGGACAGACAAGTCAGATGACCTCAGGTTGGTGCTATGAAGAAAATGCAGCAGGCTGATAAGCATGGGTAGGACTTTAGCTGTGTTAGCACAGGAGCGGCTATTCTAAGCTAGGTCTTTTGATCCAACACGAGAACGAGAAGAAGAAGCCAGCTTTGCTTTGCGTTAATTAGAAGGCTGGTTGGGGAATAGCAAGTGCAAAGGCCCAGAGGCAGAACCTCAGGGGGCTGGAGCTGGCCCTGGGCGGAGCCAGTCTTATGTGGGACTGCCGCTCCTCCAGCTTCCTGGAGTTGCTCATGCTGTGCCTGCGCTCTGCCAAGCGGAGAGGCCCGGGGAGTGAAACTTGCCCATGGCTAGGAGCAGTTTTTTCACTTTCCAGAGCTGGTCTGTGCTTTTTAGACCTGAAGGTTCTGATTTGTGGTTGGTTACCTGTACTGAAGACTGTAATTTTCCACTTGTTCCCTGAAGTACCCGGAAATCTCTGGATGTTGTCACCACTGTGTTTTTTTCAAGTTCTTTGGGGAATTTCAACTTGGAGACAGACTCTGCGTGCTCTGTGGTACGGGGAGGCCTTCGGGGCACACCTCGTCCATGAAGGCCCTGGCTGAGCGGTCCCCTCATCTGGCCTGGAGAGTCAGCTGGACGTGTGCCACTCTTGGGAATGGGCCTTTGTGGACTGGGACTTCTCGGTGACAACCTTGGCAAGATCCTCGGCCGGGCTGGAGGGGCTGCTCTGTGGAAACCCGGCCAGCCTCGGAAGCCTGACCTGGCTGCCGGGCCTCAGCTGCCCGCACGCAGGTCAGCAGAGGGGCCTGTGCTCCAGCCACTGCCCAGGTCTGTGGAGGGCTCTGTGGGATGGAGACAAGGGGCAGGGGAGACTTCCTCCCCTCCCTGCCTCTTGAGTTGGAGACTCCAACCTGGGGTGGAGCGGCCCAGGCCTCTGATTGGAGTGGGGTGGACTGGACAGTGAGGGGCTGGCCAGCTCTAGAGGGCAGGCTGGCCAGTGCCTGCCTCCATCGGCCATCTGCTCACCCAGATCCCTCCTCAGACCCCCCCCCCCGGGTTTGTGAGGAAGAGTGGGGGGGCGGGCTGAGGGGGGTTGCTGGCCTGTGTCCTGACCCACAGAGCTGAACATTCCTCTTCCTGTCCTCTGAGGGACTAGAACACAGCACAGAGGAAGCGGGGATCCCTATAAAGTGGGTCTCCTAGGATTCGCTGTTAACTTTACTTACTTTACTTCTGGGCTGGGAAGGTGGGCAAGCTTGCTGAGCTAAGGTTACCCCAAGTCCTGCACTCTTATCCTGGGGCACCTTGCCCAGGAAAGGACAGAGGTAAAGCCGCCGGCTGCCCTGGCGCCCTCCGTCTTTGCCCGCCACTGCCTCTCCCAGACAGATTTAATAATCTGAGTCTGTCTCTTGCAGTTAGTATTGAAGAAGAGAAGCTTTACTCTTAAAACTTTTATTGATCCAGACACTAATAAAAAGTAAAGGGTTTTTGGAGCAGATCTTTCTTTCCTGCTTGAGCAAAGAACATCCGAGCTCTAAAATACGTTTGTTTTCCTCCTCCTCTGAGGTGTGGGGAGGGGACAAGGGTTGGCCTTGCTGAGACCTCGCCTCTTTCAGAACGCGCTGCCTCTACTGCTCAGACCTGTGTCGTGTATCTGTCTCCGAGAGGGACTGGCCTGCCATCAGGGCATATCACTTCCTTCTCCCCCGAGGCCCTGGTGGGAGCCATGGAGCCGTGATTCTTGATTTTTTTGTGTCTTTCTGATGTTGGTACCTTGGCTGGGAACCAAGTGAAGGCCATGGTCCTTGTTTTTGCTTATACAGTTTGTAAATATTAAGTTTATGCCATGCTGTACTCTCTCTAAAGACATACACAACAGCCACACAGATCTTACCTTGTGGTGGGGGAAACAGAGTGATTCCCATTGGGTGAAGTTCCCCTGCCTAAAATAGTGCCTGGCACATAGTTTGCACTTAATGTTTGCTGGCTGAATGAGCTGCATGCTATGAAGGTAACAAGCCACATGTTTCCCTGAGGAGTAATGGGGGTGGGGCAGGGCCTGTTGTGGAGCTGGCTGTGGGGGAAGGAGGAGTTCCAGGAGGTAGATGCCCTGCTATTCAGAGAAGGGAGTGGAGTAGAACTAGCCCAGGAAGCAAATGTGACCCCCCTGAGGAGAGGCAGGTTTTGCTGGATAAAGTCAGAGGGAAGGCAGGCCACTTCTGCCAAGCAGTCCTGGGGGCGTCACTGAAGGTTTACCCTAGGGGCTAAACAGTGTGCTCTGTGTTTCTCAAGGGTCCCCCTGACTTCCTGGTAGAATACAGTGTCCAGGGGCAGGAGCTGCCAGGGCCTGGTGGTTTTAGAGCACTAGCAGTAGGATGTGCTAATAATGGATGGGACTCTGAAGGTGAGGGCAAAGAGGGCATGTTCTTGTCCTGAGACTCCTGGCCCGCTTATGAGACAGGCTCCATGTAAGACTTCTCAGGCCTGAGGATCCATGAGCTGTGGGTCAGCAGTTAGGAGTCTGAAACTGAGAGGCGGGGAGTCTAGTGATATAAATTGAGGAGTTGTGGGAACTCAGGGAGGGGAGGTATTTAAAGCTATACGATGAGATCACCAGAGGAAAGTGTGTGGCTGAAAAAGATGCCTTAAGAACTAGAGCCCTGAGAATCCCCCATACTTAGAGGAATGAAAGCCGGTGTGGCCAGCCTCAAAGGAGCAAGCTGGCCTGTGCAGTACGAAGGCAGGACGAGTGGGTCGTAACAAACAAGAGGAGTTGGGGGCAGCAGTGGGAGGGAGGGAGGGCAGTGGGAAGCTGGAAAGGGGAGGCCAAGCCAGGGTCTCAAGTGTTCCCTGTCAGTGATCTTTGGTGACCATGGTTTACCCTGTGGATATTAACCTTGGACCTACATTAAAATTCTCTTATCAGAATTCCCATAGATGCTAATTCAAGGACACATGTTTCTACCCCCCCCCCCAGTAATGGGCCCACTAATTGCTTTGTGTTTATCTCACTCTTTTGTACTCATGCTGAGACTGCTGACTGTCTTGTCCCTTCTATCTCCTTTCCTTGCCCAATCTCTCTCTCTTTCTCTCTCTTATTGGGTCCTAGGCCCTTTATCTATGCCAAGGATCTTTCTTAGAGTACAGGTAGACTTCTTTACACTGGAAGGTTTCTTTGTGTGCTTCAGGAGATGTTTGGAGACTTTCACAGAATATTTTAGTGGTGGCTAGGACCATTACCTCCCCCCAAGCTTGGATGGTTCTTGTGAGAGTTGAGAGTACGTTTAATTTGCTGTGAGGAGCTGGGGATGACCTAAAGTCTGATGGATCCCTGGTGTGTTCCCACTGATTGTTGAGTGACTGGAGATTTTGAGTCTTCAGGGTTCTTCGTTTGTTTATAAAGTGCTTTTTCTGCATCTGGTTAACCAGTATTTTTACATTTGCTATCTGCAGAGGACATTATGTGACTTCATTTTATACATGAGGAAACTGAGGTTCAGGAAAGTGAAAGCACTTGTCCAATTTGCTGCAGTTGCTAGGTACCACAATCAAAGCATGCACATTCCCCAAACCAGACCTCTCCTTCCTGCTTAACCACATAAATCAAGATGGGCTTTAAGATACCCAGACTCCTACCACATTTTAGGGATTGCAGTCATATCTGCCAGGGCTTACCTGGCAGTCCCCCCTGTCCCTGACCACCCTGATGTTTAACACCCCTTCTGTACATAGGCACCAGATGCATCTGGTTCAGAGAGGATGAGCCAAGGTAGGCCTTGAACCTTGTCTAGCCTTGGGGTGCTTATGGCAAAGGGGGCCCCAGCTTCGGGGTTGCTGTTTGTGCTACAGCTGTGGGGCTTGTATTTTTACGGCTGATGTAGCACTTCTAGGCAGAGCTAGCTGCCTTGGGACATGTGCCACGGAAGACCCTCAGAGTAGGAGACAGACCCAAAGAACGCCCAGGGTAGGGGCCTCTACCCTGGGAGGAAAAAACTTTCTACTGCCTTCTAGCAAGCTCATAGGGCTTTGGATCTCCTTCTTCCCACTTACCCCATAGACCTTCCTTAGTCAAGGCAGGACACAGAGGCAGGCTCTTTGCAGCTTCAAAGGATTTGTCCACAGGTCAGCCTTAGTCTTCCTGTCTCCTGGGAAAGGGTAGCCATCTGGGAAGGGGCAGAGAGTGGTCCTGCCAGAAAATCTGTGAGGGTTCTTTCCCAGAGAAAATGTGACCTTCCTTGGCATTTCTCCCTCCCTCCCTCCCTCCCTCCCTCCCTCCTTCCTTTCTTCCCAGAACATACTGGGCCACCTCTCTCAGTCTAGCCTGGAAACTGACCTTTGCTGAGTGCTCCCTGAGAGCCAGGCTTTGTTCTGTAGCTTCCCAGCAATACCACGACACAAGTACAGAACCGAAAACAGGGAACCCCTAAGAGGTAGCTCATCTGATCACACTGGTGGGATGAAGCAGAGCCCAGATTCAAGCTCAGATAGTCTGGCTTCAGGACTACATATCCTCAAGCTCATTTGACTTCCAGGCTCTGTGAAAACACAGTGAAGGTGCTCAATCCTTGACTGGTTGGATCTGAACTGCCATCTGACCTGGAACTCTTCTTTTTTTATTTTTTTGGGTCCGGTCATGGGGCCTGAATTCTGGGCCTGGGCGCTGTCCCTCAGCTCTTCAGCTCAAGGCTAGCACTCTACCACTTGAGCCACTTCCAGCTTTTTTCTGTTTGCTTATATGGTGCTGAGGAATCGAACTCAGGGCCTCAGTCATGCAAGGCAAGCACTCTACCACTGAGCCACCTTCCCAGCCCCTGACCTGGAACTCTTCTACACCCACTAACACCCACTGAGTCTACCCACTCCAGCGCCAGAGAGTCCTCTTCCTGTCCTGCTTCTTGGTCCTCATATTAAGGCCCAGCCAGTCAAATCTCTGCAGTTCCCTCTCCCTTGTCCACCCTCTGCTAGGAGAGCCTCCATTCTCCAATGTCTGCCCTTCCATTCCTGTGAACAGGCTCCTTAGGTGTCAGCCATGGGTTTGGAAGGACATTTTCCTTTACCTGCTGCCCATGGGGGTCTGGATGTTAAGTGCCCCTACTCCTGCAAGCTGGAAAATCTGTATTTTTTTCCTCTTCTCCTCCTGCCTTCACCTTCTTATGACATTTATGTCTCATTTCCTGCTGTCACAGATCATGTTTCCCAGTTTTCTCATCTGGAAGATGGAGAAAATGGCAGAATGGACTCACAGGGTTTGGAGGCTCAGCCTGAAAGCCCAGCAGTTGGGAAGTGTAACAAATGATCTCACTGCCTTCTTTTCTCCTTGGAGAAAGATGCTGAAGGATGGGGGCAGGTGGGATGTAGGCCCGATCTGTTCGAGAGGGGTAAGCATGGTCTCCTGGGAAGAACAGGGAGGAAGAGCGCACCTTTGGCTGACTTTCAGGGTGGAATCTAGGCAAAGCCTTCCACTGATTTCAACTTGCCCCTCTAGAAGATTGGGGGACGTTGCTGCTTGACTGGGGAGTTGTGAGGAATAAAAGAGATAGTGCTAGAGCTGCTGAACACTGCGTCCAGTCCGCAGTGTGTTTAGAAATGGCCAGTTCTCCTCTCTATTTGGCCACTGAGGTTTGAACTTAGGGCCTTCCGCTTGTTCAGCTGGCACTCTTACCACTTGAGCCATACCTCCAACCCTGTGTTTTGTTGATTAATTGGAGATGTAGTCTCCTGGACTTTTCCTGCCCCTCTGACATCAAGCTGTGATCCCGTCTGAGTGGCTAGGATTGCAAGCGTGAGCTACTGGCACTGGATTCCCACAGTTACTCTTGAGTTAGTCTTGTCTTTTGTTTGTTTTTGTTCTGGGGTTCTTTGGGACCTTTGAGTAAAAGTTGGATTTTTACTTTTGTTCCTTGTACTTGAAAGCTCCCTTTGGAGTCCAAGACATGTAACCTGATCGTAATCATGACTCTTGAGGTGTTGTTTTGTTTTCCTGCTTCCTGTAAAGAAAAGGATGATCTGTACCTTTAAGTTCTCTGCAGGCCCAAGTGGGACACTGGCCCTTTAAAAACACATTACAGAGTTGGACCATGGCCTTTGTTTAACTAACCATGATTGGTCCCAGCGGACCAGGCTGGACAGGGCTGGAATGCTTGTGTTTAGGACCAGAGCGGGGTTGGACTGGCTGGGGCCGGTAAGAAAGAGCCAGCTGTTAGGCCGCTGGCCTGGCCTCACTGTCCCCAGCCTGATGGCCGTGCTGAGGGATGGTAAGTTGTCTGAGTGGAGGTGGCAATCAGAAAGGCTGGGAAGGAGCGAGGCTGCCAGCCTCAAGCAGCTGAATGGGCCATGGGTACCAGAGTAGTTGTCACAGGTGTCCAATCTGAGGAGACACTCTGAAGTTGCCAGTGACGGTGTCTGCCCAGATAGCCACGGTCAGCACAGAGCATGGGTTTGTCCGGAAATGGGAATCCAAAAGGCGTGCTGCCGCTGATTCCCATTCTAGAATCACTGCTGTTCCGCCAGCGGGGGCCCTAGGAAAAATGCTGAGAAATGCCAGCAACTGCGTGGAGTCTTCTAAGCTGAGGAGCTTGGCCTTTTGCTCGGCGCCCTCTAGCCTCTGCTGGGTGGGGCTGCACTGGGCCTTGGGGGTGCTGTCATCTCTACTCAAGAGTCCCAGTGGACTCCGTCCCACTGTCTCCCTTCTATGTCTGCTCCCCGATCCGTCCAGCCCAGGCCTGCTAGGTGGGCTGGCGCAGGTGGCAGGCTGAGAAGGTTGTGTGTAGGCCTGACATGTGTTGTGACTCCAGCTTAGGTATTTGGAACAGTTGACAGAGTCAGGTGGCTGTGGGAGGGGAGCCTTCATTGGGAAGTACCTCACTTGTGGAAAGTCAGAGAAGTTTGGCTTATTTCAGCCAAGTGTCTAACTACCCTCACTCATTACCATGCTGGGGGCTGGTAGACTACCCACAGAGATGTTCTTCTCACCATTTTTCACCAAGAAGTAACAAAGCAGAACCTCCAACCCAGAGTTCCTGGTAAGTTGAAAGTTGGCACATTTTGTCATTTGAGTGTAGTTGGAGTGTAGTTGAAGCATTCATAGAGAGGAATTTAGAGTGGAGCCTAGGTCCGGGTCTCCTGCCCTGCTCTGGGGAACGCGCCTGGGGGCTCTGAGCCTCACTTCCTTGTGGTGGTTAAGACCGCACTATAAAACCCAGGCTAGGCCTGAAAGCTGCCATCCTCCAGTCCCCTAAGTGCTGGGATTACTGGGGTCCCTTTATGCCTGATGGGTGGTGCTCTGCACATCAGGCACAGATGGAGAGGGGGGTTGGTTGGTGAGCAAAGGCAGCCTGCAGGGCCTGCAGAGCAGACTTCGGGACATACCTTAGAAGCTATACTTTACAATATTAAAGGATTGCCTACAATCTCTTGGGCCTTGTGACAAATGGCAGATAATACTATCTTAGTCTGGAGTCAGCCATAGGGGACCGTGAGAAACCAGAGAGGACTGAAGGCTGTCTCCAAGCCTCAGGTCCCTTAACAGTAGTTATAGCTGCATCAGAGCTAGAGGTTTGGGGCTCACAAAAACATGGAGCCACTAGGCATGTTGGCTGGCAGAAGTATGTAAGAGCACCCTTCCCCTCCCTTGGTTTTTAGGGTTTTTGTTTTGTTTTTGCTTATTGGCCATTGTTTTTTTTTTTTTCTTTCTGAGTTTTTGCCCTTACCGGTGGCCTAGAAGGCTCTGGCCTACCAATAACTGCCCTCTCTCTGCACTGCTGTCTCCAGGGTCACAGTATGAGAGACAGACATTCTCTTGCCTGACAATCCTCAGTTACTTCATAGACTGATGGCTGGGTTAGCCCTGCCCAGGACGGGTGCAGGTGTTAACACAGTGAATCTTTAGCTATCTCTGCTTCCTTGGCTCACACTTTCCCCTTGTGTTTTTTGTTTTTTTTGGGGGGGGGTTGGAAATATTTTTATTATCTTTAAGTAGTTGTACACAGTAGTTGTCATTCAACAAAACACTTGGTGAACTTGGTGCATCTTGATCAATGTCACCCCTTCCAACATCTCACTTATCCCTCCCGACCTACCCTTTCCCTCACTTTTAAAATTTTGTAGGATATGTATTGATTTTTTTGGCCATTTAGCAGTTTATGTACACAGTGCATCTTGATCTGTGTCACCTTTTGCCTTTTCACCCCCCCATCCTTTCCCTTATTTTTTTTTTTTTTTAGTTTTGTGGTATATACAATGAATTATTAACTGCACTCTCCTCCTCCCCCTTCCATTCATCTACTCCTCTCCCCTAGGCCCCCACCCCCCTCTGGCAAGTACTCACTTCCTGGTACTTATTTTGTTGGGCTTTGACTTAGTCTTTCTAAAGAATTATGGCGTTTGAGCTCTCCCTTGTAACTGCTTGTGTTTTTGATGCCGCTGAGGTAGGCTGCTAAGGAGGAGGGGGCCCTGCGGCCACCAAGTGCCTCCATGCCCAGTGGTGGCTGAGGTTGAAGAGATACTCACCCCACCTGAGGATATGCATTGTGTCAGAGCTTATTCTCAGATGTGCCCCTCCTTAAATGGAGTCCTTCCCCAAATGGCCTGGCCTTTGGCACCTGCTCTTGGCTGGGGAGTGAGCAGGTGAGGATGTCTGGTGTGAATTGGCCAAGAAGCTTTTTGAGAGCCCAGCTGTGGGGATAGGACAGGCAGGAGGATCTGCTGGCTGGGGAGAGTGAGAGAGGCATCCTGAAGCTGCTACAGATGGGGAAGAAGCCAGGATCATCAGAGTTGTGATGCTGGAGGGGAAGAGAATGCCCAGCCCAGCCTGCGCAGGGCATGGGAGCCAGCAAGGGGTTTGTTTATAGGGGCTGTGTATCAAGAAATCAGTCCATGTCACGCAACTCCCCCACAACAGCTATGGAGCTGTCATTTCCATTCTACAGATGAGAAAACTGAGAATTAATTTAACCAAAGTCCCACAGCTTAGTTTTTGTGTATTTTAAAAGGAAGTCTCTCCATGTAGAACCAGTGATCAAAGAGTATAGTGCCAAAACTGGTTGGCAAGTAGCTCATCCTTGGTTGAGCAGAAACCTGGCTCTCTGGGGTGGGGGAAGAGGCTCGTCCTTGGGCTACCCATCACTCTTAATGTGAACAGCCTGCATGTGTCTGGCTCTTGTGAAGATGAGATGGGAGAAGATGCTGTGCCTATGTCTAGAGGGCCAGCATAGGCCAAGGAAGGCTCCCGGAGGTGGAGAGCTGGGAGGGATTAGAGGAGGCAGAGGGGAAACTGCCTCCTGGGGGTTGGAGGCATTTGCATTTTAGCTCATTTCTTATTTTATCATCATTCCCCACATGGGTGGTTCTTCAAGGTCCCAAGAGTGCTCTTGGAGGTGATTATGGTCCCAGGTGGGGTTGGGGAGACAGAAACCAGCCCCATGCTCAATGGTATGATCTGTCAGACCAGGCAAGTGCCTGGGTGTGTTCTGGACCCTGGCCGACTAAACTTGTCTGCAAGGAGGAAGCATCGGAATATCTAGACAACCCACGTGGGGAAGGCTGAGCAGTGTGGCAAGTGGGACTGGGGTCAGAACTCTGAGTGCTTTCCCGGGTAGGTGAGCTCCTTCCCCCGGGCACCTGAGACAGTGCCTAGGGATGTCTCATTCCCTGGAATTTCTCCTGGGGTTCAGAGAGGGGTGAGAGCTGTCAATAGGAGGGGCCTTTGGCCAATAGCTTACTTTCCATTTGCCCAAACCTCATCCCATTCTACGAGTGTTCTTGGTTTCTCTTCTCTTAAAATTCAGGACACTTCACTGTTCTACTGAGGTTTATGAATGTTTAAAAACTGCTTTGCGGTCCCCAAAGTAATTTGACAAGTCTGACAGCTATTGATTAAAAACCGAAATTATTCAGGCTGCAGGGTGACTTGGGGGATTAGATGGAAAGTTTTTTTTTGTTTCTTCTCTCTTTGCCCCCCTAAAAAGGAAATGAGATGTGGAAAGGTAAATGTGGTCCCAGATGTCGTTTGCAAACTCCATTAGGCCTGCCTGATTATACTGCACTGGTGGGATGGGGTTTGGTCGGGTGCTGACTGCTGCCTCTCCTGTTCAGGCACTAAATGAGAAGCATCCCTCACACGCCTGCCCCACGCCTGCAGCTCAGGTCACCACCAGGTAGCAGTGAGGCATTGCTTTTGCATTGTGGCAGGTGGTAACAGAACAGCACAGTATGCTTGTCGTAGGGATTGACTCGGGCTTGGTGGTTCTCTGAAGGGCTTCAGCAGGTGAGGAAACAGCAGCCTAGAGACAGTGGGGGACTTGTTCAGAGTTTATGAAGCCAAGGGCAAGGGAGGCCGAAGGAACAGAAGCCCAGGACCTCCTGGCCAGCTTCTCCCCACTTCCCAGTAGGTGAGAAGGCTAGACAGGGTCTTGCTGGGACACTAAGCCTGGAGGTCGGGTCGTCTCTGTGATCCATCAGGCCACTCCCTCCCTCTGAGCCTCAGGTTTCCTTTTCAGCAAAGTAGGCATGTCCTAAATCTTCTTTATGGAACCCTTTGGATTCACTTGGGAGGGGGTTAGGGGTGACAGTTGCCCCTGAGTCAGACTCACTAAGCCTAGTTTGAGGTTTCGCTCTTTTGTTTACTAGTGTGATGCCACCTTTTTGTACTTGAGGTAAGAACACTTGTCACACAGCTGGCCATGTAGTAGGTGCTCAGTAAACAGCTGTTAGGTCTAGGTTGCCACAGTGTCATTCATTTCTGACACAACTGGTACCAGGCCTCAGGCTGCATTTTATGTCAGGCCCTGAGCCTCCCTATTCTGTTTTGGTTGCCAGGGTGTGGCTGTCCCTCACCATTGGTCCGAATGTGCACA
>NW_012267343.1:786363-791777 GCF_000151885.1 Dipodomys ordii | reverse complement strand
TTTTTTTTTTTTTTTGATTGTGATTAAGTGATTACATAGTTTCTAAGTCACAAGTTCATTCTAAGAAGAGCTTTTTAATTTAACGAGTTTGGAGTTTTTATTCCCCTTTTCCTTGAAAGAATGGAGAGTTTGCCGAGCTGTCTCTAACCTTTTAGGAGAAAAAAAAAGGTTCAGAGTTGAAAACCAGCTTGTGGGCTGGCTGGAAGGCTATCAGATAAGTCTGAGCTCCTGGGGACAATGTCCTGTTGTTCCTGCTGCCCCACCCTCACAATAAACTGCTGTCGGCTGGCTCCAACCCCTAGCAGCAGCTCCCCCTTGCTTGTGCCCACATTTCCTGGCCTAGCCAGCAGGCAGCCTGACTCCCCTTCCCCCCACTGCCTGTGGCCACTGCATGGTGATGGAAAGATTCAGGCTGTGGCTGGTGCTGCTATAGCCAGCCTTGGCCCCCACCCAGTCAAATCCCACATGGTCACTTGCTCCCATGAGATCCTGAGCAAGTTCACTTCGCCTTTCTGGGTTGCAGTATGTCAGTCTGGACATGATGGGAATTAAAGTGAGGGCACAGGCAGACTGTGTGGTATGAGGTAGTGCAGGTGGCATGGCCATAAGTTGTTGGGAAAGAACAGGGGACAGCATCGTGGTGGCCCCAGGTTGGACCTTGAGATGGGAAAGATTTGGGAGGCTGAAGAAAAAGTATGGGCCAAATCCCCCAGAGGGCAGTTTGTGTCTAGATCCTAGCAGGGTACTGGGCTTGAAGCCTCTGGGACTCAGTTTTCTTACAAGTTGGGAGGGGACAGAGGAGGAGAGGAGTGAGGTATGGGGCATAGAGGGACACATCTGTTGGGGAAGATGCTGCTGTGGTTGTGTAGTCTAGACTGGGAAGCCAGCAGAACACTCCTCTATTGACTAGCCTGAGAGTGACCTGGGAATCCTCATGCTACCCCTCCCCAGGAGGTACAAGCTTCCATGCACAGGAGGAGATAGAGACAGGGCCTCAGATCTCTGGAGGGTGGACTGTCGTGGGGCCTAGAAGACCTACCACATGGGGGAAGATCTTGGAGAGGGCTGGAGCTTGGGGAACCATGGTATTACCACAGAAGCGAAGTCCCTGAAGACTTTTTCACAGAGATTCTGGGATGAACATTGAGGGGTTGCTTTTGGGGCAACTGGAGCAGGAAATGCCCTGTTAACCACCCCCATGCCTTCTTTCTCCTTTGTCCCAGGAAACAGCCACATTTACAGAGCCTGGGCTCAGGGAGGTCTGTCCTGTCCCAGCCTACCTCCTCTCCAGGGAGCCAGCCAGCTAACTTGGGCTGTAAGAGTAGTGGGACTTTGATTCCCAAACTTTGAGGCTCTAAAACTCAAAGCTAAGTCAGGCCCAGCCTTACAGGGAGCCTTACAGGGAGGAGTCCCCTGCTTGGGAAGGGGGGCAACTAACAAGACTTTCCTGGCACAGGCTAGTAAATGAGCATTATTGGCTGTGCCCCAGGGGTCCAGGAAGGCTTCATGAAAGACAGGGCACTGGTGCTGGGTGCAGACTGCCTCCCTGAGCCCAGACTCTGTTGGTGTAGTTGTTTCCTGGGAGAAAGGACAGAGCAGATGCGAGGGTGGGTTATCAGGCCACTTCCTGCTCAAGGCCAACATGGGAGCTTGTGTGTGTGTGTGTGTGTGTGTTTGTGTGTGTGTGTGTTTGTGTGTGTGTGTGTGAGCTTGGGTGTGTGTATGTGTGTGTGTGTGAGAGCTTGGGTGTGTGTGTGTGTGTGTGTGCAGGGCCAGAAGAGGGGGTGGCTGGCAGAGAATCCAGGTTGAGCAGGAAGGACCTACAGAAACACAAGCCCTGCTACCAGCTAGTGCTCTGTGCCTGGAATTCCCATCTTCCTTCCAATGAGCTCAGGCTGTTAGACTGATGCACCTTCGCCCCACCTTCTCTCTGCTCCAGTCCCTTCCTCCAGTAACTCTGGGGAGGTAAGAGAGTCAAGGCTGCCCAGCTCTTTTAGCCAGTTGGGCTGGGTGAGTCCAGGATATCTTAAGGGCCCTGAGCTTCCCTTGGCCCTCCCTATTGCCTGGGACCTCCCCCACTTCTTTGTGGGACAGCATGGTAAAGACGGAAGGGGAGCTTTCTACCACCACAGGCTTTGGGCCTGTGGGTTTGGGAGTTCGGCTTGCACCTACTGGGCTCCTGGGACTTCAGGGCTAGGACCCTTTTGTGTCTTTGGGTCTTTTTAGACATGGCCAGGGCACTGAAGCTGCTGCCATTCTCTCCTGGATCTTGAAGCAGGAGTTGGCCCCTGTTCTCCAGCCCCACCCCTTGTACTTCTGGGCCTGTACCTACCCTAACTCCTAGGATCCAAATGGAGTTTTCCAGCCTGAGCCAGAAAGTAGCTGATTCTGGCTGGCAACAGACTGTTTTTAAATCTGACTGCCAGGTGTAGGGGCTGAGGTCTCTGCTTTGCCTAGAGGAGGTCACTTCTTGAACACCCCCGTCAGGGTGTCTTCTCCATTGCTGTATGCTACTCCAGCTGGCAGGACGGTAGGCTGCCTTGCCCAGCCCCAGGTTGGATCCTAGCCAAGGGAAAGGAAGATTCCCCCTCCCACCCCACCCCCCAATCCATAGTGTTAGTACCAAGGCAGGGAGGGGGCCAGGCTACTGGAGCAGGGATTAATGTCGAGTGGGGGGAAAAAACCTGTCTGAACACCCTAGGGATGGTATGCTGTACGAGGTAGGCCACAGTGTACCTGTGGGATCTAGGCATCTAGAAGGTCCTGGAGGAGTAGAGACACAGCTGTGTATGTGTGCAGTGAATTCAGACTATACCGGCAAACGTTGGGGGAGCCATAGTGGAGTCATGTGGCTCCAAGCTGGGCCTACGCCACAGGCCTCTTCTGGTTGAACCTGTTTCCTCAGAGTTCTCAGAGGCCAGCTTCAGACTGGGCATGCCAAGGCCAAGGAAAAGGCTGACTGGTCTCCTGGGTGTTGGGGGTGGGCAGTGTGAGATGTCCGTGTAATGCACAGAGGAACTGAGGTACAGATTGGTATAATGTGCCTAACACTGTACAGCAGGTGAGCAGCAGGCCCAGGTCCAAGGTTGAGTGTATTAAGAGCCAGTGCATGTCTGGGCTCATATTTGGTTAACAGGTGGCAGCTTAGTGCTTCAGCCCAGGCCTGGGTCTGATCCACTGACCCAGGAGGAGTTCCGGGTGGTGGACCCTGACAGTATTGGTGTTTGGAGTACTGTGCAAAAATTGCCACACTCCTTCTACTCTGAGTCTCCTTGTTCTTGTTTGTCAAGTAGAGGGACTCTTCTGCCTGGTGTGGGACTGTGGAGTGGAACAGTCATAATTAAGGGCTCTGCTAGCTGTAGCAGCCTGGACAATTGTTAGGACAGGGTGACTAACACTAGTCTTAAATAGGGACCAAGGCAGAGGCCAGGGAAGGTTAGAAAGATCCAGAAGACTCCTTGGGACAGGGGTCTTTGGGGCTGTTGGAGAATCAAGGCAGACCCTGGCTCACAAACTCTAATGGATCTGATACCCTTACCCAAACTTTTCCAAATACAAAGACAAAGGAGTGTGGGGTAGGGAGGAGGGGAGTTGGCCAACTGGTACCAGCTTGGTCCAGACGCTGGAAGGCCCTCCTGACACCCTGCCTGCCTCCCCAGGTCCCATCTGATGCCAAGACTGAAGGAGTCTCGCTCCCACGAGTCCCTGCTCAGCCCCAGCAGCGCAGTGGAGGCGCTGGACCTCAGCATGGAGGAGGAGGTGGTCATCAAGCCTGTGCACAGCAGCATCCTGGGCCAGGACTACTGCTTCGAGGTAGGTTCTACCACAGTCTCTGGCCAGGTGGATCTACTCCAGACCCCTGGGAGTGCTTGGTGACCTCAGCCGGGGACAAGGAACAGCAGCCAGAATCTGCTCGTAGCTTCTGGCTTTGATGGGAGGCAAGGTGGAGGTGGGAGTAGGGATAGCCTTCATACCTGCTCTCTGTGCTAGTATGTAAAGTTGCTGGGCCTCCAGTGGACAAAATGGTTTAAACCCCAGAGCCTGTGCTCTGGGCCGGCTCACCTCTAGTGTAAGCTAGGAAACTGGAGAAAGTTCCCCTTTTCTGGGCCTATTTCTCTGTCTGCAGAGAGTCTAAACCTTCCTGCCCTGCATTCTGTGAGCCCAGGTTTGAGAGCACAGGGCCAGCGGCCCAGCCTAGGGGGTTATTACCTGGTATTACCTGTGCAGTCCCTCATGGAAGATGATGGAGAATCTGTGGCCCAGAGAAGGCAAGGTGTCAGAGGTCATGACAACTAGGCTGAGACAAGCCAGCCCTGGGGTCACAAGTGCTGCAGATGGTCCTGAGAGGTGCTGCTTGCTTTTCTGTTGTTCATATGTCTTTGTACCTCTGCTTCTGGGGAACTTCCTACCTTACCCAAACAGTAATACATAATCAGAAGAATGAGCCACCAGTTGGGGTCTTCTGACATCTTCCATACCCTGCGCCCGGTCTGTGCTGTCTCTGGTCAAGACTCCTGGCTGGGCTGGGAAGGTGGCTCAGTGGTAGAGCGCTTTGCCTTGCATGCCTGAGGCCCTGGGTTCGATTCCTCAGCACCACATAAGAAAAAAGCTGGAAGTGGCGCTGTGGCTCAAGTGGTAGAGCGCTAGCCTTGATCTGAAGAGCTGAGGGACAGCACCCAGGCCCAGAGTTCAGGCCCCACGATTGGATGCCCCCCCCAAAAAAAAGACTCCTGGCTGAGTGGGCTGGATTTGAACTGGGACATGTTTGGGATGGGCTGAGACAGTCAGTGCCTGATGGCTTTTTCACAGCAGGGGCAGCTGTTCAGTGTGTGGGCTGCGGTATGGGGTCCGGCTTCCCTATAAAGCCTTGGGTGTCGGGCAGCATGGACAGAGTGGGAGCAGCTTGGGCCAGGTTTCTTTCTGGAGGAGATGTCCAAGTAGCAACCAGAGGGTGAGCAGGAATCAGGCAAAACAGGAGGGTAAAGATTATAGCCAGAGGACCCTAAGGCCTGGCACACCGTTAGGCTTCTATAACTATCATCATCACTGTTGTTGGGCAAAAGAATCCTCAGGAAGTAATCAGCTAAGGACCGAGGTGCTTATTCTCCTTACCCTCCTTGCTTGGCATCTATTCTGTTTCTCCTCCAGTTTCAGGTCAGAGTCAGAAAGATGTTCTCCTACTAGGACAAGAGTGCTGTGTGCAGGGCCAGAAGAGGGGGTGGCTGGCAGAGAATCCAGGTTGAACAGGAAGGACCTACAGATACACAAGCCCTGCTACCAGCTAGTGCTCTGTGCCTGGAATTCCCATCTTCCTTCCAAAGAGTTTGCTGGTTTCTGACTCCAAAATCAGCAAGTTCCCCAACCTTGGGGTGGACACTGACTGTGGACTCACCACATGTCCAGGTATCTCTCTG
>NW_012267343.1:719597-786081 GCF_000151885.1 Dipodomys ordii | reverse complement strand
CTTGTTCCTGCTGCTGACCTGCTGTGGGACAGCGGAATGCCACCCGACACAGGAGATGTCAGGGTGATTGTGAGCCTTGTCCGCCTCCTTGCAGTGGGTAGACCTGGTCCTCAGAGGTCTTCCATTGCTGTCCACCCTGTGGTCCCTGCTTCTGTAGCACTGTCCTGCCTGCCCCGACAGGTGACAACATCTTCCGGAAGTAAGTGCTTTTCCTGCCGGTCCGCAGCTGAGCGCGATAAGTGGATGGAGAACCTGCGGCGAGCTGTGCACCCCAATAAGGTAGGCCTGCACCCTCTCCCACTGGAGCATGAGAGATGGAGTGGGACATGAGGAAATGGGAAGAATGACCCCTGGGTGTAGGCAGGGTCCAAACAAACTGTAAAAGTTTGAATTGGTCATGCTGAGATGCCTGAGCTACCTGGAACCTGTTCCCAAAGCTATGTATTGAGGCTGGGCCACAGAGATGGGTATTAGTTGGGCCTGTGGGCCCCTGTGTCCTTTTGTCTGGAACTCCTGTAACCCACATTAATCATAGTTTACTGGCTCATCTATCATGTTCTAACTTAGACGTCTGCCCCTTCCTTCAGGCAGGCAACCTCTTGCCCAGCTTGGTGCCCAGTTGGGTTTCTACTGTCCCTGGGCTCTCCTATCTGGTTAGGACCCTGACTGTAATCCCTGCTCCTGTATCTGTCTCCTTAGGTGACTTGTGGGTCTGGGCTAGGGAGAGTCTTGGTTACCATGACATCACTAAGGAAAGGACCTTAGCAGTAGTGATCTTTTAAGTTACCATATAAACCAGCAAACTGAGGCACAAGACATCAATACCTTGTGATGGGGCAGGTATTGTGCTGACCTTCTTCCTCAGTTTCCCTCTCTGAAGCAGTTTATAGAAAAGCAAAGTGAGATTCAGGTTAGGACACTTGTCAAGTTCAGTGAGCTAGCTCATAGTCAGCAAAGGACCCCAAATCCAGCCGTGTTCACCAGACTCGTCCCATGTCAGGACCTGAGCCTTCCCTGGGGCTCAAGGCGTCCCTTCCAGATGCTGTGGATTCCTGTAATGGCTAGGGAGTGGGTACCAGTCATAGCTGACCATCCTGGGCCCCTGTGCTTATACAGGACAACAGCCGGCGTGTGGAACATATCCTGAAGCTTTGGGTGATCGAGGCCAAGGACCTACCGGCCAAGAAGAAGTACCTGTGTGAGCTGTGCCTGGACGATGTGCTCTATGCCCGCACCACAGGCAAGCTCAAGACGGACAATGTCTTCTGGGGTGAGCACTTTGAGTTCCACAACCTGCCTCCTCTGCGCACAGTCACTGTCCACCTATACCGGGAGACTGACAAAAAGAAGAAGAAGGAGCGCAACAGCTACCTGGGCCTGGTGAGCCTGCCTGCCGCTTCAGTGGCTGGCCGGCAGTTTGTGGAGAAATGGTACCCAGTGGTGACGCCCAACCCCAAGGGTGGCAAAGGCCCTGGGCCTATGATCCGCATCAAGGCACGCTACCAGACTATCACCATCCTGCCCATGGAGATGTACAAGGAGTTTGCCGAGCATATTACCAACCACTACCTGGGGCTGTGTGCAGCCCTCGAGCCCATCCTCAGTGCCAAGACCAAGGAGGAGATGGCATCTGCCCTGGTGCACATCCTGCAGAGCACAGGCAAAGTTAAGGTACGTGTAGCCCGCCACTAGTGGAAGGCCTGGTAACAGGGAGGGGTGCCTCTCACATAGTGCTGGTGGAGGAGGCATGGATCAGAGACAGATGCTCTCACTAAGCAGGGGCTGTCATGAGGAGAAGGGCTTCCTACTAGGGCTGATTCTCAAGGCACGGGTGAAGCCCTCGTAGTGGGGGTGGGGTTGGGTTGCCTTCAAGTGCTTCCCCTACTGTCCTCAGACTTGTCTGAGCAGCAGACAAGTAGCTGAGCCCTCCTAATGTACATGGGCCCCCAACCTACCCACCACAGCCACCTAAACCCACATTGCTGCTGGCATGTTGGGCTCAACCAATATTCCCAACAGGTGAACCACCATCACAACCCTAGCCTCACCTATATCCTCACACCAGACACAGAGATTTCACCTGCACACACAAAGACACATGCATGCATGCACAGTCAGCTGGCCCCAGCATCAAAACCCGAGAGAAATGGCGATTAGAAAGCCATGTAGGTAGGTCCCATGTTGGATAGATCTAGCTATCCTACCTTTTACATCCTGGCACTCCCCAAAAAGGGGCATAGCAAGTTCCCCCAAGACTCAGCTTCATTCCCTGGCTTTGGAGGTGACTAGACTTTTGGTCTGGGGTAGCCCTAGGAAGTAGACCATATCCTACCTGTCCAGCTCAGTGGAACATGGCTTTGGAACCTCCTCTTTACCCTACCTCCCCTCTTGGAGGAGCTGCCCAAAGCAGGTGGAAGGAAGAAGGCCTGGCCTGGGCTAGGCCGGCCTTTTGCAACATGGATAGGCCCCAAGGTGTGGTCTATCTGAGGAGCTTGGCCTTGGCCCAATGGTTTGAGAACCAGTGGCTTATGTGATAAGAGCTGGGGGATGGTTGGTGTCAAGGTCCCGAGTCCTCAGCAAGATTCAAGGAAGCCCAGGTGAGGGAATGAGGCAGGCAGAGTGCAGTGGTGCAGGACTCCATGGATGCCCCTTGCATTCTTCCCAGAGGTCCTATCAGGGAGGCTGGGTTGCAAACCACTTGGCCTCTGCAGCCCCCAGCACCTCTGTTGTGTGGCACTGTGCCACAGGACAGCCCTTGGGAGAGGAACTCCCTCATATGATCATTGCGAGGGGGGGGTATGCCTTCCTCTGTACTTGGGTTACTGGTCCCTGCCTTCAGATGTGCTGGCTGCAGGTGCCACCTGGGACCCCTCTGGCCACATTGCTGAGATACTGTCAGTGATGGGCCAGGGTGCTGACAAACAGCAAATGGGAAAAGCTGTGACCTAGCAAGGGTGTGGGGAAGTAGCAGAGGCTTGAGCCTGCCCCGATACTGGATAGAAGCCTCAGTGGAGCTCTTACCTTTGCTTAGAAGATTTCAAGGATGACCTTCGAGGTCATATAAAAGTCAGGAAGAGATCCTGGGGTTGCACAAATGCAGTGAAGCCAACCACAGTTTTCCCTAGGTCCATCCTTGTGTTGCGCAGTCTGCTCTCCTGAGTTTGGGTCTTGATTCTGTATTTCCAAGAGCCCCAAAGTTGGCACGTTAGAATGAGAAACCCTGGCTCATGCTGGACATGTTGCAGGCTCTGTGTTGGTTAGCCCTCTTCCACCCCCCTCCCCCCCGCCCCGAGTCTCTGCCTACCTGCCTGCCTCTTCTCCCTGCTCCAGAACACAGGTAGGCTGGGGGCAGCTGCTCTCTGGGCAGTGCCATAGTTAGGAACAGCATAGCTGAGCTCCTCTACTTGCCTCTTCTCACAATACTGGGTAGGACCTGGTGTGTAAGCGATTCACCAATTTGCTTTTGAGACAGTCTAGGGCCCACAACCCTGCGGGGCCCCAGCCAGAGCCCTGCAAGGTAGACATCAGTCTTGTTTGCATGAGCTTGAGGCTTGCTGGCAGCTCTGTCACCTCTGACCTCCCCTCCTTTTCTGTGGGGCTGCAGAGAACAAGTCTGTTAGGTGGAAAGCCCCCAGCAGACTTAAGGTGGTCCTGGTGGCCGTACCCTGACACAGAGTGGACCTGTCTGTCCTCTTCAGAGGATCACGCTTCTCTGTGGCCGCCTATCAGACCCAGTAGGACTGAACAAGGGTTGAGTTCAGCCAGTCTGAGCATGATGGTATGAGGTGGTGGCCCCCTGTAACACACTCATGTCTAGTCCTACCTCCCCATCCTCACACCCACCACTGATGTCACCACCTCGAGGCTCCTCCATCATCAGTCTTGCTGTGCTCCCCACTAGTGGCCAGAGTGGGTCCTCAGCAGTATGGTGCGGGAGCCTCCTTGAGAAGCTGGGGCATCTCCTCTGGAGTCCTCTGGTCCTGCCAGCAGGCCAGCTCGGATCCCACTCTGCTCACCTCCTGCTTCCACAGGACTTTCTCACAGACCTGATGATGTCGGAGGTGGACCGCTGCGGGGACAACGAGCACCTCATCTTCCGGGAGAACACGCTGGCCACCAAGGCCATCGAGGAGTACCTCAAGCTGGTGGGCCAGAAGTACCTGCAGGATGCCCTAGGTAGGGGAAGTGTAGGCTGGCGGTGGGCAGAGGGCTGAGTGGTGCCCGCCTGCTGCTCACTCCCTGCCCTGCTCACCTGGCCACAGGGGAGTTCATCAAGGCGCTATATGAGTCGGACGAGAACTGTGAGGTGGACCCAAGCAAGTGCTCTGCTGCTGACCTCCCTGAGCACCAGGGCAACCTCAAGATGTGCTGTGAACTGGCCTTCTGCAAGATCATCAACTCCTACTGGTCAGTGCAAGCCCAGGGCCTCTGGGGAACCATGTGGTATACTTGGGAGTCAGGCGGTCTTGCACTGTTGACTTACCTGTCTATCTGTTCTCTATCAGTGTGTAACAGCATGCCACGCACTGGGCTCAGAATCTACCCACTGCCAGGCCCTGCTGAGTGAATGGATTGCCAGGCTTCTGTTCTGGTCCTTTGGGGGCTCTTGAATATTGGAGACTGCTCTAGAATGTTTTCAGGGCAGTTTTAATGGTGTTACTTAGAAAGAAGCAGACATGGCAGTGTGTCTGCATGTGACTGGTGAGTGCTGTGTGCCTGTGGAAGGAGGCTGGTGCAGCACTGAGCGGGACGGATGGGGCCCTCAAGGGCTCTTACTCCCAAGATTCTTCACTGTTAGTTCCTGGGACTCATGGTACTCCCAGCCCAGGCCCAGCCCAGTGTGAATGCATAAACAGGACTCCTGATAAGCCATGAGAACAAGGAAGAAAAGTGCCTTTAAACAGAGCAAGACCTGTAGGAGTGGGATGCTCATATGGACCATGAGCAGGGCAGGACTCATTCCCTGGAGAAGTTCCAGTAAGGCTTGCCTCCAGGCACCTGCTTATTATTGGCCAGCCAACTTGGTGCCTAGTTGATCTGCCCTCTTTGAGGAAGGGCTTTGTGATTAAGAGGGCCTTGTTGGTGCCCCAAGTGGGTTTATTTTCACACTGGGGGAACTAGCCAGACTTCAGCCGGTGTGTCTGCTCCACTCGGGTGCTCAAGCATCTTCATAGCCATATGTCCTGACTTTGATTATTTCTTTCATTCACCCTCCTTGACCCCCATGTGTTCCTATCCTCAGTCTGCCATCTGCTCCTCTGGCCCTTCATCTTTCCAAATGTGCTTTGTGCAGCCACATAGAGTTGTGTTCCATTAGAGTGGGATTGGGTGTGAGTGGGATGGCATCTACATCTGAAAGTTTCTTTCCTCTACATATACAGCAGCGCCCTAGGGGCTGGCAGCTCTCAACTCCGCCAGCTCTTGGCTGGGCATGCAGGAGAGCCCAGGAAGTGTTTATTGCTCTCAAGGGACAAGCAGAGGCAGTCTTGATAGACGGAATGTCCAGATGCAGGAAAGTGTGCCCACCTGCCCAGGTCCCTTAGGTTGTTACACAGGTGCCCTCCTAGGGCAGCTCACCTTGATCTGAGCCAGATATGCACAACTTCCCACTTTCTTAGGCCCTGGGGGAGCAATCAGAAAACCTTGAACTCTGTGTGAGTGTTCTCCCTTCCCACCCCCACTAGGCTGGGCTTTGACCAACTCTGCCCCCGTTCCAAGGCGGATGGGTGTGGGACACAGGGAAAACACTGTGGACAAGAATTTTCCATTTCCTTTTTCTGGCATATATCAGAAGCTTTTCGCTTATACCATTGGTAGATAATCACCACTCAGTGCCTATCCCTGCCCAGTTTTGTGCTGGGCGCCATGAGGTCCAGGGCTGAGGGCCACTTCCCTCCCTTCCTTCCTCTTTTGGCAGCACCATTGGTCCAGCCACAGTCACTTCGGTAGAGCCTGTTGTGCTGGCTGTGGAGTTTATACAGATCAAAACCTCTTAGGGCCTTGTCACCTCAGCCTGAAGTTGGCTCTGTGAGCCTGGTAGGGCAGACCTTGCTCTCAGATTAAAGGATTAGCCAGGCATGAACTGGGAGCACCAGGACCTGGTTTGCCCAGGATGGGTATGCATACTAAGGTGTAAGACAACAGAGCCACTTCAAAGTGGGCCGGGTAAGGCCTAAGGAGCAGGTCAGGATGGCCAGTGGAGCCTTGAACCCTGGCTCCTAGTGTCTTCTTCCTCGTGTAGAGCACGAGGAGCTGTGTTTTTAGTCTGTGAATAAGGTTACTTCTCTCTTCTTGATCACTCAGTTAGACTGAAAACCTCAAACCCCCGTGAGATATTTCAGGCAAAATAAGTGAGTGTACAGGCAGTGATGGCAGCCCAGGGACAGGTGATCTGTGCCTGCACTTTCTTCTCTTTCTTCCCCAGACCCAGGTGCCTGCTGTTGGGTAGAAAGATGTGTTGTCCCTGGGCAGGTAGAAAGGAGGTTCAGGTTGTTGTTCCATTAGGATGCTGAGCCAGCTCTCCTGGCCTACTCATTTCCATGCTCTGATTTGAGCCTCAGTCTCCTGCTGGCTGAGCACTCTGTCTGCCAGCCCTGTGCTGGGCACTCTCCCACTGTACTGTCTGAGCTCTCCAGCAGCACTACCCACCCAGTGGGCAGCCCTCACCAATGGATGGCTAACAGGCTGAGTCATGGATACAAGGAGCTCAGTCTTCACACCAGATTCTGCCCTGAACCCCCCTGTCTTGGGCCCCTGCTGACCACCAGGGCCATCCTGGTCTGTCTCTACACAGCGTCTTCCCAAGGGAGCTGAAAGAGGTGTTTGCCTCGTGGCGGCAGGAGTGCAGCAGCCGTGGCCGGCCAGACATCAGCGAGCGGCTCATCAGTGCCTCCCTCTTCCTGCGCTTCCTCTGCCCAGCCATCATGTCCCCCTCGCTCTTCAACCTGCTGCAAGAGTACCCCGATGACCGCACCGCCCGCACCCTCACCCTCATAGCCAAGGTTACTCAGAACCTGGCCAACTTTGCCAAGTAAGTGTCACATTCCCTGACAGACAGAGAACTACAAGCTGGAGTGCACAGGGATAGGCACCTGGGGTGCTTTGACCCTGAGTTGGGCGAGGCCAGAGCTCCTGCTTTCATCCCTGTCATTCTTAGTTCCTCCTTGCCTCTATTTCCAAATAGAACCTCCTCCACACCCCATTCTCCTAGTAAAGTACTTGCCATTTTGGTATGTTTGTTTTATTTCCAAAGTCAAGAAGACAAGATTTTTTTTTCCCTTTTGCCTTTTTGAATTAACATTATCAGAAGGACTCCCCTGTCCCTTAACATTCCTAAGCACTATTTTGAAACCAATGACTAATACGCTGTGTTTCCTTAACCATTCCCTGTGTGGGTTCAGACTGCCCTGGGTTAATGTTGTCAAGATAACTTTGCTTATAAAAAACACTTCTAAGTGTTTTCACTGCATTCTTAAAGCATGTAGGTATAAGTTGCAAGGCTGGGTCCTCTTGTTCATTCACAAAGTGTGAATTGTGGCCTGTACCAGGACTATCTCTGTGCTGGGCCCTGACATCGGGTCAGCTCTGGGCCCTCAAAAGCTTAGCTCACTGACAGGGTGATACACAGTAAACAGTGTAGCAGAGCAGTGACCAAGGCACACATCAGAGTCTCTGGAGGACCTGAGGTTGCAGGAAGAGAAAACTAAGAGCCCATTCATCTGATGCCTGGAAGGATATCAGGCTTAGAGGCTGGTGTGCCATGGAGGAGGGCAGTAGCACTGCTAAAAAAAAAAAAAAGTCTGGAGCATCAAGTGCTAGGCCAGGAGAAGCCAGAGATAAGGCCAAAGGCACAGCAGGGACCAGAAGGCCACATGAGGCATGGGGAGTCACCGAGAGGTTTAAAGAAGTGGGAGGCTGGCCCTTCTCTCTTCGGATCCTGAAAAGATCACCCAGTCAGCAGTGCAGTGTGAATGGCAGCCAAGAGACCCAAGAGGAGAGCATAGCTCTATGTGTCTAGCAAAAATGTCAAAAAGCCTAGAGAGGAAGAGCAGTGTAGGATGTGGTCAGGTGATGAAGTCAGCAGGCCTTGCCAGTTGGAGATGTAGAAGAGGGAAGACTAGGCTACTGCCAAGCTTCTGGCTCGGGCATCTAGATGGATGTTGTTCTCTTCACTTAGGAGAGGGAGCTTGAGAGGAGGCATGATTTGCGTGTGATGACTTCAGGCTGAGTAGGAGTTGCTCCCAGGGGAGGTGAGAAAACTGAGCAGGGAGACCTGGGCCCAGTATGGACCTGAGAGTCATCTGCGCTGGGCACTGACACTTGGAGGAAGAGACCATAACAAAGTCCTGTGGGAGTTGCGGGATTAAAGGTCCCTAGGTGGGCTGTTAGGCTTGGGTTTGAGAAAGGGAGGCCATGGTGTTGTGGGTCACAGTAGATTCCATTGGCTTGGGATGCTGTGGTGGAAGCTGGTAAGGGGATGAGAACTTAGGGACAGTGATGGCTCAGGGAAGGTTTGCTCACTCCTGCTGCTGCCTCTTTCCAGGTTTGGGAGCAAGGAAGAGTACATGTCATTCATGAACCAGTTCCTGGAGCATGAGTGGACCAACATGCAGCGCTTTCTGTTGGAGATCTCCAATCCTGAGACCATCTCCAACACAGCAGGCTTCGAGGGTTACATCGACCTAGGCCGTGAGCTCTCCAGTCTGCACTCACTGCTCTGGGAGGCCGTCAGCCAGTTGGAGCAGGTGCCTGTGGCTGTGGCTCAGAGGGTGGGGCCAGCGGCCACTACAAAGCTTCTTGTGTTCTTCCTTCCAGGGTAGCCTTGAGGTCAGAGGGTCTGCCTGTGTAGCCTGGGTCAGCCCCCAGGTGCCTGCAGCTCTGGCTCGTAGCTCAGCTTCTGTAGAACACACCAGGGGTCTCTGGGCTCCATTTTCTTTGTGGATGTTGAGTGCAGTGTTCACCATCCAGCACCAGTCACAGCAGCTTGGAGTCCTGGGGCCTGGGGCTGTGCCTCAGGCCCTGCACACGTGGTGGCCGGGTTCCATATAGGAAGGCTCACCTCCTTCCTAAGTGATGTGAAAAATGAGATTTACCTTAAGAACTTCACCAAAGTTGTCCTGGCTCTGGGCTTGGGGGCCACTTAGCATGGAAAGATTGACGCTAGAGGTGTGTCACTCTTATGTAGTGTGCACATGGTTCCTTTGATCCTCAGAACCACAAAACAACATTCAAAACAAACAAAAAAACCTCTTTCTATCATTGCTTTCAGTCATCAGTTGACAAGGTGATTCCTTAAACATTGACTGCCTCAGTGACTTCCATGGAGCTGTCCCCAGCCTGGGGTTCCACAGATTCCCTCACCCACCTAAGCCGCCACAGGCTATTGATGTTACAGTCCAGACCTGCCAAGAACCATGTCTTGAATACCTCGCTTTCCAGGGTTCTGGAGGTCCCCTGCATAAAGACAATCCCACTGCCGTTGGTCCTGTCCCTAGAGGTGACTGTCCCTCCAAGCACTCCAACATGGCAGACTTTTATACGGTCTGCACACAGGCACAAGCACGAAAAGTTCCCTTTCGTAGTTTGTTTTCAAGTGAGAACTTTCCGCGTGCACTGCCATGTGTGTTTTTGCCGTCTTTCCAGGCATCTTCCCATATCACTGCGCCCTGTGCTGCTGCTGAGGTTTCTTAGCGGCCGCTCACCATCGTGTCACGAGAATGTGGTTTATTTCACCCATCCTCTAGTGATGGGCACTTGGGTTAGTCGCAGCTTTTTGCTGAAACTGCTGCTGTTGCCCTTGCAGCCAAGTCATTTTGTGCGTGGTTATCTACTTACCTTTGGCTGTGAGAGACCCAGGAGTCAGGTGTGGAAAGGAAGGCCAGGTCCCTCACTCTAGTCCTGAGCCTGCACTGCTAGGCACTGTCCCACAGATTTCACACTTGGACAGGAAGTGTGGAAGGTGATTGGCATGACAGATAGGGTGTAACAAGGATTCAGACTGAAACTGTTTGCTTCCACACATCTGTGTTAATGGTACAGGTTTTCATATTTCACTTTCACCCACTAACACATGGACTTCCACTGTACCAAAGCAGTGTTGCCATCTGTAAGTTCAGTCCTCTGTCCAGAACGCTCTCTACTGTGTCTAAGCAGTGGCAGTGAGGGTCAGATGGACTCAAGTTCTGCCCTCTGTCTGGACAACATCCTGTGATGCCTCCTCTGTGCCTGAATCATTTCCTTGAGCTCAGGGGTCAGAATAGTATGACCTTGCCCGCCTTGTGGTTTAGGGAGCAGGAAGGGGCTGCCACAGAAATCCTTGGATGAGGAGATGTAGACGTGGGGAATTATGGCTTCCCTATGGACTTTCCTCTCTGGCCCGGGCATCAGGGCAGGGAGAACTGTCATATTAGTGGGTCTCCTGTCCCAGGAATATCTGTCTACAAAAGAAGACTTAGAAATGGTTGGACTTGTTCCTTCCCAGACCCACTGGATCTGACCAGTGGGGATGGGGATCAGCATTTTTGATGGCTTCCCCGGGGGCTTTGAACCACTGAGTAAGTCCTGCAGCTGTATAGGACTCATAGCTCCCCAGAGTGTCCCCAGTAAATGACATCTGTCTTTTGCTATATCTCTGTAGAGCATTGTGTCCAAACTGGGCCCCTTGCCTCGGATTCTGAGGGATGTCCACACAGCACTGAGCACCCCAGGCAGCGGGCAGTTCCCTGGGACCAATGACCTGGCCTCCACGCCAGGCTCGGGCAGCAGCAGCATCTCAGCAGGGCTGCAGAAGATGGTGATTGAAAATGATCTCTCTGGGTAAGAGCTGCCAGGTGTGCTGAGTGAAGTGGAGCATGCGCGCAGACTAGTTATAGACCATCAGTGGTCTCAGATGTGGGGAGAGGACCCCCACACAAGTACCTTTGAAACAAGCCTGAAGAGACTCAGTATATTTGGCAGGCCTAAGTTACAAGCCGGTTTAGAGAAAAATCAGTAAAGTTTTCCTGGAGGAGGCCGAGCCTTTTGGGAAAAGTAATATTTCCACTGGTAGACATGGCATTTTAGATCAAAGGCCTAGAGAAAGACAACCTGTGCTCAGGAACCATTACTGGTCCCAAATAACTCTAGACTTTGAGATTTCCTGCACTTCAACATGCCCCTCAGTATTTTCCAGGCCTTCAGTAGTCAGGGGTGACCTGTCAAGTTGAGGCTAGGAGCTTAGAGAACACAGAGGTCCTGAGCCTGCAGCACAGGCCACAGCCTGTCAACCCTGGAGGAGTTGGGACAGGTGCTTTGGGTATTTGCATCAAAATAAGGGCCCTTCCTGAGAAGCCTAGTGTTCAAGCTTCTCTGGTGTACTCTATTCCTTTTCCCAGTCCCTCATCTCCAGGGGCCTTCTTAGGCCCACCTGTGAGGGTGAGACCAGAGTAGCAGAGTGGGCAGTGTGTGCTCACTCCACAAAGTGGCAGCAGCACAGGCCTTGAAGCAGGTAGGGGTGTTGAGCCAGGTCTGGGAGGGAGAATACCCGGAGGAGGCCGCCATGCCAGTCCCCAGTTCCTCTGAGCATTGGCTTGGGGGTCTGTTCACTTAACTTGCTAAGGGGGCGCAGAGCAATCCCAGCAAGAGTTCAGGTGGGGTCACCTGAAGGGCTGTGAGGCAGCCAGGCCTGTGTGCTGAGACCTGATCTGTGTGTTACAGCATGGCCCCCCAGGCCTCCAGCTGGTCGTGGTTTAATCCCCACTGTCTCTTGCCCTTGTTCATTAAGTGCGGTGACCCCACGTGGCTAGCTGCCTATCTTGGGGCTTAGTTATCTGTTCCCTTGGAGGTCCTGTTAATCAGCCCCCCATCATAAGCCTGTGTCAAGATGCTGAGGTCTTTGCTGCTGCTTATCCACTCAAAGCCTTGCCACCCCACATTCTTCCTCCATGGCCAGCCTGGGTCCACCACAGCAGTACTGGCCTCCAGGGAGGTCCAGAGAGAGGTTTCAGCCAGGTGTTGAATAAGAAGGAGGCCAAGGGTGTGGCCAGCCAAGGTGGGGCAGAGCCTGCAGCACAGGTTCAGACCCCCTCCCTGCCTCGCTCCTGCACCCTGATTCTGTTTTTATCAGAAATGCCAGCCTCCGCTTGCCACTCACAGAGTGGCAGTAGGAGGCTGGGTAGAGGGAGGTTTCACCAAGCTGATGAGGAACAAGAGAGGAAAGGCAGAAGGAGACTCCGGGACTTGGAAACCACTATGAAATGCAGGGCCCAGGAGTGGCAGAGAGAGAGAGAGAGCCACGGGGCCGAGGGCCTGGGATGACTTGGGGTTTCCCAGAGCACATGGTACCAGTGCCTGATGTCCCAGGATGCAGCGCAGCAGGGAAAGGGCCTTTAGGGCAGCCAGCAGGGCTGGTCCCTAGAGCAGAGGTTCTGTGTGGGGAGCTCTGGCCACCAGTCCTGGGAATCACCCCTCTGCCACCCAACTATCCCCCTCCACGGCCCTGGCTTGGCTTCCGGACCCCGGCAGGTTGGCAGTGCTGTTGTTTTGGACCCATGTGGCTGCACTTACAGTTCTTCTCTTCCCCTTCTTTCCCTGTGTGTGCTTGTCTCCCTGCAGTCTGATAGATTTCACCCGGTTACCGTCTCCAACCCCCGAAAACAAGGACTTGTTTTTTGTCACAAGGTCCTCCGGGGTCCAGCCCTCACCTGCCCGTAGCTCAAGCTACTCAGAAGCCAACGAGCCCGACCTCCAGATGGCCAATGGTGGCAAGAGCCTGTCTATGGTGGATCTCCAAGATGCCCGCACGCTGGATGGGGAGGCGGGCTCCCCAGCGGGCCCTGACGTCCTTCCTGCTGACGGGCAGGCTTGTGCAACTCAGTTGGTCGCCGGGTGGCCAGCCCGGGCAGCCCCCGTGAGCCTGGCAGGGCTAGCCACAGTGCGGAGGGCGGGCCAGACACCCACAACACCAGGCACCTCTGAGGGTGCGCCAGGCCGGCCCCAGCTGTTGGCACCACTCTCCTTCCAGAACCCTGTGTACCAGATGGCAGCCGGCCTGCCACTGTCCCCTCGCGGCCTTGGTGACTCGGGCTCTGAGGGCCACAGCTCGCTGAGCTCCCACAGCAACAGTGAAGAGCTAGCGGCCGCAGCCAAGTTGGGAAGTTTCAGCGCTGCCACAGAGGAGCTGGCCCGGCGGCCTGGCGAGCTGGCCCGGCGGCAGATGTCACTAACTGAGAAGGGTGGGCAGCCTGCGGTGCCAAGACAGAATAGTGCCGGTCCCCAGCGAAGGATCGACCAGCCGCCACCCCCTCCACCACCACCACCTCCTGCCCCCCGAGGCCGGACACCCCCCAACCTCTTAAGCACCCTGCAGTACCCACGGCCCTCGAGTGGAACCCTGGCGTCCGCCTCGCCTGACTGGGCTGGCCCTGGTGCTCGGCTGCGGCAGCAGTCCTCCTCCTCCAAAGGAGACAGCCCGGAGCTGAAGCCACGCGCCATGCACAAGCAGGTCAGCACTGGGGGGCGGGGGGCTCTCAGCCGTCCCACATGGCACCCACAGCATGCTCCTCAGTCATTCCACCTCACCGCACCCAGCTACCATCCCATGCGGAGCGGTGCCATGGCTTGCCCATCCACCAGCCTGGGAACCGGGGCTGCCACAGCCTTAAGGAGCTCCAGGTTTCTGTACCAGTTCTCACAAGGTCAGGCTGGGTCTGGGAACAAGAAAGAGGGACTTGTTCATCTCCAGGCCCATGCCTGGGACAGCCCTGGCCCTAAGCCCACGTCCCCCTGCCCTGCTCGGGCTCTCACACTTCCTTCCTCCCCAAAGCATTCACATAGGCCGAGCTGGCCCCTGGCCACAGCTGCCAGGAGCTTGGACAGTCTCCATCACCCAAGGGCTTTGGCAGGACACGGATAGATGGGCTGCAGGTGGCACCCCCAGCCCGGTGCTGACCAAGCCTGGTATAGACACCCCTGTGGCAGCCGTGTGGTGCTGGGGTCTGACTCAGGCTGCCGGCTAGAAGACAGACAGCCCTTGCTGAGGCACTCATGCACTGGAGACCACTTCCGGCCTCTGAAGCACTTGTCCAGTAGCTCACTCAGTGTCGGCCCCTGCCCCACCCCCTCCCTGCACCTCCCCGCAGCCCTTCACAGCTGTGTTTCATTGTAGGGCCCTTCACCCGTGAGCCCCAATGCCCTGGACCGCACGGCTGCTTGGCTCTTGACCATGAACGCGCAGTTGTTAGAAGACGAGGGCCTGGGCCCAGATCCCCCCCACAGGGATAGGCTCAGGAGTAAGGAGGAGCTCAGCCAAGCAGAAAAGGTAACGCCGGACCCGGGCTGGGCGGGCAGGGCGGGCTGCAGGAGTCTCTCCTGAGAGCCCTCAGTGAGGCGGCTCTGCCTGCTCCTGCCGTGCAGTCCCCTCGAGAAACTTGAAGGAAAGCAGCCAGCGGGGCCTAGCGTAGACCTAAGGTCTCTAGACAGCCTGCACAGTGGACACCTGGGACCAGGGCAGTGCCAGAGCGGCACCTTCAACCTTGTAGGGATTCTCATGCACAGGGAAGCAGAGATGGGGCTCCATGAGATGTCGGGAAAGCCCGTGAGTGCCAGCCACCTTGAGCTCTATGCCTCACCGAGGCCTGGCCCTTCCCAGTTACGAGGACTAGGGGGCTGCGATGATTGTGAAAAATCCAGTTCTCCCCCTTCCTCGCCTCTAGCATTGGTGGGCCCGTGGGGGGCTTCATCCCTACCCACTCGCAGGTTGTCCAGTTGTTGGGACAGTTGCCCTGGATCTGTGGCTACTCCTTCCCGGGATGGTCAGAGCCCAAGTAGGTGGGTGAATTGGGACCAGGCCCCCAGGAAAGCAGCCTCCTCTCAGTCTCGTGCCCCAGAAATCCTGATCTCTCCTCCTGAGAGAATCTGGAGTCAGGGTGGCGAGGCCCATCACCATGCTGCATTTGCTGCCCTCTGCCATGCCCTCAGTCCACTGCTTCTGCTTGCTTTCACAGAACTCGACACAATGCTCCAAGAGCCCAGGGGTTGGGGGGAAGGCGGGGGACGACTCTGCTTCCATTAGTCCTGCATCCTTGAGTCTGGCCCCTTTGACTTCCAGGGCTGCCCCCGCCCCTCCTGTGAGGAGGCCACTGCCTCCTCTTGTCCCCGCAACCTCCCTTCTCCTCCCAAGGGCTTAGTAGAACCTGAGAGCCTGAAGCACCCTGCCTTTGTCTCCTTCCTGTCCTCTCCCATGTCCCACACACCTGCTTCCATAATGTTAGGGTCAGGCTGGGAGACTCGCACCTCGCCTGCTTGTCAGCCACTGTCCATGGGACTTGGTTACCTGTCTGGGCCTTAGTTTTCCTCCCTCAGAGCCCCTGCCTCTCAAAGCACTGCCCAGTGTCCTTTATATATCCTAGGGTTTTTAAACCTTTGTTTATTAAGGAAAGCTTGAGGTGGGCTGGGGATGTGACTCAGGTGGTAGAGTGCCTGCCTTGCAAGGATGCAGCCTTGAGTTCAAATTAACTCTTCACAACTGTCCAGGTCAGGCTGGGAGAGATCCCTAGGTGCTGTGCAAGCTTGAGTCTCATCAGAGCCATGGGCCATTCCCTGCCGGGGTCCCTCCCTGCCTCACCCCTGCCCAGGCTGACCAAGTTATATTCTCTTGTCCCGGGTGCTGTGCTCGTGGCACGCTGCCCCACTGGCAGGACCTGGCAGTACTTCAGGACAAGCTGCGGATCTCCACCAAGAAGCTAGAGGAGTACGAGACCCTGTTCAAATGCCAGGAAGAGACGACTCAGAAGCTGGTGCTAGAGTACCAGGCACGGTTGGAGGAGGGCGAGGAGCGGCTTCGGCGGCAGCAGGAGGACAAGGACATCCAGATGAAGGGCATCATCAGCAGGTGAGGGCAGCTGGTCCATTGCCCTCGGGAGGCGAGGCCGTGGGCCTGTGACAAGCCTTGGCCTCACCCAGGGGAGTTGCTGGTCTGCAGAGACAAGAGAAGTTGAAGCGCAGAATCAGAGGGAGGCTGGACCAGCCAAGACCAGCCTCCAGAGGGCCGAGCAGAAGGCAGAGCTCTCCGGGAGTTGGAAGCTGAATTTGAGGTGCCACTGAGGCCCCCATTCATTGGGGCGGGAGGGGGCAGTGAGAGGGAGGGGAGACAGGATAACCTCAGATTTCTTGGAAGAGCGTCTGGCTGTCAGGGCACCTGCTGCCCATGAGGAGCTATTTGAGCAGAGAGCGAGGGTGACAGTGCTCGTTGGAGATCCGTTGAGTTTCAAGGTGCCTTGGTTATCTGGAGAGGGTTTTGGAGTTAGGTGGTTTTGATTGTTTTTATGTGGCTAAAGACCGTCGGGTCCCGTGTCGACCCAGGGGTTGGGTGGGCATACGTCCCTTAGTGTTTGCCATAGGAGGTGCCGTCTAGGTGCAGTGTCTCCACCAGCTCCTTACAGCAGGAACAGCAGGCATAGCTGGAGAAAGGGGTGGGCTTGTTTGTTTTGTGTCATCTGGCTCTGGACAGACGGAGCAGATGTGCAGAGCCCAGGGAATCCTCCCCGGCTCATGCCTTGTCCTCCACTGGTTTGTCATTTACCTTCCATTTTATTCATTATAAATGATGACTAGAAGCAGAGCAGAGGTGACTAGCAAGCATTTGTGAGTCTAGGGATGGAAGCATTTTCAGCCTGACCACCTCATCTTCCCCACCTGTCCTCTGAGGCACCTGCTTTTGTGCATTCAGAGACAGGCCTCACGTGTCTGCTAACCAATCCTGGCACTTTTCTCCCCTAATAGGATCTGGTCAGTCTGGTGGACAGTCAGGTCTTCTGTATAGAAGAGTCTCATGGATCTATCTTGCATGAGTTGGCTTTGAACCATGATTCTCAGATGCTCAGCCTCCTGAGTAGCTTGACATCTCTTCTTAAGTGTGTCTATGTTGAGGGCTATTATATATTGTGTCAGTAGAATTGACCTCTTTATAAAGTCATTATTACCTGATGATATTTTTTGCTTTGAAATATGCCCTGTCTATTGTAACTGTAGCCACCCCAACTAATTATACTAACTTCCCTCCCCTTCCTTCTTTCCTCTAGAATTTCATTTTAGTAATAGTTGCTTGAATGTACCTACTATTTTATCTGCAACTTTTTGGTCTGCATTACTTACTCTTCTGGTCTGAGCAAGTTACCTGAGTGAAACAAGGAAAGAAAGAGGATTTATTTGTCCCACAATCCCAGACTTTTCGGTCCATGTTTCTTGGCCATGGGCTTGGGCAGCCATGGCTGTGGGAGCACGTGTCAGGGGGAGATTAGAACTCTTGTTTTGACAGGAAGGAGAGAGAACCACGGAAAGGAGCCAGGGACAGTTTACTCCCAAGGACTTGTCCCAGCGACCAACCCCCTCCTTCTTGGTTTTGTCTCCTGAATAGTGGCTCCAGCTGGGGACCAAGTTCAACACCTAAGGCTGCTGGGGACATTCTAAGCAAACCATAACAGAGAGTTCTTGTTTTATTATCCTTCTTCTCAGCACATTTGGTACTTCTGGCTGGCTAGCCAACACTGACTCTTAGAGTTAGGTGTCCAGAGTCGTCATGTTGTTGAAATGCCTCGGGGATGTGCTCAGGACTCGCTGAGGCTGCTTGGAGTCAGCTCAGTCCTTCGAGGTTCACTTTGGGTTCTCTAGGATGAGGCTGCAGGGCCATAAGGCCTCATCTAGCCACGCCGACCAGGTAGTTTTCTGGGGTCCTTGGGGCTCCGTGTGAGTACATCTTTCCATTCTAGCTGCTGGAAATGCAAACGGCTCCTAGGATTATTCTGGGTCCTTTTCAGTGCCTCCTGGCCTGCCTGCTGATTTGCTCCATGCATGCAGATCGGTATTCAGGATTTGTGCACAGACTCAAGGGAAATGAGTGGCGTTTATCTCTGCCTGCCACTGTGCCCTGTACAGCCTACACTTTGACCTGCCAGAATCCCACGTGTCTCCTCAGCTCAGGGAAGGTGCCCGCACCTTCCACTTTCTCCACTCCCTCTACTTGAAGGCCACGAGTTGGGCTCTGGGCTGGTGTGTTGGTTTCTGTTCCCACAGGGCCTGTTCTGTGTCTCATGACCTTTGTTTTACACACGATCCAGCCTTCAGCTTTGTTTTTAAGGCAAGAGTGTATGTCCAGCCTCCTTTTTAATGTAGTTTCCCTTACTTGGTACTGTGTAAGCCTTGCCCACCCTTGACAGGCTTTCCTCAGTGAGTCATTTTTCTGGAAGCAAAGAGCTCACCTTGGAGTGCTCCCCTACTCCTTCTAGTCAGAGCTCTGCCCCAGGGCCTGTTCAGCACTGCGCATGGAGAAAGGTGTGTGTCCAGCAGGCAGATGGAAGCTGACCCCAGAGCCCTGCCTGGGGCAGGTGGAACTAGACATCTCCAGAGCAGTGGCCTGGGAGACAGGGAGCTCTGTGACTGTATGCCTGGGGGCCAGGGCAGGAGGGCCTGGTACTGAAGGCACCTCAGAGAGGAAGGTCAGAGAGCTCCATGGAAAGAGCAAGTGGTGCCTCGTCAGTGTCCCTGTCTGTGCGTCTGTCCCTCGGGGGCTGACCTGAGGACATGGCCTCCTCATGCTCCTCTCTGGACCTGTGCTCCCCTAGCCCTGCAGCCCTGCAGTGCCGTCGCTCAGCTCACCTGCCCACGGCAGCCCTGCTGCCTTGAGTTCCAGGAGGAAAAGGGCTGCGTTTCCCTCCCCTAAAGCTGGCACAGGGCCACTGCCTTGGGGAACATGGAGCGTGTTCAGCTTCTGCCCTGCGCTGGGGTCTGTGAAGATCCCACCTTCATTCCCGGAGGAATGGAGGAAAGGTACAGCCCCGCTGGGCAGAGAAGGGAGGGGATCATGGGCCAGGCCCAGACTGGTCAGCTGCTGGGGGACAGCCTCCCCGACAGGTGTGGGAGGAAGGCCCAAGGAGGGGCTGTCCGCGTGTGCCCCTCTGCCCACGTGATGGGCTTTCCTAAAGGCCTCTCCCCCTCCTCAGCTCACTGTCCCGGGATGTTCTGACTGTCCATGTCTCCGCTTGCAGGTTAATGTCCGTGGAGGAGGAGCTGAAGAAGGACCATGCTGAGATGCAAGCAGCTGTCGATTCCAAACAGAAGATCATTGATGCCCAGGTGGGGGCTCTGGGGCTTTGGCCGGCTGTGTGAAGGACCCGAGCTGAGGCGGGGATGATGCTGGCTTCTCAGTCATACCTCACGGGGCAGAAGCTGAGGGACAGGAGACGAGGAGCTCTGCTCTGGGATGTCAGTCTCGTGGTCTCCACAGGCCACATCTGACCAGGGCGGGCTGTGAGGGGGAAGGGTGGGGCGCTTGGTGGATGTTTGTCACATGGATGCCGGGCCGGGTGTGGAAGCTACCGTGAGGGGAGGGAAATGGGTGGAGCTGGAGATGGACAACCCGTTGGGCAGAGGTTGCATTGGGGCTGGTGTTCAGAGCTGTGGCTTCCAGACTTGGAGAGGTACAGGAGCAGGAGACTCAGCCCCGTCCCTTCGCGCAGGCTCAGGAATTAGCAGTGTCCCGTGTGCACGTGGGTCCAGGGATGCGCGCCCTCGCGCTCTAAGGCAGCCGCCAGCAGCAGCTATGAGAGCTGCTCTGTCTGGGATGAGATGGCACAGAGCCTCTCCCATGGTGCCAGCTGTGCAAGTCTTGGGCCTTTCCCCACACGGTTTTCGTGCATGCCTCTGATCTTCCTGCTCTGCAGCGCTTCTCATAGGCACCCAGAGAGGCCCCTCGCCCAGCATGATCTGTCCTGCAGCTCAGAGACCATTCTGCGCCCCACTAACGCCCTTCCTGCCCACAGGAGAAGCGCATCGCCTCCCTGGACGCTGCCAACGCCCGTCTCATGAGCGCCCTGACGCAGCTGAAAGAGAGGTACAGCATGCAAGCCCGTAACGGCGTCTCCCCCACCAATCCCACCAAATTGCAGATTACCGAGAACGGCGAGTTCAGAAACAGCAGCAATTGTTAACCAGCCCGAGGAGGGAGGACCCTCCCCGAGGAGAGGGGACTGTGGTGGCCCAGGGCAGGGTCTCGGCCAGGAGCACCCACAGTCACAGCCCCTCGTGGTTGGCGGAGGCTGAGGCGCCCCCTCCCTTCGCCCACTGTCCAGGAGGCGGCACGGAGGGAGCCAGAGACTGACGCAGCGTGACGAGGAAGTGGGTCTGGGCGCGGGCACGAGAGACTGCACGCTGGGGAGGGGCAGGGGCAGGGGCCTGCCAAACACATGTCCGTTGCTTGTCGAATTCGGTGTGTGTCACCTTTTCCGCCATGACTAGCCAAGTGCATGTACCCCACACCCTCCTCAGGTAGGGAACTGCCTGGAGAAGGGCCAAGTTAAGGGCTAGGGACCACCCCCCTGCAGCTTCCCGCGGCCTGGCCGTCAGACCTCTGCCCTGGGGGGCTGGGACCTCATGGGTGGGTGCAGACAGGGAGATGGTGGTTGGACAGAGGAGGGATCCTGTGCCCCCCCCCCCAGCAAGTGGCACTGCATGCAGCCCACGGGTTGCCGTGAGGAACCCAGGGTTCGCCCTGTCCCCACCCATCCCATAGTCACTTCCCCTACCTCCTCCCTTCCTTAGACGCATTGCCAAATAGATCAGTGAGAATCCTGGCTTTTTCTTCTGGGCCCTCATATGAGTGGGGCATCTACAGAGCCCGCCATACCTACTGTGTGGGGCTGGGCTGATGCTCTGGGGCTCCCAGAAGCCAGAGAGCTGGCAGAGCTGGCCGCAGGGCACAGTGCACTGTAGCCGCCTTCTCCAGAGGCCTGGGGCACCTGGGGTACAGTGGCCCCCTGGAATGTAGCCAGTTGGTGCTCTCCCAGAAAAGGTGATCTTTCCTCTGATGGCTGAAAAGAAAAAGTCTGAGGCCCGCAGGCCCTGAGAAGGTGGATAACTGTGATTCTTTTTCCTTTCACAGTATGCATTAGAAACAAAAGCCCGCTTGCTCGCTTGCTGGAACACAGGGGCCTTTTAAATTGAGCGTGCGCACTGCATGGGAAATAGCGGCCCCGGAGGATGTTAGACTTGCTCCCTCACCAAGACAGCAGCCGCCTGCACCAGGCCCCGTGTGTGCGGCCGCCTCTTCCTCACCCTTCCCGGCCCCAGCCACGGACCCTGGCACTGCAGCCAGGGGAGGGCACACCCACGGCTGGGGCTGGTTTTCCTCAGCTCTAGGCTGTTCTGTGGCATATCTGCCTCTCCCCACTGTGCGGGACAGACACGGGCAGGAGCTCCACTCTGCCTCTGCCCATTTGTTCCCATGCCCTGTGGAGTCCAAGCTCTGACCCTTAGGCAGGAGTGTGGACCTCTGCCCAGGCAGCAGAGCCAGGGCCGGGCAAGCTGTCTGCGGGGCAGCAGTGTGCCAGAGTCCCCACCAGGAAGGGTGGAAGTCTAGCCAGAGCCACACAGCACGGCCTTCAGGCAGGGCTTTTAGATGGCACTCCAGCGCCGTTAGCTAGAGACGTGCCGGGCCTCAAGTCAGAGACCTCAGGAAGGAAGGAGATGGGGGCTGAGGTCGTGCTGCACCCTCTGTCCTGCCCCTCCTGCCCAGACCCTTGGCTCGTATGTCAGCCAGGGTGGCCTCGGGCAGAGCCAGGTCCCAGTACTGTCCTCTTCCTCCGTCCACGGGCCCTGCTCCCCTCCCCACCAGGCCCTCACCCGTGCCTCCTAACGTGGCCTCGGACTCAGCACCTCCTAGCAATACGGGGGTCCCCAGGGCTGGACAGGAGGGCGCCAGGGCCAGCCGCCATGGGCGCCGTGGCTGCCCCTGCAGGGGTCGAGGGCTCTCAGGCCGAGAGCCTTATTTACCTAGTGCAAAAACTGTAAAAGTGTACAGACTCCTCACAGATTTTTATCTTATTGCAAGTCTGACAATTTTTGTAAATGTGCTTGGTGTTTGACTGTAATGTAACTATTTCACCCACGGGTTGTACATAGTCCTCTAGTCCTGGTGCTGTGGGGGCTGGCCGGGACCACCGCTCCTCTTGTACCTTGGCACCTGGTGGACAGCACTGGGCAAGACGAAGAGCCCTGGGGTCTGGCTGTCCGCCCCACCCGCCGCATCGATTGGCTGGCTTTGCCCCGTGCCACCTGGGTGGAGGCTGCTGGGGACCACGGCCTGGTGGGGCTGGTAAAGGGGTCTCCTGCCCAAGGCCACAGAAAACCCATGTCCTGGGTTTTACCCAGGCCTGGGGGTGCCAGAGGTCCCCCAGGGAAGGGCAGTCTCTGATCCAGGATGGGCCTCCGGGCCACTGAGCCTCAGGTCTGCTGGCCAAAAGACCCCAATCTCCACCCCCAGCACAGAACCTTGACCTTTATTTGCTCAGCTCCTGTGTTCAGGGTGAAGAAACTGCCAAGCTTCCCAGGAATGAAGACTCCCTGACTGCCCAGGAGGGAGTGGGGCCAGGGTCAGGGCCCCCAGCACCTCTGGGCGGGGGGAGGCGCTACTCCCTCACACCCATCCGTCCGGGAGCCAGACTGTCCAGGGAACCAGCCCCTCTTTTCTACACACTCGGCCACAGGCTGCCCCCAACCCCACCGCGTCCCAGCCCCCTCTTTTTGTAAGTATGTGAAAAGGAAAAAAATACAAATGTTGGAGTTTGGCTGGAGCTCCTCACTCCAGCCATGACTTTTAACCATGTAATAATGTACAGAGAAGTGTTGGTGTTCTAAGACTGTGTGGCTGTGCAATTTCTGTACATTTGCAATTAGAAATATTAAAGATTTATTTAGCTATTTTAAGCCTGGTTTGCCTCTCCATTCAGCCATGGTAATTTTATAGGGGTGACTCTCAGTCCTGGTTCCTGTGGAGCCCCACACTTGGCTTCCCCTAGTAGATTCACGGGCTCCCCCTAGTAGATTCTGAGCTGCCACCCCTGGCTCCCAGGAGCTTAGACATGAGGTCTTGGCCCACCAAGTGAGATAAAATGGCCCGTGCACACATGACTGTGGCAGATGCCAGCTTGTGCCAGGCTCTGGGTGAAGGGGCCTGGTCCCTGGCTGGGGGAGGGGTACAGGCAGGACGTGGGGCTGGCCTAGCATCACCAGTTATGTCTCAGCTCGACAGTGTTCTCAAGCTTTCAACACCTGAAGAGTTGAAACTCCCTGCAGATGGAACCCAGGGGCCTAGCTGGAAGAAGCCAGCCCCGAGACCACTGGTGCTGTCCATGGGTGTGTACAGGAAAGGATTGCCCGCCCGCATCTCTCAGTGTCTCACCCTCCAACCAAGGATGCAAGGGAGCACAACCACAGGCTGGACTGTGGCTGGCAGATTGCTTCTGTACTAGGGTGACTATAGCTACTTGTGCCACCCGGGCGCTCTAGTGAGGACCCTCTCTCCATGACAGCCAGCCTGGAATCCACTGCAGGCTGCTGTCACCTCCAGCCTTGAAAAGCAGTATGCAAGTGTAGCTGCTTCTCCAGGCCCGTGTGTGTGTGTGTGTGTGTGTGTGTGTGTGTCTCGGCTTAAATTCATCATCTCATGCCTCTCTTGTTCATGGCTGGCACTCTACCACTTGAGTTATGCTTCTAGTCCAGCTTCTTGCTGATTAGAAATACAATCTCATAGGCTTTGCTATCTGGGTTGGCTGAATACCTTTATTCACTAAATCTCAGCCTCCTACATGTAGCTAGGATTACAGGAGTGAGACACCAACTCCTGGCCTGGGTTTTGTTTGTTTGTGTAAAGACAGTATCTCACTATGTAATTCCTGGAACTCAGGACCTTCTTCCCTCAATCTCCCAAGTGCTGGTTTGACAGGCCTGTACCATCACTGCTGGTGCTAAAATTAGATTTTTAAGAGAAATTAGTCTTTGAATTGAGCAGGGAATATTGATCACATGCATTATCTCCTTCCCTCGCTCAGAGACACTGTACTGACAGGAAAGGAATAAAAGGGTCATCGTGACTAAGGACAGAATTAATGTGGGAGGAGGTGAGAGCATTGGGAACACTGTCGGCTGGGAATGATGAGGGGATGTAGAAGATATTAAGAGACAGCAACTGGGGGTGACTGGATGAAGGTGGGAGAGACCCCTCCCCTCCCTCATGTACTTAGTAAGGCAGTGCCAGGGCACACCCCCTCCTCCGCTCTGCACAACCTCGTCTCCCAGCAGGGGGCTGGATAGTGTGTGGAATAATCCAGTGTGCTCTCGATGAGGGCACACTAGACGGGGCAGGGGGCTCCGGGTGGCACTGGGCAGGAAGCAGGCTGGAAAGGGGTAAGCAAGTCCCTGCCCTCGGTGGTGCTCCCTTTCCTCTCAAGAAAAGACCTTCGATGGCTAAAGTAATATTACTGTGTGGCTCATGGTAATTGTAGCAACTCATGAGGCTGAGATCGGAGGATCCCCATTCAAAGCCAACCCAGGCAGGAAAGTCCAGGAGACTCATCTCCAATTAACCACCAGAAAACTAAAGTGGCATTGTGGCTTGAAGTGGAAGAGCACTAACCTTGAGGGAAAGCGCTCAGGGACAGCACCCAGGCCCTGAGTTCAAGCTCCAGGACTGACAAGAAATACTGCTGTGTGAAATGATTTATCCCAGTCAATCGGCTTCAAGAAAGAAAAGTAGAAGTTTTTTGAGGTACTGCGATTGGAACTCGGGGCCTTGTACAGGCGTGTGCCTGTACAAATTTCTTTTAAAAAACCCAAATCTGGCTACAGGTGTGGCTTGAGTAAGTAATAGAGTGCCTGCCTAGCGAACGTGAAGTGAGACCGTAAGGGGGAAGAGGGGAAAGGAAGGGGAAGGACAAAGGGAGAAACGGGGAGGGGAGTGAAAAGAACAACAGACGGGCAGGTGGGGTAATACTGGGGAGGTTGTAGAACAGTGACCCAAGGGGTGGACAGGTGGCTCACGCCTGTAATCCTAGCTACTCAAGAGGCTGAGACCTGAAGATGGCTGTTGGAAGCCATCCTCAAGAGAGACCCTTATCTTCACTTAGCCAGCAAAAAGAAATCAGAAGTTGGAGACACTATTCAACTGGTAGAGTGCCAGCCAAGAGAGAAAAGGCCAAGCAAGATGGTGAGACCTGGAGTTCAAGTTCCAGTATGCACGTGTGTGCATGCTTACACACACACACACACACAGCCATCCTGGTAAGAAATTTCAAAGGTCCACTGAGCACACTCAGGTGCTCATCTCTGGCCAGTCAACAGCAGTTAAAGCCCTGCAGGGCAGGAGAAGCCGTCAGTCATGGCTGGGCATCTTTTCCAGGGTGTGGCATGTAACTACCAATGGCAGGTCACATGACTGCACCTGGACAGTCCTCTAAACACTATTCAAGAAAGGTGCTGGGGTGAGAAGCTACTGACCTTTTGCCTTGGTCATGGGTAATTTTTCTGCCTATATTGTGACAGTTCTCCACCATCATAAAGCCCAAAGCCTTGGAGAGGGCAGGAAAGCGGTGACTTCCTCAGACACACTGCTGATGCCTGCACCCCAGTGCTGGACGCAGGGAGGAGCGAGACAGGTGAGCAGGTGAACAGATGCTCTCCTCACGACAGCAGCGCCATCCTGTCAGACCATCCAGCCCAGGCCTGTGCCTGTCTGCCTGCTTCCTCTTTCTACCTTCCTTCCTTCCTATCTTTCCCTCCCTCCCTCTTCCTTCCTTCCTTCCTTCCTTCCTTCCTTCCTTCCTTCCTTCCTTCCTTCCTTCCTTCCTTCCTTCCTTCCTTCCTTTCTTTGTTCCAGTCTTGGGCCTTGAACTTAGGGTCTGCATACTATTGCTTAGCTTTTTTGCTCAATGCTGGCACTCTACCTCTTGAATCACAGCTGCACTTTCAGCTGGATAATTGGAGATAAGGATCTCGACTTTCTAGCCTGGACTGGCTTTGAACCGTGATCTTCAGGGGTCAACCTCTAGAGTAGCTAGGATTACAAGGACCACTGGCACCCGGTTGATGCCTTTGTTCTATACCCAGTGCCATTGCTCCCTCGTTCCACATTCAGAGCCAAGTGGCCACTGGCCTTTGTCACCTGTGTATTTCCCAGGCATCAAACTGAGTGTCTGAAACAGACTTAACATTTCCGATCCCCCAAACTTGTCTTTCTTCTCATTTGCAATTCCAAAAACTCACCCCCCCCCAACAGTTCTACCATTCCCCGCCCCCAGTTGCTCAAGCCAAGTGCTAAATGTGACTTCTGGATCCTTGTACTTTAAAAGGGATGTACAGATTTAGAATGATGTTCTTGATACATTATGAGCAAAAGTCAGCAGTCAGTCAGGGTGCCCCCATTCCTTTGAAGAAGAATGAATAAATTCCATGGCACAAAATAAATTACACAGAACAGACATTGAATCAAACACATCCTACTGTGAATGGCAATTTCCCCTTGGGGGGGGGAGGGCTCATAGGATGGGGGAGGCCAGCTTTCACTTTCTCTTTACATTCTTAAGAGTTGCCTGAATATTTTACAACCAAGTTTTTATTTCTTGTGCTGAGACAGAGCCATTTAAGAATAAATAAAACATAGCCACATAATGAAATGCGGTACAACCATTAAAATTGTAGAATAATAATAATAAATGGCATTCAAAAAAGATGTAAATAATAAATGTAAAAGTGGATAACTGAATTATATGTCCAAGGAGAGTTCCAGTTCAGTTTTAAAACTCTGTAGAAATAGAGGTAGATTATGATGGTAAGGGATTAGGTAGGAGCTTGGAGTTCAGGTCCAAGAAAGACTCAGGGTTGATTCTGTCTCTGTTGATTAGCAGTATGATCTGAGAATTATGGGAAAGCCCTCACGTCTCAATTTCCTCAACTAGAGATTGAAGACAACAGTATTTGTACTATAGAGAAATCTTCTCTATGCATACGTTTCCTGACATAGTACTTATCACTACTCTTCTTACCACAGCTACTAGCAAGCAAATAAATGTTACCTACTAATAATTTCCCAAGAAAATCTTCAGTAATCACTTGTGTTATATAGAACATATATCAGGGGGTTAATAAAACATTGCCTTAGAAGTAATGAGGTAAGGGTTGGTTGCTCTCTTTGATTGTATTTTCTAGTTTTTAAAATGTACTTTGTAATCAAAAAGTCTTTGAAAATCCAACAGAATATGTAGAGCTGGGAAAGTGGTAGAGCTAGCAACAACAGATCTCCGGCCAATAGCCAGCATTGCCCTTAAGAGTGAAAAATTGGGAAAGCGCAAGGGAACGGGTGACATTGTCCAAAAAGACATGTACTCCTTACCTGACTATGTAGCTGCCACCCCTCTATACAACACCTTTATAATAACGATAAAAATATTTTTAAGAGTGAAATGTAAGAACCCTTCCCAATGGGCGAGAAGCAAGATTTAGGTGCAAGAATCTGTCCTGTTTCAATGCAACTGGGCAGGAGATTAATTACACTTACTAGGAAAAGAAAGACAAAAGATAGGATTATTTGCCGGGTGCCAGTGGCTCATGCCTATAATTCTAGCTACTCATGAGGTTGAGATCTAAGGATCCTGTTCAAAGCCAGCCCGGGCAGGAAAGTCTGTAAGACTCTAATCCCCAATAAACCAACAGAAAACCTGGAGTGGCGCTGTGGCTCAAGTGGTAGAGCACTTACTTTGAGCCGAAGAGCTGAGGGACAGAGTTCAAGCCCCATGACCAACCAAAAAAAAGGATTATTTGCTTGGAATTTCCCATTGAAAACGTGATCCTGGTTTGGTAAAGTGGCTGAATACACAATAAAATAAAAACTGTAGGTTGCTAGGCCAAGTGCCAGAAACTCGCTCCTGGCTCAAAGCCAGTCTAGGTGGAAGAAGCCTTATCTCCACTAACCAGCAAAAATTCAGAAGCAGAGGTGTGGCTCAAGCACACTGGCCGGGAGCAAAAAAGCTAAGCAACAATGTGAGGTCCTGAGTTCAAGTCCCAGTACTGGCACGTGTGTGCACGCATATGCATGTGCACACACAGGCACACACAATTGAGGTTGCTTTCCACACAGCAATCAATGGCCTGGACATCAGTTAGTGAGGTAATTACTGGGGGGGGGTGCTGCTACTGGGAGAGGCTGGTAAAAGGGGACCTGAGATCTTGGACAACCTGGTAAGGTACACTGTCTGGATGGTCACCCAGACCGGCCAGGACAGATGGCCTGTCTTCGATACACCAGGATCCAGCACACCTCTGCCACCCTCTCACTGACTTTGTATGAAGACATGCATGCGTTCAACGTCAGTACAGTAGCTACAAGGAGCCTGTGTCCCCTCTCACCTAAGGGGCGAGGTTCCTGTAGCAGGCGGGGGCAGGGCTGCTCATGAGGACGTGGCAGAGGAAGGATGTAAATGATACATCCTGGAGAAGGGGGGGCCACCGTGGAAAGCTCATCGAGAAAGCCGCCATACAGTCTCAGAAATGGTTTTTTCTCTAAAGAAACGTTTATGGATTTTATCTTTAATGACAAAAAGTAACAGATGATCCTGTGAAAGATAGATTTTTTTTGACAAATGGTACTACCAAGACTCACACAGAAGTATAAAATGAACATATGTTTAGCATTTTTTAACTCACTAATTAATGAGGAAACCAGTCAGTTGTCACAACCAATTCAAAAGAGACCTCAAAGAGCCACACAAAGAAGAAATCAGAAACACTGGGGAAAAATATTACAAATGGATGCAAAATTAGACTCTCTATAGAACAATAATCAAGTGCGTTTCATCCAACACTAAGATCAACTTTCCTTCAGTTCTAAACTAGTTCAAGGCCAAGGAAAGGAAAATGATGAATTTAGCAGACCTAGAAATCCTTCTTGCTTATTTTGAAATCTTTCATTAGAAAAACCAGAAATGCGGAAGGTTATTAATAGGTTTTATTACCAACAAATCCTTTCTCTATAGATGCCTGTGGTCATAGTTTATCAAGGCTCTGACAGACTTTATTCTTGCACATACAAACTAAAATTTCAACATAATAGCCTATATTTTTAAGACAGAAATATAACCGTGCTACATCAATAAGTTATGTTTTCTTGTTCTTGTTTGTTTGTTAATACTAGGATTTGAACTCAGAGCCTTATTCACGTTTGGCTTGCTTGGTTTGCTTGACTTGCTTGACCAGTACTCGTGTGTGTGTGTGTGTGTGTGTGTGTGTGTGTGTGTGTGTGTGTGTGTTCAAGCTCTTCAGCTCAAGGCACATGTTCTACCACTTAAGCCACAATGCCACTTCCGGTTTTCTGGTGGTTAATTGGACATAAGAGTTTCACAGATTTTCCTGCAAGGGCTGCTTTGAACTGTGATCCTCTGATCTCAGCCTCCTGAGTAGCTAGGATTACAGGCATGAGCCAATGGCACCTTTGGCCAGTACTCTTGAGCCACACCTTCAACCTAGCTTTTTGCTGCTTGTTTTTTGGAGATGGGTGTCTCACAGACTTTTTTGTCCAGGATGGCTTTGAACCCTGATCCTCTGGATTTCAGTCTCCTGAATAAGATTATAGATGTAAGCTACTGGTGCCCAGCTTGTTTTATGTTTAATGAAATGAGGTCTCACTGCATTGCCCAGGCCAGTGTTGAACTGAAGAACCTCCTACCTCAGTCTCCCAAGTAGTTGATGTTCACAAGTTTGCTCCACCAGGGCCAGCAAATAGTTTGCTTTTCTCCTTGGCAGTAATTGTGGGCATGAGTCACTACAGGGGTCATTCTTTTCACTGTTCATTTGTTACTTTTCCTTTTAATGATTATACTTGCACATATAAAATTCTAAGCCCTGGGATCTGAATGAGATTAAAAGAAAACCAACTTTTAGAAATGATTTCAAACTTACGGCTACTTCACTAAAAGTAACAATAGAAGAAACACCATGCATATGTCGTTTACCAAGGCCTCTTATCCCATTTTTAAATTGTTTTTTTATCCCATTTCCTTTCCCACCTCCCTCCCTCCTTACACACGTACACACACATACACATGCACACAATTCTTGGAGACCAGTTATGTACATTATTGCTCTCTCCCCCTACATACTTCAGTCATGTTTGAGACTCGGGATGATTCATCGACTTAATGTTGCCACTTTTATCTACTCAACATTCATATCTCACTTTTCTCAGTTGACCCAGTGCTGTCCTTCCACAGTATTTTCTTCTCTTACGAGTAGAAAATTCCATCGAGGGTCAGGTTTGCATGTAGGGCTTCTTGGCTCGGGAAATTTCCACAGCCTTTCTGGTCCCTTTTTGGCATTGACATTTGGGAAGGAGACAACCAACGACACCCCTCCCTACCCCAGCTCCTTTTCCAAAATAGAACCTTCCAGTTATCTGGTATTTCCTAGGGACTTGTTTCTGGCTATCTGTTCTTGGTCAAAAGCACCGCACATCAAGTCTCCTCCCAGGAACGCGTTTAAAGGCGTATGGCGCCCGCCTGTCATTTCGTGCTGACGGTCATTTTGCTCATCGGTTGTGCAATTATTGTTTTTGTTTTCCTTGCTGTCTGTGGGAGACCCTTTGAGACCATGAATTCCATGGGTTCCTCAGTAAAATCCGCCCCCTCCCCCATCTGACACCAGCGCTGATTCTTAATTGGTCTCATCTTTACTACAATGGCACCCAAGTACCACTGCCCAGCCTTCACCTCCCTCCACTTCTCTTCTGACGTAACTACTGTCAGCGCACACCTCCTCCCGTGGGCTGATTTTCCTATTTGCTATCTGTGGAACTCAATCACTATTGGCAGCCAGGTGTGTTGGTGGCTCCTGCCTGTGATCCTAGGTACTCGGGAGGCTGAGATCTGAGGATCGTGGTTTAATGCCAGCCCAGGCAGGAAAGTCAGTGAGACTCTTACCTCCAATTAACCACCAGAGAAGCGGAAGTGAAGCTGTGGCTCAAAGTGGTCCAGGTCCTGAGCTCAAGCCCCACAACTGATAATAAAATAAACTAAAATCACCATTGGCAAAGGCTTAGCTCATTACTTGATCGATCTTGGTACCCAGCAGTCCCTGTTCTGTTGGCCTCTGGGAGCCCCTTTGGCTACCTGAGTCCCACTGATAGCTCCTAATGTTATTTGGGGGCAGTGCCTTTTCCCAGACTCACTTTGAGCCTTCCGGCCCCAGCTGCAGAATTAGGTTATTTTCCTGAAGCATCCTGAGGATCATTACCTGGGTTTAAAGCTCGGAGAGTATCTAGAATGTCTTTTCTTTTTGATCTTTTCAGCACGTACATACGTGCACATGTGCATACACACTCTATAGTATGTGTACGTACATACATATGGGATGTAGATGGCATTTATTCCCTAGCCCTGTGTGCTGAAAAGATCAAAAAGAAAAGACAGGTCAGCACGGATGCACACATGCTAGCGGTGGTGAGCACCTATGGCGTTGCCTCTGTCCCCATATGCTGGAGATCTAACAGACACCCTCAGGGGGCTCCCTCAGGCTCAGGAGGACAGCAATGTAGAAGACAAAGAGTAGTCTGCTCCCTGCCTCTATGTCCCCCATGGGAAGAGATGAATCCACACCCTGCAAATGAAAATTTCCAGAGAAATCCCAGCGCCTCCACCTCACAAAACGCAGGGATGAGTCTTCCTTTGCTTCCATTGTGCGTGCAGTCACAGCGGGTGGGGCTGTGGGTCCCCTCGTGGGGTTTTTTTTCCTTTGGTCGGTCGTGGGGCTGAACTCTGGGCCTGGGCGCTGTCCCTCAGCTCTTCAGCTCAAGGCTAGCGCTCTACCCCTTGAGCCATAGCTCCATTTCCAGGTTTTTCTGCTTATGTGGTGCTGAGGAATCGAACCCAGGGCCTCATGCATGCAAGGCAAAAGCACTCTACCACTGAGTCAGCTTCCCAGCCCTCCTCGTGGGTCTTGAATGAATGTTGGCATGGTTTGACTAGCCTTCCATGCAGAAAGCCCTGACAGGGACAGCGGCCATGTGCAAACATCTCACATCACTGGTGGTGAAGAGCCACACGGGCAAAAGCAAAGTTGTGGGCCCATTCTAGAACAGCAGCTTCAAGAATTACCCAAGAATAGAGCAAATTACAGAGCATTAAAAAAAAAAAACCTAGGCAATTATCTCAGCAGAAAAAGACTAAGGATGTAAAAATGGTGAAAAAGAAGAAAGACAAAAACAATAAGATTATGCTAATGATTCAAGAAAAGCAAATAAATGTAATAAATTCCTTCCTTCCTTCCTTCCTTCCTTCCTTCTTTCCTTCCTTCCTTCCTTCCCTTCTTTCTTTCTTTCTTTCTTTCTTTCTTTCTTTCTTTCTTTCTTTCTTTCTTTCTTTCTCTTTCTCTCTTTTTGGCCAGCAGTGTTTGCTCAATAGGAACAAAAAAGAAATTAACCTACCTAGAGCAAAACATATGTGATCCATTAAGGGAAATATATAGGTGCTGGTTTCCCTTGCTAACAAAGTCACAGCAGATCATGAGTGTTGATTTATTTCTCTTCTCTATTATGAGGCAGAGGGACCCAAGTTTATTCAGCATGGTGCACATAGCACCTCATATGATGCTTCAGGCTCAGGGTAGGTTCAATAGAAAAAGCATATTTAATAACCACAGAGCTGTGCAATTAGGAATGGATAACTAAAGCTCACCCATCATTTATGTAGAAGTAGGTGGTGTGTGTGTGTGTGTGTGTGTGTGTGTGTGTGTGTGTGTTGGAAGAGGACGAGTGTGTGTGCTTGTGTAAGGATTGAATATTGAGTTAATCCTCTGTGTTTTCAGATTCTTTGTTCATAGATTCAATCATCAACCATCAAAAATATTTGAAAAACTTGCATCCACATGAAACATCTACACTTTTCCTCTCTTGTTATCATTCCCCAACAGAGTAACAAGGATTTCCAGAGAATTTATGTTGTATCAGTGACTTTAAGCAATCTAGAGATTTCAGGTTTACAGGAGAATCACCTGAGTGACAAGCAGATACAAACTGTTCTATAAGGCGCTTGCATGTTCTTGGATTTGGGAATCTGCAGGACACGACAGCTGTAGTTTTGACAGACACACATCACGTGCTGAAATTTGGGCCTGCAAGTGAGCATCCCTGGGTGTGTTTTGCGTGTGTTTCTGACCAGGTGTGGTATATACACCAGTGTGGAACCCAAGGTAAGGACAAGCAGACAGAATGGAGAGCAGTAGGTGGGGGACAAGGGACAGGAGCAGAGACAGAAGGATAATGCAATGGCCTGGAGACCATCTGTGCCAGTCATACTGAAGCTCAGCCCCTGGTCCCAGTCTCTTCCAATCTCACCCTGGGCCTTCATCTCTCTGTTTAGAGCCTGAAGCAGGGAGTGAGGACAGTTCATAGAACTCCTGTTTCCCCTGGTGGATGTCTGCCAAAATGGTCCTGGCAAGAGGAGGGGCCATAAGCCCATGACAGGAAATAAACAGCACAATTGCATTCCAATAAATCAGCGCAGATTCCAGAGCAGCACGGGGTCTCGCGGGCTCCGCGGGCCGTGGAATTCAATATGATATGCTTCAGCCTAATGGGCTGCTGCTGGATACCACGTGACCAGCCTTCCTGGGGACGTGAAACGAGGCTGAAAAGTGGCCCTGATTTATTTATTGGGACAGCGTGTGTTCCTGCCTGTGGGGGTGGGGGCGGGGGCGACAAGTTATGAAAACAGGTATTTGTGAGTCAGGTGGGAAGAGACCAGGATTTCACGCTGCCCCGGGCGGGGGGGGGGAGGTGGGGGGGCTGTTTGAAGCCTCTGGCCTCCCTCCCCTCCCCCCACCATCCTGTCCCACCATGAACTTCATCTGTAGACTCCATTCATGTGTTCATTGTTCCCTGTCTCACCGGCTTTCATTCACTCCCAGAACCCTCCACTTAGGATGGGCTGCAGCCTGCTGTTGATGTCAAAAGCTCTGGAACAGACTAGCCTCTGAGTCACAGAGCTTCAGGCCAGAGGTAGGCAACTGCCGAAAGTGCCTCCGTTTTCCTCGTAAAACCTATCGAGTCTTGCCTGTAATCCTAGCTACTCAGGAGACTGAGATTCTGAGGATCGTGGTTTGAATTCAGTCAGGGTGGGAAAGTCAGTGAGACTCTTATTAAACCACCCAAAAGCCACAAAGTAAAGCTGTGGCTCAAGTGGTAGAGCACCAGCCATAAGAAAAAAAAGTGAAAGGGCAGCGTACTCAGGCCCTGAGTTCAAGCCCCAGAAGAAAATACCTGTAGAGTCTGTCTCTGCCCTTCAGCTCTGGGGCCACAGCCAGGTTAGAGCTGCATCGAAGCCAGCCTGGACCCTGTATGCCACCCCCCTGTGCCCACTCTTACGCCACCCGAAATGTAAGTTCCGTTCTCCCCCGGAACCTTCCCTGTGCCAAGGAGGAAATCTGCCCTCAGGATTGGGAGGCCTGGCCTTTCTTTCCCCTGCAGCCCGCCCCAGTCCATGCATGCACCAATTTTCCTGAATGCACAAAGGTCTCCCCAGGGCCTGGCTGTGGGCACACGGCACACGGAGGTGCTGCAGAGGTGCTGCTCTCTGCAGTTACTGAATGAAAAGTCGGCTGGGGAGCAAAAGGCCCCCAGTGGCAGAGCAGGGGAGAGCCAGGAGGGGGCGCTGTAGAGCCCTGGGGGAGATGCTGGCTTAGACTTAGGCAGGGGCACAGACTCTACCCCAGAGTGAGGCTGGAGGGGCCAGCAGGGGCCAGGAAGGGACCTGGTCTTGCACCCAAGGGGAAGCTACAGTCCTCCCTTTGAAAGGTCTTCCTACAGGAAGCCTAAAAGACACTCATCTGAGCTATACTTGTTTGTTGTTGTTGATCATGGGGCTTGAACTCAGGGCCTGGACTCTGTCCCTGAGCTCTTTTTTTCTCAGGACTAGTACTCTACCACTTTAAGGCACCACGGCTACACTTCTGCTTTTCTGGTGGTCAAATGGAAATAAAGAGTCTCATGAACTTTGCTGTTAGGGCTAGCTTTGAACCTCGATCCTCTGATCTTAGCCTCCTGAGTAGCTAAGATTACTGGCATGAACCACCAGCACCCGGCATGACTTACGACCAGACTGCAGGGAGGGGATTGACGGTGGGACCCTGCTGCAGAGCCGGGAGGAGCAGCAGGAGGCCCTGAAGGTGCCCGGAGGCTGCTGGGGCCAGAAAGAAAGAGCACAGACACATCTTCTGTTTGAAGAGATGGATTGGGGGTGGCAGGCCTGTATTTGGGGAGAAGGAGCTGGTCTGCACACAGGCAAAGATCTCCGGGGTCTCCTCCAGGGACCTGTGTCCTTCGACGATGCCCGGGGGCTAGGAGGGCAGGGAAGTTTCTCTGAGACAAGAGCTTGGTGTGCAGTCTGCCAAGTGCATGAGCCTTACTGCATCTGAACACTGTGGCCCAGCAGGGCACAATGCCATTACCTCGCCAACACGAATCTGCTGCACTAAAAAAAAAAAAAATTGCTTAGTGTTTAATGGATGTTTATATGAAAGAAGAGCTTGTTTGGGTTTTGTAGTCAGAAGGTACAGTCATTCGTTCATCCATTAACTCATTCTACACACAGTTCCTAGCATCTCTTCTGGACTAGGGACTAGACACGAGGGTGCGGAGCACCGGGGAGGGACCGCATGTTGTAGGGAAAATCACCAGTCGTGAAGTGGTTGTACAGGGACTCACAGAGCGGTGGGCACCCCAGGGTGGGTGGAGCCAGCCTGGAAGATCAGGATTGGTTTGCAGAGAAAGAGACTGAACTGAGGGGCGGGGGCATCCGGGACCTGAAGGAAGCAGCACATGGGCCCAGCGCTAGAGGGAGGGACACGTAGACTAGCAGAGAGTTGGGGGAGACAGAGGTGGGAATTACAGGAGCTGAGCTGGGCTCTCCCTGGTGGTCACTGTTCCCTGGGGGAGGACTCGTGTGGGGGCTGGGGAGAGCTGGGCTCCCAGTGGGAAAGAGTTGGGTTGGCCCCTGGCATTGTGGATCCAGTCAAGTGTCACCTGATTGGCTAGGCAGGTCAGGGAGGCTACGGAAGAGAATGGGTAAACCACAGAGTTGGTTGGGAAAAATGGCCTATTATAGAACACAGAGTTTTCAGAAGCCTGAGAGAAGGCCGATTCTTTTCAACTGCAAAGAGATGTAGCCAATCAACAAGAAGATCAGTAGCAAAACAAGCAAAGTGCATGCGGCCAGTGCATAGAAAAGGAAACATTAATAGCTTTCAAATACACACAAGAGTCCCGGCCACATGTAATGAGATGATGTAAGATTTTTTTTTTCCATCCATTAGTGTTCTGACAACTGGCTGTGTTGGGGCGGATGGAGGAGAGGAGCCTGGCCCTCTCACAAATTGCTGGTGGGGCTGAGCCCTAGTCCAACCTCCTTGGAGAGCAATTGAACTACATTACTTACAATTTAAAATACATGTGCCAAGTGGCAAAAAAATTTCTAATACATAACCTCAAATTAAGATAAATAAGGGAAGGGGTGGGTTGGGAGGGGTGGGTGAGACATTAATCAAGATATACAGTGTTCATAAACAGCTTCAGTGAATTGGGCAACTCTTCTGTACAACTACTTAAAGATAACAAAAATATTCCAAAAAATACACGTACCGGGGCTGGGAAGGTGGCTCAGTGGTAGAGTGCTTGCCTTGCATGCATGAGGCCCTGGGTTCGATTCCTCAGCACCACATAAGCAAAAAGAAAAAAAAGCCGGAAGTGGCGCTGTGGCTCAAGTGGTAGAGTGCTAGCCTTGAGCTGAAGAGCTGAGGGACAGCGCCCAGGCCCAGAGTTCAGGCCCCACGACTGGACCCTCCCCCCAAAAATATGCATACCCTTTGACTTTGTAATTTAATTCCCAGGACACACAGTCCATGTATATAAAAATATTCGCAGAGGTTGGGTGCCAGTGGCTTGAGCACACCTTTAATACTAGCTACTTGGGATGTGAGGACCAGGGTTTGAAGCCAGCCTGGACAGGAAAGTCTGTGAGGCTATCTCCAAAAAGGTAGAAGTGGAAGTGTTGCTCAAGTAGTAGAACTCCAGCTTTGAGTAAAAAAGCTCAGGGACACTGTCCAGGCCCCCCAGGTCAAGCCATAGTAACACACACACCACACACACACACACACACACAGAAGAATGATGATAGCTTTTGAGCATGTGACCCTAAAACACCATCTGATGCAGACATTACCAAGGAGTTGTAAGCCCTGTAGGGAACCAGCATTAAAACTCCCGCACTAGAGACCTCTGGGCCCCTCTGTGGTGCGCATCTGACGAGCCGTTAGGCCTTCAGCCCGCGCTGGTTCCTGCCCCCCTCTGCTGATGAAATGGAGCAAAACAGATTGTCCCGTGTCCTAGCTTGCTGGACATAGGGTGTGAGTCTCCAGCTCTGTGTTTCCCTCGCCTCATTCATAAACGTGAAAGGTTAGACTGGAGTAGCCATGGGGAGAATTTCCAGCATAGTCTTTACCCCGGGGAGGTAAAACTGGAGCTGCTTGGGTTAAGGACAGAGATAGGGCCTGATCCCTAAGGAGTCACCATCCACTGCCCGAGGGTCCTGGGGGAAGCAGCTGGGGGTCCTACTGTACTCAACAGTCCCCATTCAACACCCCAAAGATATATCCGGCCCAGATGCAGAAAGCTCACATGCCTGTGGCCTTCCCCAGCAGACAGTGGGGTGACAGCCACTACGGCACTGCGTGAGTGTGGCTGACACAGCGCTAGGATCAAGGCCGGCACGGAGCAGACGCGTGAGCCAGGGAAGGGATCGGAATGTTTCACGAACTGGCAAAGGACCCAAGGAGCCGCCAGCAGGCACAGCCTACCTAAGTGGCAGTGGCTGTGTAAAGAAGAAGAAGAAAAAGCAAATGCTGCTTCGATGCCACCAGAGGGTGAAGACTTCCAGGGAGCTGGGGGGTCTCACTTTATTTTTAACTCAAGGCCATCTGCTTTCCACTTTCCACCGGGTGGTCCGGAGTCTGGGAAATATTCAGAGTGAACATATGCCGCGCTTAGAGGGCCGAGGGCGGGGAGGAGCAGGGGGAGGAGGTGAGGGCCTCTGTTTCCAGGGATACCAGAAGTGGTTTTGTGGATGCAATTCCCAAAGTCTAGTTCTCTGGGAGATGCCCTGCCTTTGGGCGGACCCATGAGGCTGAATCGTGTCGTGTGTGCCCCTGCGTAGCCGAGCTGCCGGCAGGGACTACAGCACGGACCCAAGGACCATCCCTTCTCCTGGACAGGTGACACTCTCACAGAGTATCTGACCAGTGACCAAGGGACAGCCTACGTCCTCCATCCCCCCGAACTGGCCCCAGCAGATGGAGGGCGGGGCTCCCCAAACTCCTCATTTGAACTCAGTAGTTAGCGCTCGAGGCAGGCATTATCCACGGAGAGAGGATGAAATTAAAGTGCCCTGCCTCACCAATGGACTCCAAATGAACAAGCATTGTTTACCTCGGTAGGTTTGCTGTCAGAAATGATCACGCAGAAGAGACTGTCAATATTCAGTAGCCGTTTGTACAACAAGCCTGTGGTTAGTGACACTGAGCTCGGTTTTATTGCCTTCTACAAAGTTACCAAGACAACTGAGGCCACGTAACAGAACCTCAACTTTATGTGCCATGAAAGTTTAATAACGAGTTTTTAAAGGCTTTTAAGAGGCAGGCTCTGCAGCTTCTTAAAGACACAGCTGGGCCCGGGAGAGGGGAGAGTTGAGCCCATGGGGGGTTTTACCACACCTAGAGGAGCCCGACCTACCAGGGCTGACGGGCTGGCAGCCGGGCTCCAGGCAGAGCATATGGAGACCATGAGTTGTGTCCGCAGACATTTCCCAAGCCCCTGCCCGGCTCTGCGCATCTACTATGACAAGATCTCTACTGTACAAAGAACAAGAGTCAAGTCAGGCACCGGTGGCTCACACCTGTAACGCTAGCTCCTCAGAAGGCTGAGATATGAGATGGAGGCTCAAAGCCAGCCTGGACAGAAAAGTCCATGAGACTCTTAACCAGCAAAAAAGCCAGAAGTGGAGTTGTGGCTCAAATGGTAGAGCACTAGCCTTGAGAAAAAAAAAACAACCCTTAAGGACAGCACCTAGGCCTGGAGTTCAAGCACTCTCCCCTCCCCCGCCCCAACACAGAAAGCAAGAGTCAAGGAGAGGTCTGTGGCCACGTAGAGTATATCAGGTAAGGCAAAATCCAAAGCTCTCCGCCTTTCCAGAAAAGTTTTGGCCCCTTTGGGGTTCCCCATTCTTGGTGCCCTGGGGGCCATGGAGGCCGGGACTACAGCCCTGATTGGACTCTTAGCAAACCCTTCACCCCCCACCTCCCCGCTTTGTGTAGAAGATAATGTTCCCCAGGAGCCTCTTGGTAGGCAGTCAGGCTGTACTAGGACTTTCAATAACCCACTTCTAGTTAGGTGCCATGGCTGTAATCCTAGCTACTAGGGGCTGAACTCTAAGGATCATGGTCCAAAGCTAGCCCAGGCAGATAAATCCACGAGACTTACCTTCAATTAAATAGAAAGAAAGAAAGAAAGAAAGAAAGAAAGAAAGAAAGAAAGAAAGAAAGAAAGAAAGAAAGAAAGAAAGAAAGAAAGAAATGAAAAGCCAGAAGTGGAGGTGTGGCTCAAGTGGCAGAGTACCAGCCTTAAGCAAAAACAAACAAACAAAAAAACCCCCCAAAGAACAAAATAAGAAAGCATGAGGTCCTGAGTTCGTTGTCATCTTCTTCCTCCTCCTCCTCCTCCTCCTCCTCTTCCTTCTCCTTCTCCTCCTCCTTCTTCTTTTGTTGTCGGTCGTGGGGCTTGAACTCTGGGCTTGGGCGCTGTCTCTGAACTCTTCAGCTCAAGGCAAATGCTCTACCATTTGGGCCACAGCACCACTTCTGGTTTTCTGGTGGTTTATTGGAGAAAAAAGTCTTACAGACTTTCCTGACTGGGCTGGCTTTGAACCGTGATCCTCAGATCTCAGTCTCCTTAGTAGCTAGGATTACAGGCATAAACCACTGGCACCCAGCTGAGTTCTGTCTTCTTATTGGCATGCATACACATGTGCACATGCGCACATACACAAACTCATTTCCCTCTGCTTGCTAAATCAAACTCAGAAGCAAATAACTAGAAATGAGAACAGCAGTGACCTATTTTATATCAAGGCTCAATACTAATCAGAATATGTGCTCCCCCCCACCCGTGTGTGTGTGTGTGTGTGTGTGTGTGTGTGTGTGTGTGTGTGTATAAGCATGATTTTCTTAGCTGTAGAAAAAGCTAGACTTTGGGTTACAAGCAATGAAAGCAATTGAATAGTTTGTAGTAATCCTTTGTCTCTGGGAACAGGAAAAAAAAATTGGACTTATTTTGTGAGGGAGAAATTCATGGTGCCACGTGGGGAAATTTCTGTCATGTCCATCAACTAAGAGCCTGTGGGAGGATTTTCGGGGACTGCACGCTGGTGAATTTCTATTGCTGAGCTGGGGGGATAGCTCTCCCAGACACTGGGAGCATCATCATCATTCCTGAGCTTCCAACAAAGGCAGAGCACTGCAAGTGTGGTTCTCATAGGAATGGGAGTCTAGGATATTAATCGAGAAAGGAAAGGGGGCTGGAGGGGGGAAATGGAGTTATTTTGGAGGAGCAGTCTGCCAATCACAAAGCAGATTCCATATGTCCGAGGAGTGGCGAGGGCCATTTTTCAAGCCCCAATGTCTTCAAGGAGGTGAGGATGAGGGGGAGTGTGGAGGGAGTGGAGCTGACCGGTTTGGCATCATCTGTCTTGACAGACATGATTCAGGAAAGTGTCTCACTTTGTGGACCCACCACACTGTGTAAGAAACCAGAAAGTGGCTGGCCTGAAGTAACACGACATCTCCATAGCACTTTGGTTTATGAAACACTTGCACATTTATTATGCTTTCTGTGACTGCACCCGAAGGTTGCAATATATGACCCCCACAGGGGTGGCTAGTGGCCTGGAGGCCCAACAGTCTATGTGGCCTGCAGAATTTCCCAGGGTGCTCGATGAAAGAAGAGCAGGGGAAATGACCCAGGGACCCAGGGCTTCCACGTATGCGCTGAACATATACACAACTTTTCTGCATTCTCAGATGCTTGCAGACCCAGGGCCTCAGACAAGCCATAGGACCTCCTGGCTATCATTAGAGTGATGATAATCCTCATCTCAATGCTGGGTCACTGAGAGGATTAGATGCAGAAAAAGATTTAAAACCACGTTGTAAACTGAGAAGCACTATTTTTGTTGTTGTTGTTAAATTCATACAGGAAAGGCGGACTGCTCCCCAGGCCTGTCCGTATTTCACACACGTCTACATTCATAGCAAGATGACTTCTTTTCTGAGGACAGGTCAGGCTGGATGCCAAGCTGGGGGCGGGGGGGGGGTGTCCTTGGGGAAGATGACCTGAACTGGACTTGAGTTAGAAAAGCTATTATGGCTGGGCCTAGTGCCATGTACCTATGATCCATCCCAGCTATACAGATGATGTAGGTAGGAGAATCACTGTCTAGGCATAACTGTGAGATCCTATCAAACAGGACTAAAGCAAAAAGGGCTAGAGGTATGGTTCAAATGGCAGAGCACCTGCAGAGCAAGTGCAAGGCTCTGAGATCAAGGCCAGTATGGGGGACATAATTATGATCTATTCAGGGTGTCAGTGTCATGAGATGGCTACTATCCTTTGGAAAGAGAAGGTTTACCAGCCAAGGAACCATCTGGAGATATTGAGCCAATTGGTGTAGTACAGGTGAGAAAGGCAGGATTTTTAAGGCTATGGACAGGCTCCTGGGAGGGGCCCCGAGGGAACAGCACAGGCCTGGAGTCACAGCTGGGGGTGGAGAGGCGAGGACACAGGCCAGGCCAGGAGAGGGAAAAGATGAGATCTGGGTTAAAAAAAAGTGGTCACGGTTCTACAGGAGGAACATGAGGCGGCTTGTCTTGGGGATGGAGGTTCTGGACTCCAGGAGGCCCCGATCGGCTCCCAAGGAACGGCACCTGCTGGCTGGAGCATCTTGGCAGACACCATGGCAGGCTCTCTTGTGGCTAGGTGGTGGCTCAGAGCTCTTCCGGCCTCTAATAGCAGAAAAGCTGAGCTGTCCCCCAGCCCCCAGGCTAGGCCTAAGGAACGGGATGATGCCACAGCAAGCACAGGCATGTGGAGGGGTCCCTAGCTATTGTCTTCCTGCTAGGAAAAAGAAACCATCTGCTTTTGCTTTTATGTGAACCATAGCCTGAAAAAGGAGGGGTGAGTGAGTCACCCAAGGCGGGAAACACAGTGGGACTTCCCAAAGGCTCCTAGCGCTCCCTCTTACAATGGAGCACCTCTGCATGCTTTCTGCCCAATAGTATTAGGGGGAAAGAGCCCTGTCAGTCACCTAGGGGCCTCTGGTGAGCTGGCCGCCTCCTTTCCCAGTCACGTCAGGGCAGAGGCTGCTTCTGGACGTTGGGCTCCATCAGGACAGGGCCTGGTCTCAGACCTGCCTCTAGCTGACATTAATCACCATGAATTCCAACTTCCTCCACCACCCCGGACACGGCTAGAGCGCAACTTCTTGGCTCTTCACCTGCCCATGTCCAGCGGGCTTGGTGAAATGCCCGGCATGGGAGAACTAGCTGCAGATCCACTTTGGGAAATGGTGTCAGGTTAGAACTTCTATTACCAGACTCTTGGCAGCTCCTGGATGAAAACAAGTGTGTCCAGATGCAACTGCCTGTCCTGGGACATCCGTTTGTGCGGCCTGCGGGGGGTTCAGAAGAGCAGCCCTGCGGGTTTCAACCTCTGTGTCACACGGTGGATCCCTGCTCACACTGCTCAAGTGCATGCTCCTGTGGCCTGGCTCTTATCGGAGTCTTGTGTCTTCCTCCCAGAACCCTCTCCCCTCCCCTTTCTTCTCCCAGGACTCCCAGCATGGGGCCTTGGCCATTCCGTCAGCACCCAGCCCTTCAAGGGTCCATTCTGAGGCCACAAGGCCACCTGGATAGGGAGACTGTTTTGACATCAAGGCCAAACTAAACCAACCCGAACCAACTCGGAGGCTCTGGTTACCGCTGAGGCTGTAGGAACCCAACGTACGTCTTAATTACGTCTTAATTAGTGACAAAGCAAACATTGTGGCAACAGGCAAATTAACGAAATAAATGAGGCTAATTTGTTAACTACATCCACATAGCACATGATTGAGGTGGGAGGGTCAAGACTGCCTTCTTGATTTGCAGAGAGGATGGGTGGAAGGAAGGAAGCATGGAGTCCTTGGGCGTGGAGCAGCAGGCTCGCAGAGGCCCAAGTCCCAGCTTTGGCTTGGGGATGGCTGCTGTCCCTCCTGCTCCCACCCTGTTTGAGCACAGCAGATTTCTCCCAGTGGGTGCTTCCTGTGAGCCCAGAATAGCAGGTGCCATCTGTCCTGTTTTAGATGTCATATGTCCACTGATGACTGGCAAACAGGGCGGGTCAGCAAGAGGAACTGAGAGGAGGTGGGGGGATGGTGAGAATCGGCATTAGAAATCGGGGTGCTGCAGAATACGAAAATAATTTACAGGGCTCTCAGCCAGGTGGGGGTCCTGGGCAGAGAATCCTTGGCATCTGTGGCTAAGGATTCTCCAAGGCAGGGGCCCTGGACTGTCTTTGGCCCCGAAGGGCTCACACTTCTGGGACAGAGTGGCCTTCAGGACAGAGCAGGCTTGGAGTAGGAGAGCTTACTGGCCCCCACGATGGTGCCCGTGGACTGGGCAGTGGGGACTGTCTCCTGCGGAAGGCTGTGGTCAGGCGCTGTCCCCCGCCGTCCCACCCCGCTGCACAGCAGGCGCTTCTCGTCCAGCAGGGACAGGTGGTACTCGCACAGGTCGATCAGCGAGGCCACTTGCTCGTGGAGCGGCATCATCTTGAACTTCCTCTGGGCCAGGAAGAAGAAAGCTTCTACAAATGCCTGCAGACACATCCCTGTGGACAGAGAGATGGCATCAGGGCGCTGCCATGCACGAGAAAGGCTGACTGGCAAGACCCAGCCTCTCTCCCTACCATGCTTCATTCTGAAGGCTGGGCCTAGGCCGAGTCACAGAGGCTCACCAGGCCTGGGCACCAGGAACTTAAATAGCATGTGCAGTACTTTTCACAGCTATCGAAGCTGAGTCTCAGAGAAGCGGGGGAGATCTGGGTAGAAAGTGATGGGGCTCGGATTTTAACTGCACACAAAGCCTTGCTCTTGGACACCACACGGAAATGTCTTCCTGAAAACCTAGCTCCCAGCTGGGCGTTGGTGGCTCACGCCTGGAATGCTAACACTTAGGAGGCTGAGATCTGAGGATCGAGGTTTGAAGCCAGCCCAGGCAGAAAAGTCTGTGAGACTCTTATCTCTAATAAACTACTCAGAAAAAGCGGGAGGTGGTGCTGTAGCTCAAGTGGTAGAGTGCTAGCCTTGAGCAAAAGAAGCTCAGGGACAGCGCCAGGGCTGAGTTCAACCCCAGGACCAGCAACAAACAAAAAACAAACACCACCACCAAAACCCAGTTCCCTACTTCCTAAAGAATGCTACTCTGACTGAGGCTCCGACAGTAGCAACTCCATGAACAGTGTGCATCCCTGCTCCAGACCAGATGAGGAGCTTGCGCCAGAACACAAATCACCCGCCTCATCCCTCGCACTGACTGTGGCACGGCTCTAACGGAAGCGGGTGCTGCTTATGCTTCGGCTCAGGCCTCGTGTCCTGGACTGGAACCAACCATTCGTGGGTTGGAACTTGGAGTAGCTCTCATCTACACGACTCAGCAACCTTTTGGAAATGAGAATGTGGCTTGATTGGCAGAGCACCAGCCTTGAGTGAAAGAGCCGAGTGACAGAACTTGATCGTGAGTTCAAGCCCCACTACTGGCATCCAAAAAGAAAAAATAAACAAAAGAAAAAACCCCAGTCCTGCCTTATATTCTAGGGATGTATTTTAAGACCTCCCCAACCAACAACCGTCTGAAAGTGCAGGTAGTATTGAATTCTGTTATCTAGTTACCTATAATAGTATACGTTATCTATAGGTATATATGCCATGTGTTTTCTTATCTGTCTCTCAGTGTTCGCACATAGCACAGAATTAATTTCTCTCTCCATGTTTTAAGCCTTGGCACCTAATTTAAATCACTGCTCATGCACATTGGGGCTGTTATTAAGTAAACCAGAGTTACTTAAACATCAGCACTGAGATACTATTACAGTCAATCTGGTAAGTGGACAGTTGCTAAGTGAAGAATGGTTGGTAGCCTATACAGAGTAGATATGCTGGACAGAGAGATGATTCATGGTCCAAGTGGGAAGAGGCAGGGCAGTCTGAGATTCTGTGATGATATTCAGATTAGATATTTCTGGAATTTTCCATAGAATATATTCAGACTGATATTGGGCTATGAAACTAAAGAAAGCAAGATTTCAGATTCAGTGAAGAGGGGAAGAGAATCAGTTTTCACATGTGCCAGACATACTAGAACTCCTATTGTGCAGATGAGAAAACTGAGGCCCAGGGGCTGGGCCCACATTTGTAGGAAGCAGTGATGGGATTTGCCCATGGCCTCCTGCACTGATGATTCTGCACCCTTTCCCTTGTGTCTGGGGGTAAGAACACAGTTGTAGAGGGCACAAGGGCTGAGATGGAAATGTATGGAACTTGCAGGGCACCTCCTAGTCCAGACTTGGAGGGTCTGGGGTAGGGGTCAAAGGAGGCTTGTGGGGAAGGGGAGGGACACTTAGAGTTGGGCCCTAGAGAAGGAGAAGGCCTTGATTGACAGGCCAGGGGTGGTGGGTGAGGCTGGGAGCAGGGAGGAGCAAGGCAAGCAAAAGGGGCCCAGGCAGCTGGTGGATTACCCAGGGCTGAGGGAGGGGCCAGCTGGCCAGAGGCTGGGGGCGGGGCACAAGAGCCTCTGCTGTCAACCCCACTCCACTCTGGGGCTGTGGATTCCCACATCTGAAACAGCCTCACCACGTTTTCTAGTCCAGTGATTCCCAAACTTTTGTTCCTCCTGCCCTTGGTTTGTTTGATTTCTTAGATACAAGTCTTATGAATAAGCCACCCCAATGTACCAGGCTAAGTCATGTGGGACTCAGAGTCCTATAGCTTAGGACCCTCAGATCTTTACAACCAGGGAGACCACAATCATTTTTTGAGAAAATTTGCTTAGCATCTTCATGTTACCAAGGGACTGGGTGGCACATGAGATCCTGTCACAGGAAGCCATGAAAACTGGACCAGATTCCGGGGCTCTTGATGAGCTCACAACACCTTCTAACTGCATGACACCCTCCCCACAGACAAACTCTGAAAGAAAAGGACAATCAAGGCCAAACACATGTCAAGATTAAGGTCTGGGAAAGAGGGCCACCTCTTCTAACCACAGCCTGGTAAGTGGACTTTGCTCAGCCAGCCAACACAGAGGCAATGGGTTGGAGAAGGCACAGCCTAAACTACACCCTGAACATAGGGGTCTCTGGCCCCAAACAGCCCATTCTAAGGCTCTGAGCATCTGAATTTAACAAGGGATTACTTTTTATCTTCTTTTTTTCTTATCAAAGGGGCCTGACCTACACCACTATTTGGTGAGAACTAAACCATTTTAAGAATTCAAAAGGGCAGGAGGAGAAGGAAAAGAAGAGGAGAGAGTCAGCCTGCTAAAATCGGTTTAGATTCAGGATCAGGGTGCTGGGATTTCCAGTGGAAAGGTGAGACTGAAAGACAGGAAAGGGGCAGCTCTTACCAGAGTGGAAGTTGAAGCCTTTTCCAGACACTTCCTGAATAGTCTATGTGTATGATCGGGGGACCTGGCTCTTTCTCCTTCCTTATTACTATTTACTATAAAATGCAATGAGAATATTGACAGAGGGTGTTGGCCAGGCTCAGGCCTTATCCTCTCTGAGAACTGTGTGCCGACTGATCTTCCCCCATCCTGTCTGCAGAAAGGCATTTTTCCACTCAGTTGTACCAACAACTCCTGCAGATCCTTAACAGCTAAGTAGTCCTTATAACCATTATTTTAAAGGCTGCACAATATTCCGTCAACTGGGTTGCCTGGTAGATACCTATAGTCTCAGCACTTGGAGGATGAGGTTTTAGGGTCTGTTGAGCATAGAAGTTTGAGATCAACCTTTGCAACATAGCCACACTCTCCTCCACCTTAAACAAACAAAATTAGTCTATCAAACTTTTGCCTTGGATACCATTTTACTACCTCTGCCCTGTCTGAACACCAAATATTAAGATTTGCTCGCTTTTTTTGAGAATAGTATAATCAATAGTGAATGTCACTGTTTTTATTTTTGATTCATTTATTTTCTAACAATGAAACCCTATGATTCTGGGTTGTTTTCTTTTGTTTTTAAAGCATTATATTGGTTTGGAAATTAATTCCATGTTAAAAAATCCTTCAATAGCCAGGCACCTATGGAGCACACCTGTAATCCTAGCTACTCAGGAGGCTGAGAGCTGAGAATTACAGTTTGAAGCCAGCCCAGGTAAACAAAACTGAAAGACTCTTTTTTCCAATTAACCAGCAAAAACTCAAAGTGAAGATGTGGCTCAAGTGGTAAGAGTACTAACTGTGAGAGAAAAATCAAAGGGCAAACCCCCAAGTTTATCCCCAAAATATTTCAATCTTTAGAGTTCCCCCATGGGCAAAGCACAGGAACAAGGGAATGAGAGATAAAACCACTGCACCCTCCAAGTTACAGGGGTGACTGCTTGCTCACCAAGCCAACCCAAGTACAGAATAAAGGCAGTGGTCAGGTGAGCACATAATTGCTGTAAACTTTGGAAAAAACAATTCTGCAAAAGTCTGAGAGTCTTTCAAGTATTCATATTATTGAACACATGGTCATAGTCCTCAAATGTTCCCTAACAGAATATGCAATTGAAAAATAAACAACGTAAATGTCATGTTCACTGTTGACTTATCTGTAGTACAAGTGGGTAGACAGCAGAGCTAAGATTTCAAAGGCACTGAAACAAATCCTTCTATCTTTAATGTATTTTCCAAACTAGATAATGCACACTGGTTGACAAAGATTAAAGGGGGGAAAAAAGCAACCATATTATTTAAAAAATACCTCCAACCCTGCCTTTGGCCATCCCATATAGAGTTAATTGTCTGAGTGCTTCCTTGTTTCTGGCCATCTGCTGGGATAAATCTAGGGGTCCATGGCTGTGTTCCCAGGAAAACCTTGGGCACCTGGGGACATCTGGGCACCTGTGCACCCAGTGAAGACTTGAGCTGACACGAACCTTTAACACACGTGTGTCTCAGTTGTTATTTCTACTTTACAGCTGACCTAAGCTGAGAGGCAACTCTGAAAACTCTTCTCCAGGAAGATTTGCAGACTAATAAAAGCAGGATGCTCCAGACCATATGCTCAGATGTTGAAATGATGATTCAGCCCCTCCCCAGAGCTGAGGTGGTTCCCAGGTGATGTGAGGTCCCAGGCCAGGGTCCCCACTTTGAGACCACTGCCCAGCCCACATGGTCCAGTCTGCCTGTCCTTCACTCTCAAAACCCCAGCTGCAACCAAGATTCTTGTTTACAAAAAGACCTGCCCTAAATGGAGAGAGTCTTGACTTTTGTCTAAAAACATCTACATTTATTTTAAGACATTGATTGAGAGAAAACCCAGATGGTTATTTTTAAAAGACTAATGATGGAGAAACCACGAAGTTTCTCTCACTGTGCATTAAGCTCCCTCTTCATTTCTGAGAAACCACACATTGTAGACCAGGGGCTTCTTGCAGCAGCATTGCTAGACCACGAAGCACAAGGGAGGTCTGGGCCCTGTCCTCTTAAAAACTCAAGATGGAGACGGTGAGAGAGAGCTGGTTAGATTCTGAATGTGGTGTTAGTCTACAGGTCTGAGATCTGCCCATGGTAGGGACAAGTCAGAGTCCAGTGAGATGGACTTGTTTCCCCTAGCACTGGGATTTGAACTCAGAACCTCATGTTCTCACTGGGCTTGCTTTCTTGGCTGTCACTCTACCACTTGAGGCTCCAGCTTGGCTTTTTTTGACTGGCTATTTGGAGATGGATTCTCATGGAATTTTCTTCTCCAGCTGGCCCTGAACCACAGTCCTCCTGGTCTCGGCCTCCTTAGTAGGTAAAATGTTAGGTACTAAGTTACCGGTGCCCTGCTAATCTCTTAACTTCTTTACTGTGGGCTTTAAGTCTTCAAAGAGCTGACCATGTCAGAGTTTTCCCCACACTGCCAAAAGAAAAGAAAATTCTAGGAATAATGGCTGCCTTGCAGTGTTAAAGGGGATGGGCCGCATCCCTGTCTGCTGGATGCTCCTACGAAGAAGAAGGCAGTCAGATCTACAGGTTTGCAAGTGGGCTCTCCCCACCTGGCTCCCACATGTGAAGATAAGATGTTGAGTCTGCCTGCCTTCCTGCCTTCCTTCCTTCCTTCCTTCCTTCCTTCCTTCCTTCCTTCCTTCCTTCCTTCCTCTTTCTTTCTTTCAGCTTCATTTGGGTTGACAGATATCGCTGGAGAAAGCAGCCTTAGAATTGTTCCAGTTGCAGCCAGACACATGCCTCTCACTGGAGATCGTGAGATGAGGCCCCTGACAGCCCCAGCCTTATTCTGTCAATCAACAGGATGAGGGCGGGCCCACTGGTTCCTCCTGGTGCACAGCTACCTCAGCTCACTCCCAGGGAGGCATCCTGGTTCACACACACACACACACACACACACACACACACACACACACACACCCCACAAATGCGAGCACGGTAGCTGTTCTCACTAATCCCATCATCTATTCTGGAGCTTAAGGATGGAGACAAGATTAATAACTTACGTGTGCCTAGTGCTTTCCAATTTACAAGGAATATCTGTCCTCTCGGCTAGTTTGCAGACATTATTACAAATATTCCTCATTTACAGTCAGGGGACACAGGTCGCTTGTTGAGGTCGCTCCCTAAGTGGAAGGCGTAGCGTTTCAACCCGTGCTAATCTTGCATCCCAACCCAATGCTCTTTTTCCAACATTATTAGGCTTTCTTAACATCTGACAGTTATATATGATTTTACAGTTTACAGAGCACATTTGCATATATGATATAATTAAATCCAAATCATTGTTGACAGCCAGGGATATTATCCAGGACTGAATATAAGATTCCCCCACCCTCCCTTTCAAAAGTGTCTCAGCATCCCTGCTAGTCGTTCTAACCCAAGGCATCAGTGAGTGAGGACAGTCCGGGTGAATTCCTTTCCTCTCCTCAACCTTCAAATCTCTTTCTTATTACTCACCTAGAATAAATGCTTCTGCCTCACCATGAAATCCCAAATGTTTATATATATTCACGTTTTCTGTTTGGAATCATTGCTGGGGGTGGGGGTGGGGAGGCAGATTGATCTGCACTGGAATTAGCTTTGTGATTCCTCTCAGTGCAGCAAACAACACCCTGAAGAGCGATCGTTGAGGGCCGCACAGGCGCACAGGTGGCTCATCACCACCTCTGACTTCTCCCCATTCCTAGCTTCCGGTCTGCTGCTGCATGAGCCCCACCCCTGCCATGACCACTGGCTCTCCAGGCCTGGGCCACATATGGTCAGTAGATCAGACCAGAGTAGTTGCCATGCGGTGGCATTGGACCCCATGAATGGGGATCCAGAACTCAGCTCTTCCACCTACTAGCTAGTAAGGGATTTCATGGCTCTGGCTCTTAAGTGTTTTTGTTTTGTTTTGTTTTTAATCTATAGAGACAGTAATGTTGGCCCTGAGTGGCTTTTACAAGGTACCATCCACAAAAAAGCCCAATACAGTGCTTAAAAACTAGCACCTGACAGCTCTCCATTTCTGCACTCACTTCTCTTGCCTGGAGTGCTACCAAAGTACTGGTTCTAGTTTCTTCGTTTATGGCTGTTAATCATTCTCTGGTCTTCCCTATGCAGTCTGTGCCTTGGAGCTGGTCACGTCTTCTCCATGGGCTTCAGTTTCCCCTCCTCTCCCCCCCTTTTGGAAAATGAAGGGCTAACAGGGTCATCTCAGAATCCTGGCAGTATTGGGAGTGACTATTACTTCTGAATTTTTAAGGTAACAACTACAATCATGAGCGGCATGTGATAAGCTCACTAGGACTTTCCCCGGGTGCTCTTCAAGTCTTGGGGCGGCCCGAGAGACTGGTACTGATCGTCTTTGCATTGTGCAGGTGACAAGTGCTGAATGGCAAGAGGCCAAAGCAGTTGTTCAAGGTCACATTCCTTTTGCCCAAGGTCACACTTTAGAGAGTGTCGATGCAGAGATTCCCAACCTGTGACTGGTATCTGTTCTCTACTAAACCAGAGGCAGTCCTTCAAGGCCTAGTTATATTCCTGCTACGCCCGTGTAGCGCACACCGGTACTGTATATCAGCACCACACCAGCAGCAAGCCACCATCACCCTTGTCCTTGTCTGGATGGAGAAATGAATAAGTGTCAGGATGGAATCATAAATAGATCCTGCAGAAAAATCATTACCCTAGAAGCCCGAAGCATCCAGAAAATAAACACACTCAAAGGCAAAAGCAACGGTCTCATCTTTCCTTAATCACAAGTTGCCGACTGGCCAGTGGAGAGGGGTGCGAGGTCTCAGGCCAGTCCCACCAATGTCACCCCGGTTATCCCCCACATAGACACGAGGGCCTGAGTCACTGTTCCTAAAGATAGGGCCACAGTACTGATCATGTCTTCCTGAGACCGCAGCCTGTCATGGTTCTTGAGATTTATGGCTTCCGTGGAACCTTCTGAGAACCAATGCTCATTCCTCAGCAAGTGATCAAAACAAATCTCCAGCCTTACACAGTAAAACCACCTTCAAAGTCAAACTAAGAAGGATCACTAAGGATATGTGAGGACACAACAAAGTGTTCGGTGTATGCTGGGTACTGTGGCTGAGTACTTGATGGACACAGGACAGAATCGGAGTGGGAGGTGTGTTTGGTCACTTTCCCTTTGGTCTCTCACTTATGTTTCATGACATGGCAATGTTTTGGTGTTGTCTGGGGTTTTTCACTATTGGGCTCAGAAGCAAAGCCATTTGCCAGAGTTCAGCAGAGTGGGCTTGGTGGTGGAGATTCCTGGCCTGGGTCGCACTCCCTGACCTTGCTCCCAGCATTCATCTAGTCCCTTGGTTTTCTCCAATGATGGTTCTGGCACAGCATCAGTCCTCCCTGGGTACTGCCCCTCTCTCTGGGCTCAGCTCGTGACTGAAACTCGGGAAGCTGTGCTGCAATGATCCCACTCTAATGGCAAAGCCCACTCCTCTACAGCAGCCTTGCTCTGCAGCGCATTTACAGGGCAGCCACCAAGTGGAAGCAGAGATGCCAGCCTTCTGGGCCTAGTGCAGGGGATGGATGGATGGAAGACAGTGGAGGGAGGAGGGAGGGGTGTTGTGGACAGGGGTCAACACCAAGGGTGAAGCCAAGCCTTGCCTGGGAGAGGCATGAAAGGTGAAAATCTACAACAAGGTGTGTGCACAGTACAGTACGACATCTCCAATTCTCTCTCACACACATCTCAGTGTGTCAATATCTGTACACATATATCTCTGGGCCCATATCATATATATTGTACCATGCTTTTAAGTCATATGTCTTGACACCTCTCTCAATCAGCATGTAAAACCACTCCAGTTTGTATAGATTGTACAGAATTCCATAGCGTGAATGGACCATGATTTTTGTATCAGTACTGGAGCTTGAACTCAGGGCCTTGTGCTCTCAAGCTTTTTACTCAAAGCTGGTGCTCCACCATTTGAGCCACACCTCCACTTCCTATTTTTTGCTGCTTAATTGGAGATAAGAGTCTCTCCCACTTGTCTGCCTGGCCTGGCTTTGAATCTCGATCCTCAGATCCCAGATTCTGTCAGCTAGACTAGCAGACTTGAGCCACCAATACCCAGCTATTTGTTTTTCCAGTCAGGGTCTCAGTATGTAGCTCAGGCTTTTTTTTTTTTTTACTCAGAGAGTCTCCTACTTCAGGGCTGAGATTACAGGTGTATATTAACACACTGGTCATTGTGTGTGTTTTGATCATTCCTGTCAAACTGTCTAGGGGCTGGTATCTTAAAGATTAGCAGGAGTTTTCTGATCAGAGGTGGAAGGAAAATCTCTCTGAGCAAAATCTTGGTACTATGGAAGGATGAGAGCTGGCCTAGCACGGGGGTTGGAAAGAAAGACGAATGGTTTGAAGCCCTGTCTCTTGAGTGTTCTCACTGGATGGTTTCTCTGCTGCTCCGGAAGGTAAGCTTGCTGGCTACTGCCCAGTCTGGGCCCTTGTATTAGGGAAGAGGTTGCATGATGTTGTATTTCTGCCATCCTCTTCCTCTCTGCTCAGCCAAACTCCCCCTGGGAGATGCTCGGCCACACCGCTGCCTTCACGGGAGCCCCTCCAGTTCAGAGGACTTCCCTTCTTGTCTCCACCCAAGCCTGTCTCACCAAATGACTGAGCACCCCCTCTGTCTTCTCACCGCTCAGCATTTCCCTCCAAGACATGCTCCCCTCTTCCCCTCTGTCCTCCCAGCCCCCCCTCTCCTCCTTCCCTTCCCTCTGCCTGCCTCCTGCCTCCAGCTCTGGTCTCTTCTGCTGTCTCTGATGTGCTTTACCTTGAGTTGAGTCCTGCAGGGCCCCCGCCTGGCTTCTCTGCCCTCTTCTAGTCTCTCATTGCCTGGGCTTTAAATATCTACAATGAATCAATGCCAGGGAGAATCATCTGAAGTCTTATCTCCAGGCCAGACGGCTTGTGGCCACTGGGACACCTCATTAGCATCTCAAAGAGTCTGTTAAAAAATGAGTGTCTTGGTCTTGGCTTCCCAATCCTGCCTTTCCTGGAGTCCTACCCATTCCCAGAAATGGCATCGCCACCCTTCTACATGCTGGAGCCAGAAGCCTGGCCATTTTCTGAAGCTTCTCTCACAGGCCTCCTCAGGGCCTCTGCACACCCCACACTGCAACCCAAGCTCTCCGCTGCCAGCCCTGCCCCAGCAGCCCTCACTCAGCCTCCTTCCTCCAGCAGACCTGGGTCAGCCAGGGTGCCCATGCTTGAAACTCAGAAAAGAACCCGCACTCTTTATTCTGCAAGCACCAGCCCCCTCCGGCTTCTTCTCCTGTAAGGCACGCTAGAGTCCCTCTGTGATGCTCCCTCCCTCCCCTTTGTGATGCTCCCCCCATTGTCTTCCAGAACCCTTTGTGCATCTTCCCAGCTTCTGGTCTTGGCTACTGGGGATCCTTCCCTAGGTCCTACCTTGGGTGACCCCGGCATCTCAGCTCAAATGCTACTTTTTCTGGCACATCTCTATATCTACCTCCCAAGATAAAGGCGTCTTTCTGTGGTTTGCATTGAAGCTCATTTTACCAGGAGCCAGGGGCTCAGGCCTAGCTACGTAGGAAGCTGAGCTTTGTAGATGGAGGCTTAAAGCCAGCCCAGGCAGGACAGTCTGTGAGACTCTTATCTCTTACTAACCACCAAAAAGCCAGAAGAGCTGTGGCTCAAGTGGTGGAGCGTCAGCCTTGAGTGTAAAAGCTAAGGGACAGCACTCTAGGCCCTGAGTTCAAATCCTAGTACTGGCAAAACCCAAACAACAATAATAACAACAAAACCACTGTATTTTAGTTCACAGAACTCATAACCCCCAATGACAAGGTGTGTCACACGCTCGCTCACGCTCTGCCTCTGCTCCAGACACTAGGGACAGCAGGGCCCGACTGTGTGCATCCTGCGCCTGCTCCTTGCTGCCAGGGCCTGGTGTGTGGCAGAACCAAGGAACATTAGTGGGTTCGCTTGGGGTTGGGAGAATCAGGGTGCATAGCAGACATGCCTAAGTTCAAATGCAATCTGCCTCTTCTGAGCTGCAGCTCTAGCTTCATCCCCGCCTCCCCCACGCCCTTGGGGAGCGTGTGTGGGCGCTGTGAGATCTTTCCTGTCTTCAAGTCACTGGTGGGGCCACGCCTGGTGGGATAGACGCCCTTCATCCTGCAGACCAGCAATTCTGCATCCTTTCCAGTAAACTGGCCGTCTAGGGGAAGTTGAAGTCGCCCTCAAAGGCCACTCTGCTCCCCTTGACATATCCTCTGTCATCTGGCTGGGCCTTCTGGAATTTTCAGAAGACTGTGGCCTCAGCCTTACAGGGGGTCAGGAGGTGGTTCGCGGTGGCCACTGACCAAGGGCCCCAGCCCTGGCCTCAAGGAGACACCACCTCAGGTGCTAATCAGAGCCAGCCTGCCTGTCACTTAGAGAGGTGACAGGAGGCAGATCAGTGTCAAAAAGAAGAGCAGTGGGTTTCAATTTGATTCACATTAAGAATGTCATGTTCAAGCTCAAATGAGAAAGAAGAGTAATGCTCTTTAGGCGGGGAGTTTATTTTCGTCACTTTGTCAGAGAGAAATTGCAGCCCTGAGGGCATTGGAGCTGCACAGAATTACCTAAAACATTAACATGCAAATTGCCTTCTTTAGAGAAGGTAATTTTATTAGTGTGCGAAAGTGTTTCTTTTACTGTACTCCTGCTTGGAAGCTGGGCTGAGTTTGGGCTCTGCGAGGGGAGAATTAGGGGAACTTAACTTGGTTAGGATTCTGTCACCTCGGCTAGTGGAACCCATGTCGCCTTGGGCTCGTGGTATTCACCCTGGCACTGTTCTAGTTGGCTGCTGAAGGGGGCACTGTGGGGAGTGGGCACGTGACTTGCTCAAGATCAGTTCTCTTCAGCCTGGTAGAGCTGAGGTGCCCTGCCTGTGCCTCCTTGCAGGAGTTTCTCTAAGAATCAGGAGCCCAGGAGCCATGTACTTGTTCATTCACTAATGACAAGTTTCTACTGTTCTAGGCCTGGGGTGCCAAATTGGAACCAGGCACCAGCAAAAAGGTGCTCTGTACCCACTGAGGTAGGTAGAGCCGGGAAACAGATAACAGAGTAAGGTCTGATGGAGAGTATGCCAAGAAGCAACAGAGCACTGCAGAATGCAGGACTGTTTTGCAGGAGGGACAGGGCAAGGATCTGGGAGGCCTTTCAAAGGAGGGGCCCAGGGTGGGCTTGCTCCAGGCATCCAGGTGGGCAAGGGCATTCTAGGAAGGAGGAACACCCCAGCAGAGGCCCAGAGGGAGGCATAAAGCCCAGGGGTCTGGCCCAGAGATTCCCTTTGGAGACTGAACTAGAACAGGTGCTGGGCAGGGCCCATGGCTGCAGCGAGTGTCGATGAGGCCCACAAGGCTGATCTCAAAAGCCGTGGAGCTCGGAGGGAGCCTGCTCAGCACAGAATCATGGTCCCCATGGGGATTCTGGAGGGAGGGGGTCCCCCAGCCCCGAGTGCCAACACGACAGGTTGTATGAGGATGCGCTTACATAAGGCCTCCGCCTCCCCTCACAGACACGATGGGACGCGTGGGCAGAGACACCCACCACTAGCGAGAAGACAGCGCCTCAGCGGTAATCAGGCCTCTCCCAAGGAGATGCGTGCACCTCCCCCAGGATGCCACCCGGGCGCCCCAGGCCCAGGCCACTGCTACTGGCCCTCAGTTGGCTGGCAGCTTTCTTGAGGGAAACACAAAAGAAAACATGCTTATAATCACGCTTGAGGCCAGATAACTATGCAGCGACCACCATTCCGGACTGCAGACATGGCCAAATGTCCACGCAGGGATCTGGGCACTGGTATTGACTGCTGGGGTTTTGTAGTAAAGGACAGGCGCCTTGTAGAATGTGCCTGGTAGGATCTGAAGATGCCCCCATTGGTGTCTGCCCCTGAGGTCAACTGTTACAGAGTAAAGACCTTGCCCCTGAAGATGGTGAGCTCTAGGCTGGACAAGCTCTGTCTTGGCTAGCTCAGGCCATTTCCTAAATATAGAGAACTGAATATGGAGATTCTTCTCACTGCATTCTTGGATATGGGACAAAGTCTAGGCTTTATCCAGGATTCCATGGAAGGCTCTGGAAGGGCTTCTGGCAGGGGTGATGGTTGGTAAAGGGAAGAGGGTAGGGACTGACCATTTAGGAATATTCTAGAACCTAAAAATTCCTAGAATTTTACTCCACAACAAAGGCTTGTCTTCAAAGGAGGCTAATTGGCCAGAGGCTCAACTGGCCTGGGGGAAGGACAATTAGACAAGTCCAGAATCTCCACTTAGGCTTCCTGTCCCTCCTGGAGGAAAGTCAGGTGAGATTCGGAAAGTCTAGGGCCACCGGTGCAAACCCACTGAGGAGCTGAGATTTCATTTTAAGGTTATAGAATGCTTTCTGTCCTCAGCATCTGAACGCCACATCCCCAGGCTCCACCTGAGTCACTGAGGACTAGAACTGAGATTCAAGATAGAGACTCCCTCTAAGAAGGAGTTTTTATGGAAACCTGAAGGCAAGAAGAGGAATGAAGAAAACAGAAAATTAGAGACCACCCAAGCCTCTGGCACCTACAGCTTCAGCAATTGTCCAGTGCACTCCCGCTCATAGTGAGACAGACACAATGTTCTCAAAAAAGGAGTCTCAAGAGAAAGTGAAACATGCTTTAAACTAAGTGAAAATAAAAATATAATTTTACAGAAATGGGTGGAACATAGGGCTGGGAAGGTGGCTCAGTGGTAGAGTGCTTGCCTTGCATGCATGAGGCCCTGGGTTCAATTCCTCAGCACCACATAAGAAAAAAGAAAAAAGCCAGAAGTGGCACTGTGGCTCAAGTGGTAGAGTGCTAGCCTTGAGCTGAAGAGCTGAGGGACAGAGTTCAGGCCCCACAACTGGACCCCCCCTAAAAAAAGAAAGAAATGGGTGGGACATAAAAAAGCCATGCTTAGAGGGAAGTGTACATAATTGGGTGCATATAGTAGACAAGAAGCAAGATTGACAGCAATCTAAGCCTCATTTTAGGAAAACTAGGGAAAAAAGAGAAAATTAAATCCAAAATAAGTAAAAGAAGTAATGAAAATTAGAAAACAAGGAAATGAAATTAAAAACAGGAAATCAATAGAGCAAAATCAATGAAACCAAATGCTGATGCTTTGTAAAAATCAATAATATTGAGACACCTCTACCAGGCTAATCAAGGAAAAAAAAGAGAGAAGATTATTGTAATACTAGTTAGTAATAACAAATCCCTAATATCAGAAATGAAAGAGGAATCAACCCTCTTCTTCTCAGGGACATTAAAAGGATAATAGAGAAAAATTCTGAACAAGCTATGTCCATGAATTTGGTAACTTAGATGTAATAGACCAAATTTTTGAAAGACACAATTTACCAAAACAGGAAAAACAGATAACCTGAATAAGTTCATTATTTATTAGAGAAATCGAATGAAGAGTTACTATCCCCCCACAAAGAAAACGGAAAGCCCAGATAGTTTCACTAGTGAATTCCACCAAACATTTCAAGAAAGAAAGAATACTGATTCTCTTTAATCACTTCCAGAAGATAGCAGCAGAGGGAATACAGATTGTTTAGAAATGGGCTACTTAATCTCCAAATACTTTGGGATTTCCCAAATATCTTTCTTTCTGTAATTTATTTTTTAGCTTAAGTCTATTGTGGTCTGAGAGCATGCTCTGTATCATTTCTACTCTTGTAAAACTGTCAAAATATATTTTATACCCTAGAACAAACTCCATCTTGGTGAACATTCCATATGAACAGAGAAGAATGGATATTCTTTTCTTGTTGCATAATATATTTTAAACATGTCAATTAGATCCAGTTGATTGATGGTACCATTCAGTATCCTTACTATTTTTTTTTTTTTTGCTTGAAGGATCTGTCAATTACTGATGGGGGTGTTGAAGTCTTTAACCACAGTGATAGCTGTATCTACTTCTCTTTGTGGTTCTACTGTTTTGCTACATGTATTTTGACACTCTGTACTTAGGTGCATGTATGTTAAGGATTGTTATGTCTTCTTGAAGAACTGACCTCATTATCATTGCTACCCACCTCTATCTCCAGTAATTTTCCTTATTCTGTTTTTCCTTATTCTGCTTTGTCTGAAATACATCCAGCTACTTCTATTTGTTTTGGTTAGTGTGGAAATGGTCTCTGTCTTCATTCCTTTATCTATGCTTATATCTATTGATGTTTACATTTTATCTATGTTTTTATGTTTAAAATGGCTTTTGTGCAAACAACATACAGTTGGGCTTTGTTTTTCATTCTCTCCACAGGCTCTGTATTTCAACTGATTTATGTAAACCATTAACATTTAAAGTAATTGCTTATGTAATTGGATTAATATCTACCATGATTACAACTTGTTTCTATTCATTACATGTGTTCTTTTTTTTCTCTTTTTAAAAATGTTCTCTTGTTCTGCCTTCTCTGGTTTTAATAGAACACTTTTTTGTTTTGTTTTGTTTTTGCCAGTGCCAGAGTTTGAACTCAGGGCCTTACACTTGCTCTGCTGGTGCTCTTCCATTTGAGCCACACTGCCAGGAAGCTTTTGGGTGGTTATGTTGGAGATGGAATCCCAAAGATTTTTCTGCCCAGCTTGGACTTGAAATCCTCTGGATTTCAGCTCCCTGAGCAGCTAATATTACAGCCATGAGCCACCAGCATCCAATTCAATAGACATTTCATACAATTATATTTTTCTCTCCTTTTTCAGTGCACCAATTATACTTTTCCTCCTCCTCCATTCCTCCTCCTCCGACCTTCACCTCACTTTTTAAGGGATGGGGCCTCACAACTGTTGCCCGGGCTGGCATTAAACTCCTGAGCTTTCAAGAATGCCTCCTACCTTGTCCTCCTGAGGTCCTGGGACTACAAGTGTATGCAGCATGCCCAGCCCCCCATACTTCTTTTTCCTCTTTTTAAAATTAGTTAGTATTCTAGTTTGGAACATACATATCTAGCTAATAAGTCCACTGTCAAATAACATTGCACCAGAGAAATAAAGAAAATCTAATCTAGGTGACCTTGGGTTTGAGTATTAAATTTTAGATATATCACCAAAAGCAAGGTATGTGAAGAAAAAAACTGGTAAGTTGTACTTTATTAAAATTTAAAGCTTCTGCTTTGAGAAAGATATGACTAAGAAAGTGGGGTTGAAGTATAGTTCAATGCAGAGTACTTGGATAGCATGCACAGGCCCTGGGTTCGAACCCCAGTACCATGGGGTTGGGGAATGAAAAATGAAGAGACGAGCCATAGATGAGAAAAGTATTTGAAAAAATAATCTTGATGGAGAACTTATGTCTAAAATATACACCAAAACTCTTAAAACTGAACAATAAGAAAACAGTCCAATTAAGAAATGGATCAAAGAGCTAAACAGATTTCTCACCAGAGAATATATTGAAGTACTAAAGGAGCTATGGAAAGATGCTCAACGTCGGATGGCTTTAGGGAATTCAAATTAAAATGAAAAGCACCACTATGTTCCTATTAGAATGGTTACATAAAAAATAACTGCCTAGACCAAGTGACAACAAGGATGTGGCGCATCAGAGACTCATTCATTCCTTGTGGGAATGCAAGTGACACCGACAGCTTGGACAGTTTGGCAGTTTGACATTTTCTTATAAAGTGAACCATAACATTACCATATGCATTAGTCAGGATTCTTCAGAGAGACAGAATTACTAGGAGATAGATAGATAGATAGATACATACATACATACATAGATACATAGATAGATACATAGACAGACAAATAGATAGATAGATGATTTATTAGGGCTATGGGTTGTGCAATTATAGAGAATGGGAAGTCCCACATCAGGACAAGTCTATATCTCAAAGCCTCAGAACCAAGGCAATGGTGATGTAGCTCTCAGTTCAAGGCCAAAGGGCAGGAGGTGAGAGAGAGAGAGAGAGAGAGAGAGAGAGAGAGAGAGAGAGAGAGAGAGAGAAAATATCACCTTTATTCCCACTCAGTCTACTGACTACATGCCAGCCCCAGAGACAATGCATCGTCAGTTCTAAAGACTAAGTATTCCTTTGTCCAGTCAGATGACATCTGAAATTAACCATCTTCCTGGGGCAGGATAGATCTGGGAAAATGCCGCATGGGAAACAGGAGCTAGGAATTCCGAGACAAATACTATAGTAATGAATAGCTTGATTAAAAGCTCGTAGGTATTATTTCATTGCTTTCACAGCCAGACCCCCTGAACCCCAGCACCGTAACTTGCTAACATTTATTCTTAAAAAGACTAGGGGGAGGGACAAGCTCCCTTTGATCTTGTCTGCTTGCCCAAATGACTAGCATTTTCTAGAACTGAGCAAGAGTATCTAAGAGAATGGCACAGGCTGGAAAAAGAAATAGGAAGGCAATAAAAAAAGCCTTTGGGAAAATGACTCCTATGGGCATAAAAATTGTAAAAAACAAAACAAAAACACCTATTTGTCCTGAAGGGAACATCTGAGCTCCCCATTCAGGAGTGGGGATTTTTTTTCTGCCAACACAAATAACATCATATGAATAACATAATAATAACATCATACACAATGGTGTAGAGGGGCCACGGGCAGCCGAGAAGAAGCACCGAGAAGCATTCGTGTCTGGCCCCTTATGTACCAAGTGATTCGGCCCATGGGATGTAGAGAGATGCTTGGACACCCATGACATGATGTCCCCAAATGTAGTAAGCTGGCCAGCCTTGAAAAGCTCTGGGCCCCATTCATAAGGCGAGAATGACTAAACTGCCCAGGTGCAGAACCGAGGGGAGCCCTCCTCCTCAGTGAACTTGGGGCCCAAACTCAGCCCACTTTTTCACCATAATTTCAGATGTGAAAGCATACATTGTCCCCGCTACCAGATGTGCCCGCATCCATGTCTGGGTTGAGGACTGATTTTCTCTCTTTCTTTTGCTTTCATAATAAACATTTTTGGTGTCTACCTTGGTATATGCTAACATTCATTTTTTTTTGTACCATCATGAACTTGGCGCACCAGGGCCAGGGGAGGCCTCCTTCTTTGTGGAGACATCCTCTGTTGGAGTGTCACTGGTTTTAGTAACAACACCACGCCATCCAATAATCATCTTCCTGGGTGTGTGTCTAACCGTGCTAACAACTTATGCCCACATAAAACCTGCACATGGATAATTATAGCAGTTTTATTCATGATCGTCAAACCTGGAAGCAACCAAGATATCCTTGGATAAATGACTAGACTAACAATTGGGCCCACCCCATTCAACAGACTATCATTCAGAGATTCAAAAACAAATGCGGCCGGAGGTGTGGATCAAGTGGTAGAGCACCTGCCTAGCAAGTACAAGGTCTTGAGTTCAAACGCCAGTACCTCCAAATAAACAAAGCAAACAAAAAGGGTAAGGCTCCAGCTTCAACCCAAGGTACTTTCAAGAAAACAAGCCACTGTAATTTAACTATCAACTCACAAAAAAATATTGAGGAACTTAAATGTATACAGCTAAGTGAAAGAAGTCAGTTTGAAATAACATGACATTTTGGAAAAGACAAATGAGAGAGAATAAAAAGATCACAAGTTGCCCTGGGCTCAAGGAGCTGAATATGTAGAGCAGAGAGATGTGTGTGTGTGTGTGTGTGTGTGTGTGTGTGTGCGTGTGCTGATCCTAGGGCTTGAACTTGAGGCCCGGGTGCTGTCTTTGAGCTTGAGCAGAGTTCTTTTTTTGGGGGGGGGGCAGTGGAACTGTTCTGTCTGATGGGGTCACGGTGGATATAAATATCATTATACATTTGTCAAAACCCATAGAACAACACAACTTGACTTGTACAACACAAGTTGTAATGAAAACCACATTTCAGTCAATAATAACATAGCAATAATTTGTTCGTTAACTGGAACCAATGTACACTGCCAAACACAAGATGGCATTGTAGGGGAACTAGTGTATGGGGGTGGGGGAATATGTGAGAATTCTCTATACTGTCTGCTTTATGTTCTTGAACAAATAAAGCCTATTCATTTCAATAAGTGCGTGTACAGCTCCTGGGTTGTGTTAGATGGTCTGTAAGTGTGGTTTGAGTTTGTGTTGATCACTGGCAGTCATGTTCAAGGGTGTGTTTGAGAAGCTTATTAGGATACTTGGTTCTGATCCAAAACCTGTCATGGGTGGTGCCCCATTCCCCCTCAGCGTTCTCATCCTCCCTTCTTTCTTTTTTGTTTACTGGTGGTACAGGGGATTGCACTCAGGGCCTCAGGCCTGTAGGCAGGCACCCTATCACTTGAGCCATGCCTCTAGTCCTTTTTGAAGGTGATTATTTTTTCACGAGGGTCATGTTTTATGCCTGGGCTGCCTGGACTGGGATCCTCCTATTCATGTTTCCTTGTGTCATGGGGTTGATGGGCACTGGAATGACCTAGCTGTCATGTTTTCCCTGTAGCTGAGGTAACAGGTGCACACCACCACACCCAGCCACTGGTGGGGATGGGGTCTCCTGAACCTCTGGACCTTCATCTCCACCTCCTAAGTAGCTAGGATTACAGCCTGAACCAATGCTGTCTCCTTCCCTTTTCCTTCCTTCTTCCCTTCCTTCTTTCTTTTTCTCCTTCTCTCTTCCTGCCTTCCTTTCCCTTCAAAGCCATTTCAATTAACATCCACAAGTCACACAGGGGGATCTCATTGTGACATTTTTACATATGCATACCAGAAGATACCCGATTGAACCCCAGCTGTCGGGCTCCCTTTTCCCCCCTCCCTCTTCTCAGAACAATTTCATGGGATTTCCTTGTTCTACTTTCATACATACAGATGAACTGCTTCAGCCATATTCACTCTTTCCCCTTCCCTGTGAGCCCTCCCCTCCTGCTGGTGTTCGGCCCTCACAACACAGCCTGTCTTTGTTATTTCTTTTTCACTTTCTTAGTGTGCATTAATTGTACCAGGCTAGTCTCTTTTTACTCAGCTTTACACGGAGGATAAGAGGGATTGCTCCTGCGCACAGCTGGGAGGTCCTGCGAGGCGTTTGTTACAGCCATGCTACGCACACACTCTACAAATTCCACTGCCCCTGGCTAGGACTGGAGGAGGTGGGCTTGGGACTGAGCGCACCTGCCGCGGTGCTTTCTGGACACATCTTTCATCCTCACCCTGTGCTGTGCATGACCGGGAAGTCAACTCTCTCTCCAAGCACAAATTTCCCACTCCTGGACTGGGGACATCTTGGGACAGCACGTGTGCTGGCGTCTTCATGAGCTGTGAGTTGTCACTGCATGAGAAGCGCAGAACGAGATGGGGCCCTGATGGCCTGAGAGGCCCAGAAACCTCCTCCCAGCCTTGACTTCTTCCTCGGAAAATGGCATCACAAACTAGACAGAGCTTCCTGGGAATGAGTGAATTCACTAGACAAGAGGGAATGGGAGCCATTTCATAATTTGTAACACATACTCACACACATAGTCTCTCATATGCACACGCACACGCACACGCACACACACACACACACACACACACACACACACATTGGGATTCATAATGTTGGCAGGAAAAGAAAAAGGAGCCAATGTGGAAGCCAAGCATGTCCTTCCTTATGAAATCCTGCCAATCAGGTGCCTGTCACTAGCCCACTGCAGAGGCCACTTTGGCCTGCAGAGTGAGGCTCTGGAAGGTTCCCAAACGTCAGCACAGGTGTGAAAGTCTGCCAGCTTCTTCTATGAGGCCTGGGGACACGAAGCAGTCAGGGTAAGGCGTGTGTGTGTGTATAAAAAAGAAGGTAGCTTTTCTTTCTCCTCTTCTTCCTCCTCCTCCTCGTCCTTCTTTGTGCTCGTATTGGGACTTGAATTCAGGGCCTGGCAGCTGTCCTTTGGCACTCTTGAGCAAGGCTGTCACTCTACCACTTGAGCCACACTTCTACTTCTGACTTTTTGCTGGCTAAGACAAGAGTCTCAAGACCTTTTTTGTCCAGGGCTGGCTTTGAACTGTGATCCTCAGATCCTCGCCGCCTGTGTAGCTAGGATTACAGGTGTGAGCCACCTGTGCCTGGCAGAAGCCAGCTTTCCTTTTCTATTTTTAGGGAGCAGACTGTGGGCAGAGGTCCTGTCCTCTGTATTCCAGATGGCCGAGGATGAGGAAGGCTGGTACTCAACTGGTTTGGGGTAGTGGGTAGGAGTACAGACGACCTGGGGCAGCCCTGGGGTGAGGACACCTCAAAAGAATACAGTCATCACTTTGCAGGCTCAAAGAAGAGCGTCTGGGATGGGGGAGGGGAGGCTGGCATTTCTGTTGGCTCACTTGCTTTTATTAAAAATACTTCTGATGCCTACTATTTTGTAAGCGTGTAGGGCACACATCCAGAGAAGCCCATCTGACTGCGAGATAATTTCAAGGCTGAAGAATATCGTCGGTGCCAGACACCTCCATGAGGCGCTGCGTGAGCTCAACCCTGCTCTCTGAGGCCCCATCTATCTGGGGCGGGGGGAGTCCATGTATATGTATAAGGGAGGCCTTGCTAAACATTCCAAGTAAAAATACTTTAAAATATTTCAGTACATCTTCAACCAACTACATGTCGGTGGTGGCTTATTCCAGCTGATGAAAACTAGAGGTGTTAGATGATTTGTGTAAGTCGACTGAGGTGATGTGGTTGGGAGATGGTAACTAGACTCAGAGGCTCACAGGATAGCTGGCTGGGATGGCCCAGTGTCTGGTCCATAGGACCCGTGTGTCACAGTGCTAGGATGCAGCAAGATCTCTGGTGGAGTCAGTTCAACTTCAGGCCAGAGCTGCAGGCTTGTTTCCTTGTTTCAGTGCCTAATGGGTGCTGTGACTAAGAGGGAGTCCCGGTGGTCAGAGCAGATGAGAAAGGTTGGGGTCTGGCCTGGGGGAGAATGGCCCATGGAGGCAGAGAAGCTGAGCTGTGGGAAGCAAGGGCCTCAGTGGAGGGCTCCCCAGGTGGCCGGCACCCTGGGGTGACAATGGAGCTGGTAGGGTGATGAATGGCCACAGAGGGACAGGTGTCCAGCCGGAGGGATCCTCATCACTCAGATGTCCTTCCTTGGTCTTGGAACTGTGAGATCAGACACTGCAGGCTGGGTGGCCAGTGGGAGGTTCTTAGTTGAAAGATGATTTCAGAGAGTACCGGAGCCTGCCCTGCTCCAAGGCAGGGAGCATCCTTGGGTTCCCAAATCATCAACCCACCAGTGCTTTGTGGGGCCAACTGGAAAGGGAGTGAGAGGGCTGGGACTCTGTCTGGCATGGAGGGGAAGTCAGTTGCCATCTCGTACCCGGCCCCCTCTGGCTGGGCTATGATACAGCCCCTTCTTCCTGTCTCTGTGTCCAGGACCTGCAAAGACACAGCAGGAGCAGATGCCCAGGAAACAAATCCCGAAGAAGCCATGCATGAGAGTTACGTGACCACAGTCACCACAGCCCAGGCTGTGGGGCACAGGGACAGAAATGGCTCCAAGATCTCCTGGGATTTGTTTCATTTTCTCTATTTTTTGGGGGGAGGAGGGGGCAGGTATCATGATTCACTTGACTTCACAGGTGATGGAAGTCGCACAACTTGCTAGAGGTCATCTAGCTATCAAGTTATTAAACCCAAGTTCAAAGCCAGGTTTGTCTGAATGCAGAGCCCGTAGCTTTGAGTAAATTGCTGTTTGAATCAAGGCAGTTTTAGGAAGTGGGACACGAGGCTCAGGTATTCAGACATTAAACTTGCCTTCTGAGTAAAGTGTGTGTGTGTGTGTGTGTGTGTGTGTGTGTGTGTGTGTGTGTGTGTGTG
>NW_012267343.1:524505-717747 GCF_000151885.1 Dipodomys ordii | reverse complement strand
GCCTGGGCACTGTCCCTCAACTCTTCAGCTCAAGGCTAGCGCTCTACCACTTGAGCCACAGCGCCACTTCCAGCTTTTTTCTTTTTGCTTATGTGATGCTGAGGAATCGAACCCAGGGCCTCATGCATGCAAGGCAAGCGCTCTACCACTGAGCCACCTTCCCAGCCCCCATCACACATCTTTTTTAGGCACCACTTTTCTCCTCTATTTCAATAGCAAGGTCCCTCATGCTGGTTATCTTCTTGTTCACAATGGTCTCAAGCATCAGGGATCTGGTGAAACTCTTCTCTGGGTACCAGTTTTGCTGGGTACCCAGTGAAGAGTTTAAGGCAGAAGAAAGAGTTGAGGAGAGGATGTGCAAGCACTTAAGACATGGCTGGTGCTGGGGGAAGGGATGATCCTATCTCACTGGGCTGGCTTTTTTTTTGGAGGTGGGGGTGTCTGTCATGGGGCTTAGACTCTGGGCCTGGCAGCTGTCCCTGAGCTCTTCAGCTGAAGGTTAGTGCTCTACTACTTTAAGCCTTAATACCACTTCCAATTTTCTGGTGATTAATTGGAGATAAGAGTCTTGTGGACTTTCCTGCCTGGGCTGCCTTTGAACTGTAATCCTCAGATCTCAGCCTCCTGAGTAGCTAGGATTACAGGCATGGGCCACCAGTGCCCAGCATGGTTGTCATTTTAAACTGAGCAGTCAGAAGCAAGAAGAGGGACCCCATTAATAGAAATTGTGTCTACTTAAGACATGGCTCTCCCACTCAGATTTCCCTGCTTTGAGGGGATCAAATACTCACTGGGTCCTGGGCAAGATGGTTTTGTATGTTGTAGGCCAAATGCAAGGCCCCTGAGGGTATGGAGTACACTGCCAGTGCCCTTTCAAGAGCTGCGGGTGGATTCTGTCTGTTAACTGACTCTACTCCTCCTCTGTGACTCTCTGCTGGGAGCTCCGGGCATACCCTGGTACGATCATCAACTGCTTGGACTCACATGTGTGACCCAGACCCAGTGGCTATAATGCAAAGGTTTGCACATGAGCTCTACAGTTAGACCAGTCTTGGTTCAAATCCCAGTGTCCCTGCGACAAGGCTTGGACTCTGCTAATTTTATCTCTTTAAGTCTCAATTCCTCATCTGTCTAATGGTCATAACAATTTTTCTTCTCTCCAATAGTAAATGTCCAGTAAATAGTCTCAATTACACTTTTTTCTTAAGAGGCTAGGATCTGTATGGAATTTATATCTCCTTAGGGCCCAATATTAGATGACATGGTCATTACTTTTCTGTTGAATGAATGATTGGCCTTTGAGAATGAGACCTATGTTCTACCATTCTTCAATGACTTCTTTCTCTTGTTTTTGGCGGTAATAAATCGATCAAGGGGCCTCTTGCATGCTAAGCATGGCTTTACCACTGAGCCATACCCAGCCCCAAAGACTTCTTTCTTGTCAGTCTACATAGCTCTAGGAGACAGGGAAGAGGGGGATGGAGGGAGGAAGGAAGGAAGGAAGGAAGGAAGGGAGGGAGGGAGGGAGGAAAAGAGGGAGGGAGGAAGGAAGAAGAGAGAAGGAAGGAAGGAAGGAAAGTAGGAAAGAAAGAAGGAAGGAAGGATTCACTCTGGTCTTCTGCTAATGTTTGCCTAAAGTGAGAACCAACCCAAGCACAGATGGCTTCCACTGCTCTCCAGGGGCTTCCTGAATGGTCCTCATAAGGCAGCTGGGTTCTGATACCCCTTCTCCTTAAGAGTCAGGGGTGGGAGGCCAGATTGAAAAAGAGACAAGAACTTGGCCCTGGCTGACACCAGCTCTAGTCGGCAGGGCACCAGTGAGCATGGGCATGGAGAAGGTTCATTCCTGGCTTTCATGTCTGGTTCTCTTCCTAGACCTCCTAGGCCCTGTTATTTCCTCTCTGCAGCAGTGGAGGATGAGGAAAGGGCAGGCAGGAGCTTGGACAAGGCACCTCCACCCCAACGCACACCGTACTTCTGTCCTCCCTGCAGGCCCTGTGCGGGATGGGCTGACTACTTCACTGGCACATCACATTTGTACACATTTATGAAGAATAATGTGATGTTTCAGAACATGTATACATTATGTGATCATCAAACCAGGGCAATTAGCATATCCATCATCTTAAACAGTCATCGTTCTTTGGTTGTAAAAACATACAAAGTCCTGTTCTCAGCTCTGAGCTTTCATGTTAGCTCACCTTCCTGCCACTGCGTCCCCCGTGCCTCCCACCTCACAAGCCCTGTCCCTTCCTCAGTCATTCAGGTGAACAAGTACTTTCTGGTTGGGCCCTAGACTTGGGACCTCACCTGGAGCCAGTTGGCAGGAGGTCTGAGTTCAAATCTTGCCTTTGTTACTCACTGGAGATGAGACCTGGAAAGTCACTGTTGCTCTTGGAACCTCTGGTTCCTCATCTGTAACATGAGATTCTATAACACACCTTGAAGCTCTAGTGCAAGAATTAACAGCCGTATGTATGTGCATGAGGTATCTGACCCACAATTGCTGCTCCACACAGGAGTAGGTGGTAGAGAGCCGGGGCCCATACATGCTAAAAATAAGTAATCATTTCATTTCCTTAGCCTGATCAGTGCCAGTGGAGAGACCCTGGCAGACCCCAGAATTCCTCATCAGAGCCGACATTGGTGTTTGGTCCCTCTGGGCTCTGCCTGCAGGGAGTTGACAATTCAAGAGGCAAACAAAACAGGGAAAGCGACTCAGAATTAACAATGGACCAGATGCTCAAGCTAGTTTGAAGCAATAAAACATGATAAATAGCTTCCTGCTGCTACTCCTGATCAATTTCAATATTTAATAATTCCACAGCCCCCACCCCACTCCCTCATCTGGCCCCTCCATGGGCATCCAGCTCACAGAGCAAACACTTCTTGGCTTTCTGAAAGCATCAGCAAAAAGTGACGTCGCCTAATTGTCACATGAGCATGCTGGGTCCTCAAAAACGATCATTAATCTGCCTGCCTGTCCTGCAGACGCTCCACCTCGTGTCTCTCCTGTTGCCAGGGGAGCTGGCGCTGTGGCCGGAGCTGCTAAGTGCAGAGATGCAACTGGAACACTTGCCTTGTGGAGACTCCACTTGACTGTGGAGATTGTCTGACTTTTGCTTTTGAATGGAAAGAAAAAACAGGGCAGAGAGAGCACTGTGGTCATCTTATTCCAGGACCAATGAGTAGGAGGAAGTGATCTGGAGGGAAAACCTACCTAGGTTGGTGTTTGAATCTGACCTACCAACTATGCCTCTGAGCCTCAGTTTCCTTCTCTGTACCACAATCAGACCTATCTGTGGGAGAATTTCAGGCAATGATGTACATGTAAAGTGCCTGGCATAGCTGACAACTGGCAGCCAACATCACTACCAAACTGCTTTATCTAACTCAGAAAAAGCAGCCATGATGAGCATCAGTGCCCTACAGGGAGGGGACTCTGTGTCCCAATGTGTGGGCATGGGGCTAGATCTGCTGGGTGTGGCACCAACAGTCAGACAGCCCTGCCCTAGGCATTTCCACCACTGTGTCTACTAATAAAATGAACCAGCTTGCCTGGGTTGCCACGATCCCAAACGCTTTAGGACCCAGTGGTACGGAAGACCTTAAGGCCACTGCAGATGGCGGGCATCCTGGGGTCATTTTACAGCTGGCACTTTTAAACTGCAGTCAAATGCAACCTGGATCACTCAACCTCTGACTTCACATCCTGTCCCCCAAATCACAGGAACCAGCTGCTACGTGAGGCACACACCCCTTCCCCCCCCCTCCCCTCTGGGTATTGCTTGTACAGGGAGGTGGCTGGGAGGGGATTGTATGACCATCACCAACCTGAAGTTTACCCATCTGTGAAACAAGATGCCTGGTGTCTTCCATATTAGGTCATGGCGACACTTAAGGGGAGAATAAGTTTGAAAAAATTTGGTGATTCTGCCATGAGTCATACAAATATCAGCTATTATTATTAGGACTTTTTAACAAAACACCCTTTGTAAGGAGAAAGTTCAGGAACTCCTCGATCTACAGGTATGTTCTAATATAACTCTTCCCCACAGAACACCGATGATCAAGCTCAAATCCTTCAGTGAGCCATTCAAGACCTTCCATCCTCATTCCCACGCCTTCCTGTTCCTTTTGCTCCAGTCCATCTGAGATCGTTGGGGTGGCTTGGGTCCCAACCCCTCACAGGTGTTCACGTTTAGGCTCAGCTATCCCTATGCCCAAGCAGCCACACCCACCCTGCACGTCAGATGGTCCTGAAGGTCCTTCTCCAAGTGGCTCTCCCTGGAAAGGGATGAGGAGCTTTCTGCTGGCTTCCTTCTATTTGCTTCTCTCTATCTCAGCACATCTCTCACTATGCCGAGGTCATTTCCCCATGTGGTTCCCACCCCACAGAAAGTTTTTTCCACACCAGAGCCAAGTTCTCTTTAGTCTCTCCAACACCTGGCTAGCATGTGCTCAGTAAATGTGTGCTGAGGGAGAGAGTAAATGAGTGAATAGCTGAGTCTCCCCAAGAGAGATGTAGTCAGTCTTAAGCATAGCCAGAGGGTGCTAATGGTGGGGTTAGAAGGTGGCAGGGCTCGTGCCTTGGTAGCAGACAGTAACCTGGAATTTCAGTTCTACTTAGTTTCTGCAGTGGTGCCCAGAGCAGATCGGATTATCTTCCTTCTTCAGCATCACAGAAGAGTATGCACTCTGCTCCCCCACCCCCTCCCCTCAGTGCTTCTTGGGGCCACATGAGAACCTGGTGGGGGTGACCAGCAGGTACCTGACTCTCGCTGGTCCAGGGTCACAGAGTTCCACCTCCTGGTGATGTCGATGTAGAGAATGTCCACGGCGGCCATGGACAGGCTGCTGCTACTCAGCTTGCAGTTCCTGCAAAGATAGAGAGGACATTACCAGGAGAGGGACAGCTGCCCTGTTCTTTATCTTCTCCGGGGCCTGCTGTGGACTGAATATCTGTATGCCCCACCCCCAAAATGCATAGTGTGAACTCTTCTTCCCCAAGTGAGATTCATTAGGAAGTAGGGACTTTGGGGTGGGTTTGGTAGTCCAGGTCATGTAAGTACAGCCCCACTGGATGGGATTGGTGACTTTTAGGAAGAGATCTGAAAAAGCTCGTATGCTCTGTCTGCTCTTGGCTGCATGAGGATCCAAGTACAAAATGACCATCAGCAAGCCAAGAGACAAGCCTTCACCAGATCTCCCCTTCTCTAAACTAAGAATTGAATGTTTGTTGTTCTGGCATTTTGTTTTATTCATGTCAGTGCTGGGATTTGAACTCAAGGCCAGTAGGGTCCCTTAGCTTTTTCTTCTCAAGGCTGATGTTCTACCATTTGGGCCATAGCTCCACTTGCAGTTTTTTTGGTGATAACTGGAGATAAGTGTCTCATGAACTTTTCTGGCCTGGCTAGCTTTGTAACTTCAGATCTCAGCCTCCTGAGAAACTGGGATTACAAGTGTGAGCCACCAACGCCTGGCTGCTCTGGCATTTTTTGACACCTGCTCACACGGACTGAGATGATTTATTTTCGCAGGTTGTGTTTCTTGCTTGGAATTGCTAATGAAGAATAGCAGGGAATGCTGAGAAAAAAAGGCTGAACATATGACCGGGGATTAGATGGTTTGGGTTCCTATAAATTCAGCCATTGGCTTTCTTGGGGGCTAATGGGCTTCCTAGAGCAAGGCCATCACCACCACAGGCCTTGAACTACAGGTCTCAGTGCTCTGCCACTGAGAAGCACATGGCCTGGGTGGCTGATTCCTTCTCCTTGTCTGTGCAGTGGGTGGGCTTTCATAGCACTGTCACTGTTTCAGAGGGACCCACTCTAGAAGGAAATGAGAACGCCACGTTTCAGAATATACCCCCTTACACGTGTCTCCATCTTCCTACCCATCAGTCCCTGCACACGTGCACGGCCCCTTCTGCTGGCATCCTGGCAGCTGCAGGTGTCAGGTACAGAGGACCCCTGATGACAGTCCCTCACTGAAGCCATCACGGTGGGGCAGACACAAGACCCCGGATGCTCACCCGAGGAGGCTCCTGAGGCCGGCTGCAGACAGGCTCTGCATTCCTGTACTTTCCCTGTCTTAATTTTTGTCACCTCAACATTTAACATAAGCTTCAAATCAGCCCTAGGAAACTCACATTTCTGGGGCAGAACAGTATGGCTGAGCCATGCCCCTCTGTGGGGGCTGTGCCAGCCTTATGGTGGGGGAAGTGGGAAGAGGGGGAGCCCTCGGGAGCCCTCTGTGGGATGCTTGCCTAGAGTCACCTAGAAATGTCAGGAGGAGGCAGGGTGCCTCTGAGCTTCAGATGCTTCCCTCATTAAGTGCAGGGAGACCAAAGTAAGCAGCTTTTCACTCTGATGTCGGCAATGGTGCTCAATGTCCAACCGCAGAGCAGCTCAGATCAAGTGCCCCTCCCCGCCCCCCGCTTTCATTTGGTCTGGAAAGGTGGGCAATCTGGATTGAGATCCTGGCTCCCTCACATTCTCTAGCTGCCTGACTGTAGTCTGCTTCCTTACCCCATGACCCTACCCATCTTGGGCCTCCATTTTCTAGTGTTTCTATAATATTACCTTTTATTGGGGGAGTGGATGCCTGGTACTTGGTAGACCTAAAGCAATCATTCATTCCCTTCCAGATCCTTCCTCTCCTGCAGCCAGAGCCACCTGGGCCCTGCAGGCCACCAAGACAAGCATGCAGTGCATAGCACTGACCCATCTGCAGCCCCAGCTAATGAGAAAATGGTGCTTTGATTTCCCATTTGTCATGATCCCCTGTGGGGACAGCTCCCTGAGGAACCAGACAGGTGGGGTGCTGATTGGCAAGCAGAACTGGGCATCCAGAGGCCCTACCCCAAACCTAGGTACACCCCTAGTGATGTGGGGGGGAGCATACCCAGCATGGAGCCCAGATAATGCCTGGTGCTTCTCATGCAGGCTGGCTTGCCCCCTCCTTTCCTGCCTCCCTCCCTCCCCTTTCTTCCAGTCCAGCCTCATTTCCCAGGCCATCAATTCACATCCTGCTTCCTCCTGGGCTCCGGCTCTATATTTCAATCACAAGTCACCGTGGCAGACTTCAAAGCACATCAATGCACAGTTATTGGAACTCCGTAACAACATGTCAGTGGACGCAGAGTCTTTCACATCACCTGTCACCAAGATGGCTATCTCTATTGGGTTCCACTGGGGATGAGGCTCATGAACAACTTACAGGGCTAATTGCCAGAGCTTCATTAGGAAAAGGCCACGGGTTTTCTCTCATTACAATAGCTGTGTCCTGCAGACTACCTGACCGCCTGTGGGCCTGAGCACTGCCTGGCTGGCTCTGTGGGTTAATGGAACACAAAAAGGTAAACCAAACTGACCACTAGTATGTAGTGACTTTTTGTGACAAGGAGAAAATAGAAGTGTCAAAGCTTTAGCACGAGCTGTAATTTACCAAAGAGAATTCTCCGTTTATCCCCTTTCCAAGGTAACTCATCCTGCCTAGTGATGCCGGCAAACACTGTGGATCGTAACATCTGTTGCCGGGACAGGGGAGGAGGGTCTGTGCTGGCTGTAGGAAGCAGGAAATGCTTTCAAAGAATTTTGATTCTGTAGGCATTTCTTGGGCACCATCTGTCTTGCAGGCCCTTTCTTGCACGAGCGCTCAGAATCTTTATAACCACTTCATGGGGGAGTGTTGCCCAGTCTCATTTCAGTCAATGGAGTACAAAGCTGAGGACTAGCAGAAAGGCTTGGCCCTGGGGCCAGTAGCTCACACCTGTCATCCTAGCTACTCAGAAGGCTGAGATCTGAGGATCCTAATGTGAAGTCAGCCTAGGAAGAAAAGTCTGTGAGCCTCTTATCTCCAGTTAACTAGCAAAAAGGTAGAAGCAAACTGGGAGAGAGCTAGGGAAAGGATGACATTGTCTAAAAAGAAATGTACTCTTTACCTGACTTAGATGACTGTAATCCCTCTGCATATCACCTTTATAATCACACACACACACACACACACACACACACACACACACGCACACACGCACACACACACACACACACGCACATTGCCAGAAGCACAGCTGTGGCTCAAATGGTAGCTGGGGAACTGTAAGGAGGTACCCAGTCTACGGTCACTGAAGGAACCCCAGAATCAAGACTCCACGTCTCAGGCCTGGGACCATAGGGCTGAGCCTCTAGCGCACTGTTTTGGGCAGCAGGCTCATGGGAAGACAACCAGAATCCAGTGAAGACACCTTCTCCCAGGATCACCTTCTCCTGTGATCTCCAATCTTCAGCCAGGCTCACACAGAGCCACGAGGCCAACGCTCTGGGATGATTCTTTTTCTGATCCATCCACTCAATCAATATAAAGTCGCTTTCCCCTCCCCTATGTGCAGTCAGCTGTAGTCTGGGTTCAGTGAGCAGGACAGGGATAATGGGTCTTGGGGTGGCATGCCCAGAGGGTTGATGTGATCTGAGGCAGGGAAGAAAGTCAAAGCCTGGCCACTGCTGGATCATGGAGAACAGGTTTCTCTTTTGTTCCAGGATGCAGTTCTTCAAACAGCTCATGAGTAGAAGGCTAAATTCTTCAGTGGAGAGGAGTCTAAGAAATATGGTACATGAAAAAACCAGAAAAACTCCTAGGAAAAGGAGAGGTTGGACATGAACTTGGAACACTCCAGCTTGAAATCAAAGGCATGAGTTTGAATCTTGGCTTTGCCATGAGACCTTGAACAAGTCATGGAAGCTCTTTCATTGGTATAGTGAGACCAAGATTGTTTACTGGATAATGTTGTTGTTGTTATTATTATTATTATCTGATACACTGGGTTTGATCTCAGGAACTCTACCACATATTCAGCCTTTTCTATTATTTTTCTAATAGAGTTTCCCCTCCCCCCTCCCCCCCGCCCCTTAGGCCAGCCTGGGCTTCTATCTTCCTATTTATCTTGTCCACATACCTGGGGTTATAGGCATGCACCATTACACTCAGCCTTTTATTGGTCAAGATGGGGGTCTTACAAACTTTTTGCTTAGGCTGGTATCAAATCTTGATCCTCTTGAGCTCAGTCTCTTAAGTAGCTAGGGTTACAGGCATGAGCTCTCTTTTCAAGGGTGTTCAGTGTCTAGCACACATGGGAAAGTGGCAGGTGACAGTTTGATCTTTCCTTTGTGATGTAGAATCAGATTGAAAAAATAATTTTTTATCCTTCTATTTGGTTTTTGTTTTTCAGAATTGAAGGTATTTGGGCATATATGATGGGAGAGAATCACAAATCATTCAAGTTAGTTAGGAATGCAAGTAAAGAAAGATTTGAGGTGATCATTCCCATTTCCTCTTAACAACTGCTGACATCTCATGGGAAATTTAACAACCAACTTCTCCACTCCATAAAGTTCTATTTATAGAATCCCTTTTATATTCACTTTTCTCTGTGCAAAAATAAAGAAGCATTTTTTTTTTCCTGGAGAGGTTTCTATAAGGTAAAAACTAACAAATCACCAATATTTATTATAAGCCAAAGACAAAGACATGTCATATAAACATATGGAGAAGGAGGGAGATAAACTCTGATTTAAAATGTATCCATTAAAAAATTAGCTTCTATTTAGTTATATTGGGGGATTTCATTGTTACATCTCTATGCATTTTCACAATGAAAATGTATGCATTTCAAAAGGCCCTGGCTACCTTAGGAAGAGAATCCCACAGCCCTGGAAAGGGACTGTCATAGAAGAGGAGATTTTCAAAGTTACTGAGGAGTTAACATCAGAAGGGGAAAGCAATGTTCTAGAATAGAACATTCTAATGTACCGTGTCGCCTCTCAGAGAATGAAATCCCCTACGGCTACCCATAATGAATCATATTAATATCTCCTTATGGTAAAAGGGAGTGGAAGGCAGAAAGAAAAAGAGAGAGAAGGGGGAAAAAAGTCCTCTAATTCAAAAGGACGCCCCAGGGCAGAGGCCATAAGGGTGACGTGCAGGGATTTGAAAGCAGAACAGCGCAGGTAAAATGGAGGTGCAAGGTGCAGGCAGACTGGCTCCCTTGCTTAGGAAGAAACCGGGTTTGGGAAAACTGTTGAATCCCGGCTGCTGCCACTGAAGATGTAGCACATGCAAATTAACATCAGGTCCCACGTCTACCTGGCTGGCAGAGAGTGTCCTCTGTGAATTACATGGGATGCCCCCCAAATTAGTAATCCAATGGAAGAAGAGGAAAAATGCCTTGCTTTGAAGAACGCTGTCAAGCTGAAGAATCAATTAGATCATTTCTACAATCTAAAGAAAGAAAGAAGCCTCCATACTCCTACAATTATTCTAAAATCATTTTTAAAACCAGGGGAACAAAAAGAGGCACTAATTCATGGTAATATGTGCTACTATTACATGCCTTCTGAGGAAGTGACACGAGGAACTGGGTAGACAGACCTAAGTCTAGACAAGGGGACGACAGTTCATTATTTCTTGTTTCTCTGTGAGAGGGAAAAGAAGAATATAGACAGGCTGGCATTAGCATAATTCACTCCAAAACTGCTGATCGATGCAGCACATTACGAGGGATGGACACTGAAAATGAATGCTAGCCGAGTGTTTATTGTTTCCTTCTCTCTTGTTCTCTTCAAGGAACTTGGGGAGGAGGAGTGGGGAGTAGGCGGGAGAGTCAAGTTCAACTTCTGCTGCTTGTGTGGGCGCCCCAAAGCAGTACGGACCTCCACAATGAATATGCTTTTTTTTCAAGGAGCTCCTGAGAAGGACTCTTGGTTCAGTGTAACATATGGCATAAATATGATTAATTCACAATCAAACAAAATTCAAACCAGAGTGGATAGGAGAAAGAATAGTGTTAGTGACAGAAGAAGCTGATAAAGCTAACCCGCAAGACAGAGCATACCGAGATCAAATTGAAAGCAGAGGGTACAGTCTTCCACTCTGGAGTTGTTGTTGGGGTTTCTGGGTAAATTTTACTTTAGTATTTTACACTCATTCATTCACTTGCTCATTCCTTTGTGCTGGTACGAGGGCTTGAACTCAGGGTCTGGGTGGTGTTCCTAAGCTCATTTGCTCAAGGCTAGAGCTCTACCACTTGAGCCACAGCTCCAATTTTTGCTTTTTTTTTTGGATGGTTAATTGGAGATAAGATTCTCACTGACTGTCCTTCCCTGGCTGGCTTTGAACTGTGATCCTCAGATCGGCCTTCTGAGTAGCTAGGATTCCAGGCGTGAACCTCTGACACCTAGCCTCTGGGTACATTTTAAAAAGAAAAGTCTGTTAGTGGCTGTACACTATTTGGCCCACTTTTCCCTGCATCTTTCATGGAGTCAGGCATTGGTTTGGCAGGGGAGGGGGCTCATCTGTGGGTCCATCTGCTCCCGCTCACCCACCCCCACCTGAAGCATCAATCTCCATCCTCCTGGTCACCAGAGCTCCTGCTTAGTGCCTCGTCACAGATTGGGAATGGTGACTGCAGGACCTAATCGTCTCTAACAATGCCAAAATAGGTTTCTCATGCAAATGCCCTTAACGAGAGAACAAAGGGATGGAAAAATCCGAAAACCTATCACGTACACACTGAATGTTCTTTACATTACCCAGTTCCAGTCTGAGAGCATTATTATTACTATTTTGTTTTAAAGGAATCTTATATACTAGAACCCTTCTTGATTCTGCCTTCTCTTTGGGATGAAGTATAAATGCAGCCATGCTCTTACTAGGGGCCTCCCTGGCGCTCAGACCACACATCACCCTGGATGGCCTCAATGGACCATCGTGCTTTGATTGAATGGATGCCGTGGTTGAAAGGATTTTCTCAATCACCTGCCTTTATCTACACGTACTGCAATTATACATGAAAATCAATCTAGCGTTCTTTGGGAAACCCTTAGCCTGGCAGGGGCATTTCCCTAGGACAGGGTGTATGGGCTCCAGTGTCCCTAAGCCACCCCCCCACACATCCTTTCTGACATAGGGGGCTCTTTATGCCCCCTACCTGCGCCCCTAACTCTGCAGGTAGTTAGGTTTTTATTTTTTAAAGAAATTGTATTTTTCTCCATCCCTCCCTCCCTTCCTCCCCCCTCCCTCCCCCCCCTCTGTATATGTGCCAGTCCTAGGGCTTGAATTTAGGACCTGAGCACTCTCCCTGAGATTTTGTGCTCCAGGCTAGTGCTCTACCACTTTGAGCCCTCCTCCACTCCTGGCCTCTCTGGTGGAGAGATAAGAGTCTCATGAACTTTCTTGCTAGGGTTGGCTTTGAACCCTGAACCTTAAACCTCAGTCCCCTGAGTAGCCAGGATTACAGGCGTGAGCCACTGACGTCCAGCAAGTTTTATTATCTTTAAGTAGTTTTACAAGAGGTTTCATTTCAACATGTCAGACTCTAAGTACAATGGCCCTCAATCAATGTCACTCCTATCATCATTTCCCCCCTACCTCTCCAGTGCCATCCATCCCCTCAATTTACCTAGCTCCATTTTCACATATGTCCATTGGATATTATGACTTCCTCTCTCCATTCGTCTGCCTTCCTCCCTGACCTCACCCATCTCCCAACAACACAGCTTCCTGGTATGCATTTTGCTAGGCTGTCAGTTGTTCAAAGGAGTTACGCCATTGCAGTCCTCGCCTGTGTACATCACACGGCAGCCAATGGATTTCTGCAGCAAGCTCGTGGTGCCCCACCTCTGACCTGTGCTTCCGCAGAATTTTACTAGGAATGCAAAGGAAGTGTTCCAGTGTGGATGCGAGCACGCTGCCTGCTCCCACGTGCCCACGGCCCCCAGCTGGACCAGGTGCTGCTTCTGATTCTAAACTTGGGCCACACACTGTCCTACTCTCCCTTTACTGCTGGCAACTCCTCCCTGGGAGCAGTCCAAATCCTGCCGCCCCCAGACAGAGACTCCCCTATTCTTATTTCCAAGGATCTCATGACAAGCCCCACTGGGGAGACCCTGACCACCACCCCAATCTCTGCCCTCCTCATATGATTTCTGTTAGGTGGGAGTCCCCTGAGGGGCAGGGGGCGGAGTCTATTATTCACTGGGAGGGATGGGGAAGGGAGGGATGGGGAGGGGAAGGATCTTACAGGGCCTGGGTTCTTTGTACGCCTTTAGATCTGCACCGGAAGCCAAGCCATCCCTTCATGTTCTCTGGTCTTAGAGATTTCTGGGCCATGGAGTAGAGGCTAGGGATTGCCCAGACAGTTCCTGACTTTGCTCTAGAAGGTCTGGGCCTAGTGGTGGTGGAATGCTTGGTTGTTCTGAGTCAGTGCCACAACAGGCCAGCCTGATGCTCCCACAGTGCCTTGCGTGCCTTCATGACCAGGGCCTGCTGTCACTGAGCTGTCTCTCCATGTTCTCAGGCCCAGGGATCACAAAGGGGCAGAAACTTTTACTTATCTGATCTCTCCCTCCTCTTTTTCATCATATTAGGAGAATATTCACAGTTAGAAAAAGTCTCTTTCCCAGCTTCCCACCTACCAGGCAGTGGCTAGGAAGGTTTAAGTGGAAGTCATTGAATATAGCTTTTGGAAAAGATTTTTCTCTTCCTTGTTTTTCTTCCTTTCCTTTCCTTCCTTCTTTCTTTTCTGTTTTCTTTTTCTTTTTCTTTTTTCGGTACCACTTCTGGAATTTAAACTCAGGGCCAAGGTGCCATCCCTTAGCTTTGTTTGCTCAAGGCTGGCACTCTACCACTTGAGCCACAGCTCTACTTCTGACGTTTTGTCAACAGATTGGAAATAAGAGTCTGAAAAACTTTTCTGCTCAAGCTGGCTTCACATTACAGTCCTCAGGTCTCAGCCTCCTGAGTAGCTAGGATTACAGGTGTGAGTGAGCTTCCAGTGTTTCATGTGGGAAAGCTTTTAAAGGTATTTAATTCATCTGGTAGTGACTTTCCTTCCTTCTTCCTTCTTGCTGCCTAGAAGCTGATCAAGATGGCTGGATTTTGAGCAGCCATTCTGTGACCAGAATGTAATCCTGGGTCTAGCAGGACATACTTGGGCTTGATGGGAAGAACGATGATGTCTGGGACAGAGATTATACTGGGGAGTCATCAGCCAATCCCATTGTCAATTTGCCCATTACATGAGAGAAAACTATTATCCCTAAGCCATTTGCAGAAGGTTGTTTGTCTTATTACTGAGAGCCAAATGCAGTTATGAAATTAGTTGAAGGCTATCATAGTAGATAGTATTTTTATGACAAATAATAAAGGTGCTAGTTGACTAATCTTGAAAATTCCCATAGTCTAATGGGAAGAAGCCATAAACATCTCACTTAACAACTGACCTAGGCCCTTGGCCAGATAATTTATAGTCTGTTCTCCAACCTCACAACAACCACCCATTTTGCAGATGAGGAAACTGAGACTTGGAGGAAACAAAGCACTGACCTGGTGTTATTCAGCTATATAATAATATGCTTATTCTTGAAGCTAGTGGACCTGCCTGACTCCAAAACCCATGCTCTTAGTCTTTCCTTCCTCCAATCTCTTCTCCCACCCTAAACACACACGAAATCCCTTGCAAATCACTCTGTGAATTTGTCTTCAGGTTTTCTAAAATGGCAAAAATTCCTGCCAGTACTTCTGTTTACTACCCCACTGGTTCCAGAATGCTACCATCCACTTTCTCTGGAGAAAAGCCTTTTGACAAAAATAGTTTCCAACTCAAGATGTCTAATTATTTGCTTTAGTGAAGAAAAACTGGGGAAAGTGTGATTTTGAGGTGCAACATGGAAATATTAAAACCAATGACAAGAAAAACAACAGCCACATTGAGGGCTGGCGGAGACTTTTTCCTGTAGTGTATATGCTACAATTATCTGCTAATGAGCAATTAATTCTCTGTTGAAGCCAATTCAGATTTGTTGAAGGACTCTGCAAGTCATTCACTGGCATACACAACTTCGTGTCGGACTCTGTGCAGCGTGTGTGTGTGTGTGTGTGTGTGTGTGTGTGTGTGTTTGGGTGTTTTTTTTTTAAAATAAAAACAGCAAGCTTCATGGAATTCTTTAAACACTGCAGGAAGTAACTAACATATATCGATCATTTATCCCAGGCTAGATGCTTCTGTGCTGCTCTAACTGATCTTCCACATACAATCCCAAGGCCTAGGCGGTTCTACCCCCATTTTTACAGGAAAAAAAAATCACAGAGGTCCAAGGATGGTCATGAAGCTGCCTTCAGGCCATGAGGCCAAGAGGTTCTAGACTACTCCCAGAACACCCTCGGATAATCCAAGGTAACTTAAGAGGAAATTGATTACTATTGTAGCCTGCAGCAAAAAAAAATTATTTTCTCACATTTCATCTCCTTTCAAATGTATGTAAATTTTGTATTATATTCTTTTTTGTAATATAGACTATAATATAATCATGTTATGTTCGTCTTAGAGCAAATGTACCAAATTATTTATCAGTTGAATTATTTAACTTTCTGGAAACTGATCCTTGGAACAGAGGTGACTTGTTGCTTGGCTATGTTTTTGTGAATGCTCAGCCCCAGCCCTCAACTACCTGGATGAACCCTGGATTGAGAAGCATAAAGTCTAACTTCATGGGTCTAATTATTATTATGATTATCATTATTAATATTACTTATAACAGTTCTGGGGCTTGAATTCAGGGCCTGGGATGTTTTGCTCAAGATTAATACTAATACTTGAGCCACAACTCTAATTCTGGCTCTTTGGTGGTTAATTAGAGGTAAGACTCTCACAGTTTTCTGCCCAGACTGGGTTTGAACTGGGATCTTCAGTTCTCAGCTTCCTGTGTAGTTAGGATTGTAAACACGAGCCACTGGCATCTGGCCAGGTCAAATTATTAAGATGTGTTTCAATACCTGGCTCAGGGTAGCTGCTGTGTTTGGATATGGTTTGAGTGGATGGAGGCGTGGTTCATGGTGAAATGGAAAATCTTTAAGAGATGGCACCTAATGGGAGGTCCTTAGGTCATCAGAGACAGGGCCTTATTACGGTAGTTCTTGTGGGACCCTGGATTAATTCCTGGGCCAGTGGGTTGTTATAAGAATGGGCCTGACCCTGAACTGTCCTGTCGCTTCCTGTCTGGAGTCTCCCTTCCCCCAGCTCAGGCTCCCACCACAACACCATCTACCACCAGGCCCTCCCCAAAGGGCTTCATCTTGGCGTCTTCTCCAAAACTCTGAGTTAAACAAACCTTTTTTTCTTTATAAAGTTTCCCAGCTTCATGCATCTTGTGACACTACTAAAACTCAGATGGATCCAGTAGTATATCTTTGTTTTGTTAACCACAGTCTTCAGGTGGTGAATGCTGTCACATCCATAATATTAATTATTTCAACCCAACGAGAGTTTATGATGTGCCAGACTCAGTGGCAGCCATGAGGCTCATCCAACCTCAAATGAGGTACTGACCCAGAACAATGGATTAGGGAGGCTCAGCCACCCAGCTGAGGGACTGGACTCCACTCCACCCAAGGCCCAAGCAGAGGAGGCTCATTTCACTGACCTTATGAAGGTACGAAAGCCGGTGGGTCCCAGCTTCATGGTCCCCTTGATTCCCAGGAATCGGATAAACAGATTGGCCATCCTGTCCACCAAGCGCAGGTAGTTGAACTGCTTTGCGTACTTGGGGAACACCTGTTTGAGGCAAATGGAGGGCAGGTGGGCCTCGGGGCTGCTGTTGGCTCCCCCAGCGTTCTTGCTGTCCACATCTTCCTTTCTGGCTACTGTTTTTCCAAGCTGCTGAGACCTGAAGTAATAAGGAATTCATGATATAGCCTCTGATGTCTCCATTTGAGATTTACGATAGCCCCAGAGGAAGTGTACTGCTGTGGTTTTTATTTTGCGGACCTCGGAAAGGTGACTTGCCCCAGGCTCCCACCGCTCGTGTGCAGCAGCGCTGGGCTTGAACCCAGGTGCAGTCGCCACTGGAAATGTATGCTTCTACTAGGCTATCAGCCTGTTTTCCCAATCCAGGAAACTTCCTTTACTGTACTCATGGCCCTAAGAGAATACTCGGCTATGAAGCAGGCTGGGTTTGATTTCAAACTCCTACTTGTGGGTAGTAATTGAATAATTAAGAAATATAAAAATCTCATTGAGGGCCTGGCAAGAAGCCAGAAGCACAGTTCACTGAACAATTTGCAAAGATGCATCAGTTACCCAATTCTAGGAACAGGAACAATTACATTTCCTGGCTTAACTGTTTTCTTTATTTGGAACTCGTACCAAAAAAAAAAAATGATCAGAATGTTGTGATTCCTTAGTCTGCATATTTTATTCAGACATTATTCTGAGAGTCAAAGTTAGCAGTTAATAATTCTCAAGTATCCACCGCTAACTCAGAATATCCTTTTCTTCTCCAGAACTTCCAGCACTTTCTCCTCACTCCAGATGTGTCCTCGCGTGAATGTCCCCGCTACCTGCCAGCTATCCAGGCAGGAAAACAGCATCAATGTGGGGGCCCTGCTCTACCTGCCCTGCCTCCACAGCCAGTTTTACCCCCTTGGTCTTGAAACCTGCTCTCACTCTGCCCTGCCTGGCCTGATTTGCAACGTCCTCTCTTCCTGACTCCATCTTGTATACTGCTACCTAAAGGGAACCTCTTCTTGAACTCAGGGCCTTTCATGCTTGCTTAGCATTTTTTGCTCAAGGCTTTCATGCTTGCTTACCGGTTTTGTTCAGGGCTGGTATTCTACCACTTGAGCCAAATCTCCACTTCTGGCTTTTTGGTGTTAATTGGAGATAAGAGTCTTAGGGATTGTTCTGCTAAGGCTGACTTCAAATTCTGATCCTCAGACTTCAGCCTCCTGAGTAGCTGGGAGTATAGGTATGAGCCACCAGCTTCAGACTGAGGCTATCTGGAGGAGGCAATCCTTGCTAACACTCTCTACTTTGCACTCACTCCTTATTCAAGCACTCAAGGTCTGATTTCTTTTCAGGCCTTATTTCTAGTCCCTGCCTGGCCCGGCATAGCCTTTCCTTCTGGACTTTGAACACTGACCCTGTCTGCACCTTGCTGCCTAGGCCCAGGCCTGTGAGACCCTGGTGCTCACTCTGCTCCCAGTTCCCTTCCAAACTCAGTGCCTCTCTGTGCTTGTAGCCTGCTTCCCTTTTGGGGCCCTGTTCTGCTGGGGCCAAAGGAAGCCCTCTGTCACCTGTGGGGACAGGACCCTAAGCCTATTAGACATGGTGGGTAAAATGCATCCTGTTTGATGATCTCATCCAGGGAAACTAGACTCATGCTCCATGGTACCAAACTCAATACCATTCTCTTCATGGAATGGCAAAGTTTCAGTGCACCTACATCCGGGAAAACACAATGTGAGGCCCCACACTGAACCTGGCACAGTCTGCCACTTTCAGGACCCACTGAGTCTCCTTGGCCGTGGATGCCCACTCTGTTCCTTGGTTATGCCCTCCTGTTTCCTGAGTCCTGCCTGGGCCACTCTGGTTTTGATGCCAGCCTCTCCTGCTATGCTGTGAGCTTCCCGAAGGCAGAGGCCACACTTTATCCAATGCTCCTACGAGAGGGCCCGGCACGTCGCAGGTGCCTGGGGACTGCTCCGCTGGATTTGGCGAAGTGGGAAAGTTTGCTTTGAATAGCAATGTGAGCCCTAAAGAAAATATCAAAGTTCTGCTGCTTTATATCTTATAAACCCTTCTAAATGGGAGAAGTCATTCAAGAAATATCTTCCCTGACAATCCTGTCCAAAAGGATTGTCTCATGCCAGTCAAAAGAGCCTGTCTCCAGGAAGATCTCCCCAGAGTGAAGAGAGGGGCCCAGAAAACCTGCTCACTGCTCCTTCTAAGTGAGTCTCAACTCTAGTCTCAAAGAAGGACAGGCAGAGGACAAAACAAAGGAAAAATCCCCTTGAGAGCTCACCAGTGTGGCGGCTTTGGGAAGACAAATGCTCCCCCTGTAAAGGGAAGGAGCCGGATCCCCCAGGAGTGGTAAATGTTCCCTTGGGTGTGCCACTTTCCTTCAGCAAAAGTGGTTTTGTCATTGTCACCTTGAACACTTCAGATAGTAAATACTAGTCAGGTGGTGACTTTTTAGACGAAAGAAGTGTTTCCTCACTAAGATTATAAAGAAGAAAAATGCAGGAAAAGAAGTGACACTCTTACAGGAAATTAGCTCTTCAATTGCTGGAGAAGTGGCAGATGCCGGCAGTATTAGCACTCAGGAGGTTTTTGTGAAGGGGAAATATACAGTTTGAACACACCAAACAACAATGAAAACAGCTCTGAGAATAACTCAATCCTCAGAGCTGTCCCACATTTGTGATTTTGTTTTGCTCTTTCTGCACCTTTGCATAGTCTTTGATTCTATCCCTGGTCGGGAAACTGAGACTTGGCAAGGTGTTGCTCTCGTTGCTCTGGCCAATTCTGAATTGGGCAGGATTATGAATCAGTTTTTCTAATACAGCCCTCAGTCTGCCTTGTTACCTCCTCATTTTAAAGCACATCACACATGATTCACAGTGGGGCCATAAAACCTAAATGTAACATGATGGTTTATTTTTAATTACAAGGAATTTTTAAATTGTAATTGATAGCTGGGTGCCAGTGGCTCACACCTATAATCCTAGCTACTTGGGAGGCTAAGATTGGGAGGATTGTGATTTGAAGACACCCTGGGCAGAAAACTTGATGAGACCCTTTGCTGAGAATTGCTAGATACAATAGACAATAGATAGATACAATAGAGTTTCCTTAAGTAGGCAGCTCTCTGCCCAGGCACATGCCCTTGTGGGTACAGAGACCCTGTCTTAAAAAATAATCAGCACAAACCAAGGCTGGAGGTATGGCTCTGCATGCAGTCAGAGCAACTGTCATGAAAGCATGAGGCTCTGAGTTCAAACCTGAAGAAGGAGGAGGAGGAAGAGTAGGAGGAGGAGGAAGAGGTAATTTGTGCTCCTTGTAGACATTTTGAGACATATCCAAAAGAATCAAAATCACTTCTAATGCCCCAGAGTTTGAAGATACATGCATTAGTGTTTTGGTGTCTAAGTTATTGATAGGAAAATATTACATTAAATTACATTAAATATTACATTAAAAACTTTGTGCTCACAATGAGACGTACAAGTCGTTATGTCGAAAAACGAACTTTACAACTTTGGTGTGTGGGGGGTAGGGATGCGAAGGGATGGGAAGGGGAAACAAAGGAGGAGGCTACAATGCTTGATAAGAAATGTGCTCATTATCTTACCCATGTAATTGTAACCCCTCTGTACAGTATGTTCACAATAAAAATATATTTAAAAAATAAATAAAATGGAAATTCACAAGAAAAAAAAAAAACGTTGTGCTCATCCAAAGTATCTTCTCATGGCACTTAGGTCAGATTTCACGAGCACATTTCCCATGGACATGTATATATTCCATATGAAGCCTGAACAAGAACATAATTAATTCCTTCTTCACTTAGATACTTAGTGATATATGAACTGGAGTGTGTTTAAAGACAGCTTGGCGAGCATTTTCCTTTCTAAGCAATGTGCTTCTTTTCCCAAATACCAAATGCTACAGCTACAGTGGCTTTGGAGATCATTCCACCCAACAATGTCATTTATTTTTGTCATGTAAAACATACACGAGAGTGTACCCAATTCACCATTTTAAAGTGTGCAGTTTGGTGGCATTTAGGACATTCATGAGGTTATATCATCATCATCATCATCATCATCATCATCATTACCTAGTTCCAGAATATTTCATAGCCCTATCATTTTAGAGAAGAAACTGAAACCCTGGTCAGTAGGGACATTAGTAACAATAGATGTTTTGGAGATAAGAGTCTTACAGACTTTCCTGCCTGGACTGGCTTTGAAACGGAATCCTCAAATCTCAGCCTCCTGAGTAGTTAGGATTACAGGCACCTGGCACCAGTGAATCGCTTAATCAGTGTATCCAGGGTGGTGGCCTCAGTTAGGCCTCCACACCTACTGGAGTTTCCCAGTGGTGTTCCAGTGAATAGCTTCCCCCCCCATCCACTCCCCCGCCCCCCACTACATCCTGACTCAGCAAAATGAGTCTGTGTTCTTTTGCAGGTTTCTGGGTCTACTGACATTGAACATCCCTACTCTTCTAGAAGTCCCATCGGGAGTCTCAAGCCCACCAGCCAGGCGGTTTTATTCACCTGGATGAAGCGCTAACAATGTAGCTGATATATAAGCAGGGATGAAACAATGAGAAATGGTATCTTTGCTGGAGATAATTGCAGTGATCACATTGAGAGCCAAGCCATGGCAAATACTGTAAAATCCTGTTGTTACTTAATAGCATTTTAATGGAAATGTTGAGCTTATGAAAGTGACTGGTAAAGAAAATATAAATCAAGCTTATGAGTCCTTTGGGATCAGTTTGGCTTTTTTAAAAAAATGAATTGGGTATCTCCTTGATTCATTAAAACAAGGCAAAGAATTCTGGAATATCTTGTCTATTAACATTTTTTTCAAATTAAATGGAATTCTTTTTCAAATGAAATGGAATTCCCTTTCATTAAAACTTGAAATGTTAACCAGGTGTTGGTGCCTCATGCCTATGATCCTAGCTATCTATGCAGGAGGCTAAAACCTGAGGATCACAGTTCAAAGTCTGCCTGGGCAGGAAAGTCTGTGAGACTCTTATCTCCAATAAATGACCAAGAAAAAGTCAGAAGTGGAGCTGTAGCTCAAGTGGTAGAGCACTAGTCTTGCGTAAAAGAAGCTCAGGGACAATATCTAGGCCCTGAGTTCAAACCCAAGGACCAGCAAAAAAGAGAAGAAAAGAAAAGAAAAGAAAAATCTGGATGGTTGAAAAACCACTTATCAGCCAGGTGCCGGTGGCTCATGCCTGTAATCCTAGCTACTCAGGAGGCTCAGATCTGAGGATAGTGGTGCAAAGGCAGCCCAGGCAGGAAAGTCTCCAATAAACTACTCCAATAAACTTCTGGAAAACCGGTAGTGGCTGTGGCTCAAGTGGTAGAGTGCTTACCTTGAACTGAAGAGCACAGGGACAGCGCCCAGGCCCAGAGTTCAAGCCCTACATCCTAGCAAAAATAAATAAATAAATAAACTACTTATTTCTGTTGTTGCCCAGAAAGCTTACTGTTAAAATTGCTACTATTAGCGAAGCACAGCGACACATACTTGTAATCCCAGCTACTTGGGAAGTAGAGATAGGGAGGATGGAGGTTCAAGGCCATCCCAGGCAAAAAGTTATTGAGATTCCATTGTGAATCAATAAACTGAGCATGGTGGTCTATTCCTGCCCTCTTAGCTATTCAAGATTGTGGTCTGATGCCAGTCCCCAACCCCTATCTGAAAAACCACTAAAGCAAAAAAGGGCTTTCAGGGTCCTTTATTAGAGACCTCAGCTATGTGGAGCATTGGGGGAAGCAGTTTATCTCTGTATCTCATCTGTTCTTATAACAAGTCAATGAGAGGTGTGAAAGGTAGATTAGGTAGATTAGGGCCTTGAGGCCCCGGGAGGCCACGCAAATTCACACGCTTGGCCCTGGAGTCAGGGTTCATGCTTGGGGCTCTTACCCCATGCTTAGTTACCTGCATCAGATCAGTGAGAGGACGCATTCCCGGAAATTAGCAAAGGAGGCAGATGTGGTAAGATGGAATTCTAGTTCCTGAGGATTTGCTGGAATTCTCTTTAGAGAATTCATAGGCACCCAGGGCCCCGGATCCAAGGCTGAGGTGGGTGTGGTCCCTGCCACATAGTGGCCTGTGACCAAGGGAAGAGGTAAGACATGCACACACACACACACACACACACACCGATGACGATTCTGGTGTTATGGTTGCCCGAGAGCCTGGTAGGCCCTGCTTTAATGTGAGAATGTGGTAAGCTTGCAGGCGAGGAGTGGCAAAGTCAAGCTGGTGGTAAATATAAATCTCCCAGAAGCACATGTTCTGAGTTGAGATGGGAGAGTGGAAACTTCTAGAATCGTCTGGATGGATTGTTTTGAGGCTGCGGTCCCACCTTTGTGCAGCCGAGACCCAGGGACTCAGACATGGAGAGCGGCTGGGCCTCTTGTGGTAGCAACCCCCATGGGTGGTCCTGAGGAATGCCGCAGGAATCTAACCACCGCTGGTCTAGGTGACTGAAGATGAGGCCCCAAAGAGGAGGGCTGCAATGGGCGCAGAGCCAGGGAGCCGGCGCCAGAGACGCTGCACGGGCAAAGACTTGGCAGCCTCTGCTTCAACATGGGGACAGAACGGCAGAGCACATCCTGGATTGTGTTCCTGGCGAGGCTGAGGCTTGGCAGGACAGTCCGGTGGGCAGGGACGGGGCATGGCAGAGGGATGTGAGCAGGCCCCCGCCCCTGCTGCTCTGGCCAAGACAGGCCCCTCTGTCACCGGGAGATTTCATACGTGCTTGTATCATATTGGCATTGCTGAAGAAAATGCTAACCACGCACCAATGGAGTGCCTTAAATTAGACTTGCAGCTCATTTCAAGACTTGGAGGACGAAGTCACTAAAAATAAACATAACGATTATATAGCCCAGCTCTGTCACTTTATAAATCTGTGCCATGACAGAGGCCCCATTTGCTTGATGGGCGATGCTATGCAATTTGAAGAGAAGATGTTAGACTATGAAACAGATGAGGCTTGAGTTTCCAAAGTGACTGAGGGAGAAAGAAGGACTTAATGAGGAACCACTGTCTAATATTCAAGTCCCTTTAAAACCCAGACTCATGCACCTGCCCGGCTGCTCTGTCCCTGTTCGCCTCTAGCATCAAGTGTCATCTCCAGTGACAGATAATACTGGTAGCACTTTGTTCATGGAAGGAACTGCAGGTTAAAAACAAGGAATCCTACCTGGGCTGCCAGTGGCGCAAGCCTATAATCCTAGCTACCCTGGAAGCTGAGATTTGAGGATCACAGTTCAAAGCCAGCCCTGGCAGGAAGTCCGGGAAACTCATCTTCAATTAGCCACCATAAAAAGCTGAAAGTGGAGCTGTGACTCAAGTGGTTGAATGCTGGACTTGAGCAAAAAAACTCAAGGATAGCGCTCAGGCCCTGAGTTCAAGCCCCAAGGGACACACACATACATACACACACACACACACACACACACACACACACACACACGTACGCACGCACGCAAAATAAACTATAGATAAAAATACAGTGAAGTAGGCATTATGAGGAGACAAACTTACAGGCTTCTGATCTAGCATAGAAAGTCAGGCAGTCTCTGTTCCTAACCCTTGTGTTAAGTGGTTTCCACACCCAGGGGCTCTCCGGCCCTGAGAAACCTGAGGGTCAGGTTACTGGTAACATTTCCTTTTGGCCTTGGCAATAATCTTATACATTAAATATTATAGACTGAGTATTCACCTCTACTCCCCAAATCCAAAGGAGCAGAATTCCAAAAAGTATCACCATCTGGCTCATCAACACCAAGCCCCAAGTGGAAAATTCTGCCCCAAGAAACTTTGCTTTATGCACAAATTACCTCCAGCCTATACCTATAAGGAGTATATGAAACATCTATAAGGTATCTCATTATGCACATAGAAATATTTCAAAATCTGAAAGAAAATATCAGCAATTTGAACTGCTTCTGGACCTACACATTTTGGATAAGGAAATGCTCACCTTGTATAAGTAGTCCCCTTTTACTAATGAGAAAAAAAAAAAAAGAGTTCAGAGAGGTCAACCTACTTTCCGAAGGTCACTCAGCTGTTTAAGTGGAGCCCAGATTTGTTTGAGTTCAAGCCAGACACTTTCCACGGAGGCATCTCAACCTGTTATCATTATGCAACTGCTTTAAACTTATTTTCTCCTCCCTTAACACAAGAGACAGAAGCCTCTCACTTTATGGGGGGTTGTGAAACTTGAGAGGAGGAAGGATGAAAGTGTACTGTCTATGCTATGAAGACAAAATGGAGGGCGTTGCTTAGAATAAAAATGAGCCTTGTCAGATGCTGGGGCTCACATTGTAATCCTAGTGACTCAGGAGGTGGGGAGATGAGGATCGTTGTTTGGAGCCTTCCCTGGGCAGAACAATCCTCAATTCTTATCTCCAATTATTGGGCAAAAAGCTGGACATGGAGGGGTTGCGGCTCACGTGGTAGAGTGTGGGCTGTGAGTGAAAACTTGAGAGAGCACAAGGCCCTGAGTTCAAGCCTAGTACTGGTGCGTGCGTGTGTGTGCGCGTGTGCGTGCACATGTGCGTGCTCACACGCACGCACAGAGCAGCCTTTCTGTACAGCACCAGGGTGGGTCTGCCTGGAAGGGTCCAGCATCATGTGGAAGTGGCTGGTTTTTTATAATTTGCCAAACAAATCCATCTGTTACCTTGAACCTAGGGCCTCAGGAGGATGGAGGATGGAGAATGCTTGTCCAATGCAGATTAGCCAGGGATCTTGTGAAGAAGCAGAGCCTGGGGCTCTGTCGTGCTGGGGGATGGATGGGTGAAGCCACTGGCCTGGGCTTGCTTGCTGCTTGAGCATTTTCCTGCTCAGCCTGACCATGAATTAGCACAAGGACAAACACTAAAACTTATTCTAAATCTTAGCATTGTGGTTCCCATAGCCCCGGAACTCAGGCCATTTCAGAGCTGGAGGGGCCTTTGGGGTTACTCGGCACAGCCCTCTCATTTTCTGGATGAAGGAACTGACAGCTCTTTTTAACACAGACCTCCAATATGCTTCTTTTCTGGCTGGGCACTCTCTGCCCTGAGCCCCGGAGCGCTGGCCGAGGTCGAGCGTGTGTGAGTGGCTTCACCGCTGCCCCTTTTACTCTGTGATGCAGCTATATAGACAGAACATTCTCTGCTCCGGCCAGGGAACCACTCAGGACAGATCCGCTCCATGTGATCTGGGTAGTTTGTGTGCAGCTTTGGGGGCATCAATCAAAACATGGCTGGACTCCCGGTGCTGCCATTAAACTTCCTCCTTTTTGTGCTTGAACTGGGGGCCTGGGCACTGCCCCTTAGCTTATTTGCTCAAGGCTGGCACTCTACCACTTGATCCATGTTTCCCACTTCTGGATTTTTGATGGTTGCTAGGTTTACTTGCTGAACAAAGCTTCAGCTTTCTAGTAGAGTGTCTGTGGCCCCCTGCTGTCTGCTCACTACCTTCCAGACCCCATGTCCCTCCCTCCTGCTGTAAGTGCTCTTCCCAGACTAGCCACTTGAACACCACCGATCCTTCGAAGAGTCTGCAGCACCTCTTCCAAAATGCTTTCCACAGCTTAGAGAACAACAAAACCCTGCTGACCGTAGGTATCATCACAATCATCTTCTCATTAAGAAGTTTACTCTACTCATAGCTGCTAAGGAATTTGAGATCTGGAGGATGGCAGTTCAAAGTCAGCTCAGTCAGAAAACTCCACAAGAATCCATTTCAACGCCCCTCCCCCCCAAACCAAAATCCAGGCAGGAGGTGTGACTCAAATGGTAGATCACCAGCCAAGCAAGTGTGAAGACCCTGAGTTCCAAACCGCAAGACCGCCCCTCAAAAACATCTTTCCTGCGAGCTGGGAACTTGGTGGCTCACGCCTGTAACCCTGGCTACTCAGGAGGCTAAGAGCTGAGAATCTCGGTTTGAAGCCAGCCTGGACAGGATAGTCTGTGAAACTCTTACCTCCAGTTAACCACCAGAAAACCAGAAGTGGCGCTGCAGCTCCAAGTGATAAAGCGCTAGCCCTGAGCAAAAAAAGCTCAGGGACAGTGCCCAGGCCCTGAGTTCAAGCCCCAGACCAACAACAAAAGGAAAACACTTTATTGAGGACCGGATAAGGCTAAGCCTTTGGTGACATGGTGTTTCTTTATAGCTATTATTATACCCATGCTCAGTGACTATTTGTGTAACCATCTGTGGAATGTCTCTCTATCCTTCACTAGATGGTGAATTCCCGAAGGGCACAGGTCACCATTGCTTGGTTTGTGACTAAACCTATATAGCCTTTTTTTTTTTTTTGGGTCCGGTCATGGGGCCTGAACTCTGGGCCTGGGCGCTGTCCCTCAGCTCTTCAGCTCAAGGCGAGCGCTCTACCACTTGAGCCACAGCGCCACTTCCGGCTTTTTGCTTATGTGGTGCTGAGGAATTGAACCCAGGGCCTCAGGCATGCAAGGCAAGCGCTCTACCACTGAGCCAACTTCCCAGCCCTAAACCTATATAGCCTTAAGAGAGCTTCCTTGTTGGGCTGGGAAGGTGGCTCCATGGTAGAATGCTTGCCTTGTATGCATGAAGCCCTGGGTTTGATTCCTCAGCACCACATAAGTGGAAAAAGCCGGAAGTGGCATTGTGGCTCAAGTGGTAGAGCGCTAGCCTTGAGCTGAAGAGCTGAGGGACAGCGCTCAGGCTCAGAGTTCAGGCCCCACAACTGACAAAATGAAAGAGCTCCCTTGTTAGAAAGAGCTTCCTCTTACCTGTGCCTCTGTATACTGGGATTACAGGCACTATCACATCTGGCCTAAAGAAGCCACATCTTAAATCCCAACACTATCCCAACCTTCTGCTTGTATTGTTGCAATGGTTCTTCCCTCCTCTTTCCCTCTCCTGGTTGCTTAAAGAGCCTATCAACACCCTGGGAGAACAAAGCCTTCGTAGTGGCAGCAAAAGACTGCCTGCGTGACAGTTGGAAGCAGCGGCTGTATTAGCCTGTTTTAGAACCTCCAAAATTAGCAGAAAAGGCCAACTTGAGCTCTCATTGTGTGGCTTCGCTAATGAAGGGATCCTTTTAATTACACACTCAGCGCGAGTCTGCAATACAAAACATTGCAGTGTTAAACACAGATCTGCCTGGAAGTACGGGGCTGTGCGAGAGTGGAGGGTGAGTGAGCGGAGTTTGGGGGAGCCATCTGTGGAGGTCATGCTGTATGTCTTACACCATCAGTTCTTTTTGGTCTCTAATATCACCTAGACCCAGTTCATGTTCTGAGTAATCTGAATTCTGTTCTGAATGCTGCAGACCCAACACGTCTTTACTCCTGAGTCTATGAACGTATTCCAGGCCAGCCAGCACCCAGCCCTGACGTCCCAGTCAAACCAGCCTGCTTTGCGCATGTCACTTGACACTGGCTGATTTCCCTGGGGGCTTCTTCCCACACAGTGGTGCTAACGTACGTGCAAACCCTAGCCACCCTCGCTCCACGGCGCGCATGGCGTTCGCGTCTCGCATCCCTTCTGCATCATTCTGTATGAATTTGGCACTAATGCGAGGGTGATCGGGGGCTGGAGGGGGTGATCCCAGAGACCTTGCCCGGGCAAGGGTGCCCTGACTTTGCCTTTGTGTGGCAGGGGAAGTGGGGGGGGTGATCCTATGGTTGCTGGGTCTATAAGGAAGATATTCTGCCCACTCTTTTTTTTCTTCTTCTCTCTTTCCCTGCCCCTTTTTATTGTGCTGATACTAGGACTTGAACGCAGGGTCTGGGCATTGTTCCTTAGCTTTTTTATTCAAGGCTACTACTATCATTGAGCCACTGCTCCACTTCTAGTTTTTTGGTGGTTAATTAGAGATAAGGGGGTCTTAGAGCCTTTCGTGTCTGAGCTGGATTTGAACCGTGATCTTTAGGTCTCAGTCTCCTCAGCAGCTGGGGTTACAGGTGTGAGCCGCCAGTGACTTGCACCTGCCCACTCTCTCAGCCACAGCCCACTCTCTCACAGCTCATCCTAAATGCCAGTGCACAAGTCTTCCCCTACCCTTCCACTCTGAAAACATACCCTTTTGCAGTTCCCACAGCACATCATTGGAGAACTGGTCATATTCTCAACGTGTGTTATGGCCATTTGTGTTTGTGGCTTCTCCTTCCTGAAACACTATGACTTGAATGGAAATAGAATCCATTTTGTGGTTATCACTCATTAGACTGTCTGTCTGACTCTGTATCTCTGTCTCTGTCGCTGTGTCTCTGTGTCTGCCTTTGTGTCTGTCTCTCTCTCTGTCTCTGTATCTCCTCTCCTCTCTCTGTCTCTTTGTCTGTCTCTCTGTCTCTCCTCTCCTCTCTCTGTTTCTCTGTCTGTTTGTCTGTCTCTGTCTCATTTCTCTGTCTCTCTATCTCTGTCTCTGTCTCTCTTTCTCTCTCACGTTCTCTGTGCTTTAATTCAGGCCTGGTACTATTGCTTAGCTTTGTTGCTCGAGTCTGGGACTCTGCTATTTGAGCCTAAGCTCCGCTTCCATATTATTTCTGATTAAGAGATGAGAGTCTCATGGACTTCCTTCTCAGGCTGGCTTTGAACCACAACCCTCAGATCTCAGCCTCTAGAGTAGCTAGGATTACAGGAATGTGACACCAGTTCTGGAAGCTACTCTCTGTCTCTGTCTCATCTCTTTGTCTCTGTCTCTGTCTCTGTCTCTCTCCCTCCCCACCTCTCTCTTTCTCGACATGGTGTTTCATGCTAGCTTTGAACCTGTGATCCTCCTGTCTGAGATTATAGGCATGAGCTACAGATCGCCTGATGGGCATTGGCTCTGCAAGTAGGGATGTAGGGTCAGCTCAAGCCTATCTCCTCTAGAAGAATCCATGGCTTCCTTCAACCCATTACATTCTTTTCCTCAAAGAACGTTTGTCCTAACAAAATTAGATTTTAAAAATTGAGCTAATAAATTAGGCATGCATATTAGCAATCGGGTCCAGAGAGAAAGTCTAACTTTTTTTCTTTATGCAATTTGAATTCCCCTACCATAGAGTTGTTGTCAAAATCCATTAAGGTATTTAATTTCTCTTGTCACTGCTCAATTCCCCAAGCAGACATCCAGATAGTGTGCAGTGGTGTTTCTCACAGAAGTACTAAATGTTTAGTTATCATGGTACAGTTTTTAGATGATGTCTCCCAGATGATCCCAGAAACCCTAGAGGAACTGTGGGAGCTCGAGTACAAGGTTGAGGTGGCAGCGGAGAGCCACGGCTCGTAAGAGACTGCAGATCAGGCAGGCCTGAGGTTCAGCCCCGTAACTGTCACTGATCAGCCAGGTGACCTTGGGGAAGGCACTGAGCTTTTCTGGACATCAGTTTTCTCATTTGCAAAGTGGTGACAATTTCAGACCCCACAAGGTTTTAGTAAGTGCTCAATGGAATACTAAATATAAAGAACCCTGTAGAACAAGACAGTCAACCTCCCTCCCCCCCAACCCAAGCTGAGGAGATGCATAGCACAGAGTCTGGATTGGCCCCACTCCACTCCCTTTTCCAAGAGACAGCCTTAGGGAGCAGTGTGTCAATGGTCTTGTCCCTTTTTCTTTTTTTCTTTTTACAAGGTAGCTTCTCTTCACCACTCAATCATTCAAATAAATATCCCCACTTGATGGGAGCCAAAGGTTTCCATGCCAACAGGACTGTGGTGGGTATTTGACCCTCAAGAAGGAGAATAAAAGAGTCTGCCATGTATTTTACCTACTGTTGGAGCTCAGGTTTTTCCTCGGTTGTCATGGCAACGTCTACTAACCTACCCAGTCCAGCCACATGCTGGAGGGCAAGGGGGCTGGATGGGTAGGAGATAGAAGTTGAGGAACCAGAGGCAGGCAGAAGTACTTCACCATGTTCATGAGACAAGGGCTCTCGCCAAACCAAACCGGTTCACCAAACAAAACCACTGGCAACAATACATCGCTTGCCAGGAGACATGTACAGATGTATTTTATTATTATAAACAATTTATTTCCTCATCTACGACCTAGAGAGAGAGAGAGAAAGAGAGAGAGAGCGAGCGTGCAGCATGGCACACCTGTGCCTCTCCTGTCATGCTCAGCATTTGGGGGACTGAGGTAGGTGACCACTGCCTGTTACTACGGCAACAAGCCATCTTCCATCTCTGATCTAAGGCAGCCTGACAAGCAGAATGCAGTGCGCCCATTTTACAGACAATAAACCTGAGAGCTGCGAGGAACCAATACATACAAATCCTTGTTTCCGTTCTGAGTTTGCTTTCTGTCCCCCCCAAAAGCCTTCACCTGAGATAGCACTGAAATTTGTCCAAATAGGTTCAATTCTTTTCTCTCACTCTTTGGCTCCATGTAGCTTTAAAAAGTCACCTTCTAAACCCAACACCTGCCAGACAAATCCACCAAGATGTCCCACTTGCCTCTCAGTGAGTTCAGCGTTCCAAGCTGAACACAATTTGTTCCCCAGAACCTGTTCCTTGCTGGTTCCATGTTGTTATTGGCAACTGCCTCCTTGCAATGAGCCAAGTTCGAAACCCTCAAGTCAGCTCTGTAGTCGTCTTCTTCCTCATCCCCACCTCTGAGAAACAGCCCAGAGAGCCTCCTCCACTCACAGGCTCCAACAGGGGTCCTCCAGGGAGGCCCAGCAGGTGGAAAGACTGCGAGGAGGCGGTTAACCACAAAAGACAAGGGGTCAGGCTGCCCGGGCCCTCACTTGCACTCTAAACACTCATTTAATCCTTCCCCCAACCCTATGAGGTTATTCATAGTCTTTTTTTTTTTTTAGGTCTGTCACTAGACTTGAACTCAGGGCCTGGGCTATGTCCCTGAGCTTTTCGCTCAAGACTAGTGCTCTACCACTTTGAGCCACAGCTCCACTTCCAGTTTTCTGGTGGTTAACTAGAGATAAGAGTCTCATGGACTTTCCTGCCTGGGCTGGCTTTGAACTGTGATCCTTAGATCTCAGCTTTCTGTAGCTAGGAGCTACAGCTAGGTGTGAGCCACCAGCACTCAGCTCTTATTATTGTTAATATCATTTCCAATTTCTAGGTGAGACACTTTCTCTATGAGAGCAGGGGTGACATAACTGGCCGAAGGTTATCTAGTTTAGAAATGGCAAAGGCAGATTATGAACCCAGGTCAGCTTGACTTAAGGGCTCAGGCTCACAAACAATATGCAAAAGCTTCTTTCCACCCAGCTGTGGGTTTCTTACGAGCAGATCCCCTCATGTCCTGCTTGTGTCTCAGCTCTATGACAATACGGTCACTGCCTCACAGCATCTGATGCGTGGGCATCTGAGGCTTCGTGGAGAATGTCAGCTCCTTGCCAGCGAGCCTGCATTCCACTCTCCACCAGTACTCTGTCCCTTTACTATTTGACCTTGGGGAAATGACCTTGGGAAAACAACTAGCTAATAGCTAGAGGACTGTCGTAACCTGAGTAGACCCCTCACCCCTAGGCATGTCCACCTCCTAATCCGCCCCCCACACCCAAGACCTGTGAATGTATCCTTATTTCAAAAGTGCCTGTGCAGATGTAATCAAGTGAAGGATCTGGAGATCATCCTGGATTTAGAGAGGGCCCTAAATCCAATGACAGATGTCCTTGTACATGAGAAGAGCAGAGGAAGATTTGACGCTGACATCTCTAAAGGAAAAGATTGTGTGATGACAGAGATAGGGCCTGGCTGAAAACCAAGGAACAAAAGCTGTGAGAGAGTCCAGGGAAGACCCCGCCCCGCAGCATTAGGAAGAGTGGGGCCTTGCCAGTAACTCCATTTCCTACTCTGGCCCCGAGTCTTGAGCGAAATGCATTTTTCTATGGTTTAAGGCAACTTTTTGTGGTGATTTGTTACAGCAGTCCTAAGAAACAAATACAAGGTCTCAGTTTCCCCATCCCTGAGCTAGGTGACCTTAGGGCATCACTCTGAGATAGCAAGTAGAAAGAACTAGAAGGGAGTCTGGGGCACAGTAGACCAAGACATTGCGAGCAGCTTCCTTGAAAAGTCTCTCCCAGGAGCACCTGGCTGCCTGCCACTGTCTCCAGCCTCAGACTTGTAAACTGTTTAACTTCAGATCCTGATCAGCAGAAGGAGGAGCCACGGGAAGCGTCTCCTGTGGGCCGGCGGTGCAGGATGAACAGGCAGCCAGCAGGGACATGCGTGTCCTTGTGGGGCTGGTGTCTGCATGCTGGCCCATCTCCAGCCTGAGATGATAAGCCTGTCACGGTGGGCTTCACAAAACATCTGTTTCAGGAACAAGCCTGTTGTTTCAGGCAAACTCTGGAGATAATGGGATGTGTGGTTTTTTTTTTTCCTATACACTGCCATGACATGTTCACCGAAGCTGAATATTTCTAAATGTGACCAATTTCTTAAGTGACAGAAGCTCTCCGAGAGTCTAGATGGCATGGGGAAAGCCCAGCAGCAGCAGACCCAGGACAACACTGACTGGCTTCCAGGGGTGGGCGTAGGGGAGGGGGTAGGGGGGTATGGGGAGTTGGAGGAGGGATGGCTTTGAGCGGGGAGGGGACAGAGCTTTCTTTGAAACCCATCCCTCTAAAGGCTCTTTCTGATTCTGTAAAGGAGCTTGGTCCTTAGGCTTCATGCATATGGATGGTGGCTGTGGTCGAATGATAACCTGCAATTTCTCAGCCCGCGTTAATCGCCTTTGGTTAGCTACTGAGAATTTGACTAGGATACGCTATGCTAGTGCACATACCAATGATCCCCAAGATCCAAACACAGCTTTGCTGGATTCGACTCAATTCCGGCCTGAGATAAGGAAGCACGGCTGTGATGCCCTGTGAGATGCGCAAAGCGTGCCTGGGCATGAGATAGGGAGAGGGCCAGAAGGCAGAGCCAAGCAGGAGCGGGCAGGCACGCTGGCCCCAGCCTGGCAGCGGGAGGGAAGGCCCGGGCTGGGGGGCAGAGACCCTCCACGCAGGAAGCTTCAGGATGCCATCTTCCCTCCTTCCTCACAGGGCTAGGACGAGGCTCTGTCCCACAAGGAGTGACCGTCTCTTGGGCAATCTGCCTGCCTTCCTATGATCGTATTTTGGCACCAGAGCAGCTGTCTGCCTTGCCTCTTACAGGTGAGATCACAGCTGCTGAGGGCACCATGCGCACTCATCAGCACCGTCCACCGCTACCCAGAACTTTCCCACCTGCCCAAACTGAAACTCCACTCCCCATGAAGCAACAGCTCCCCACGGCCCCTCCCCGACACCCCTGCACCCTCCATTCTACTTTCTGTCTCCAGGGACCTCATGTTAAGCCGAATGCTGTGGTGTGTGTGCTTCAGAGTCTGATTTACTTTGCTGCCGCTTTCAGATCTTCAGGGCTGTGTTTGGGGCTCGCTGTTGGTGCGGCTGGGCAGGGGTCGTGGGGACCTGCTTCCCTGGCTCTAGAGGCCTCAGGCTGCAGCCCTTCCAACATTTTGTCATCCAGGGAGCCACAGAGGTCAGAGTCAGCCCTGGAACGAATCCCTGTCTTCCCTGCCTGGCAGTCCCATTCTGGCAGCGTGCCCACTGAGCACGTGAAACATTCAAGTCCACTCTCTTCCCAGAACTGACTACATTTATAATCACCATGTCATGAAATTGAGACCATCTAGAGACCCCAGGGGCCAGCTGGGCTCATCCTTTGTGTCACACTGAAAGACACAGGTTCAGAGAAGTTAACTGCCTTGTCTAAGTCGCACAGCTCATTAAGAATTTTTTCTCAGCTAGGCGCTGGTAGCTCATACCTGTAATCCTACTCAGGAGGCTGAGCTCTGAGGATTGCAATTCAAAGCCCAGGCAGAAAAGTATATGAGGCTCTCATTTCCAATTGACTAGCAAAAAGCTAGAGTAAGGTGTGACTCAAGTGGTAGAGTGTGCTAGCCTTGAGTAAAAAAGCTAAGGAGGAGCACCCAGGACCTGAGTTCAAGCCTCAGTATTGGCACTCTGTGTGTGTATGTGTGTGTGTATGTGTGTTTCAATTTTAATTCGATCTGGTTGAGCCTATTATAGTGTAATGTGTCTTAGAGTTTAGTCTTAAACAATTGCTTTGACTAAATTCTGACTTATCATCACACTATGCATGACTAAAGATAGACTCATGTTGGACTTTCATGATCTTCCAATCAATAGCACGAAGTTCATTTTGGATGTGAGGGGTGTCCTCTCTGTCACCCAGATAGAAGTGGGAATGTGACTCTCGGCTTTCTTCCTAGTGTCCCCTGGACAAATGGTAACATCCTGCCATGGTCCATGCTACTCCCCAGGGTGGAGGAAGCCTCTGCCTGCCAAAGGTGAAATCCCCATGGTTGAGGGCACTGGGAGCTCTGCTTGTAGCTCCTTTGAATGTGGGTGGAGGGGAGGCAGAGGCAGGGGCCTTGCTGAGCTGGGGCTCAGGGGTTTGCAGAGGGAGGGAGGGACAGAGGCCTAATGAGTTAGAGGCCTGGTTGGAAGAGGACCCAGACTCCCTTCCTCCCTCTGAGCAAGAGTTATGAGTCATGAGCCACCACCAAGACACTAATTTACAACCTCTGGTCCCCGAGGAAATCATTATTCCTAATTATTATTATTAGGCATAATGACTAATTAGTAAAAATAGCTCCCATTTACGGAGTGCCAACTTACGCTTGCCTCTTAGAGCTTATCATTTCTTTTTCCTATTTTATTCTTTAAAGCTTATTTTCTATTTTCCTCATTATAAAGTCAATATGTGTTCGTGGAAAAAATATTTAAAGATATACAAAAAAAGCAGAAAAGGGAGGGAAAAAAAAAACCACCATTGGGCATACAGGGAAGCATTACTTTAGCCAAGGTTAATAAGTTAATGTTTTCTTTCCAGAATATTTTCTCTGTCTGTCCGTCCTTCTCCATATATGCATATAGGCTCATGTGGCATGTAAGATTTAGTATAGCTGTGATTGAACTTCTACCCAAAAAAAATACCTCTAGCTCTGGTAATGATCCCAGGTATTGGGCATTATTTTCTCCATCTAAGAGATGAGGAAACTGAGGCTGAGAGAGGGTAATTATTTTGTCCAAAGTTACACAGCAGGCAAATGGCTAGACAGGGATTCATGTCAAATGTTTCTATTCCCCCTGGACCTCATTTCTGTCCATACAGAATCAAAGATGATTTTTATTACCTTTTTGGTGGTGTGTTGAATTTAGGGCTAGGCAAGCGCTCTACCACCTGAGCCCTGTTCCCAGCCTTTTTTTTTTTTTTGTTATTTTTTTCAGATAGGGTCTTGTGTCTCTCTTCTACCTATTCCTCCTAAGTAGCTAGGATTACACCACCAGGCTTGGCTTGTTTATTGAACTAGGGCTTGCCAACTTTTGATCCAGACTGGCTTCTAACCATAATCCTTCCAACCTCTGCTTTCAGAGTAGCTGAGATTACAGGCATGCGCTACCACTCTCAGGCCAGTTTTCATTGCATTTTTGCTGTCCCGTTCATCTGCTGTGGCCCCTACCTTGCTGGGATGCAGCGACAGGTAAGGGAGAACGACGTTACCCCAATTATGTCTACTCAAGTGGTCAGTACCTGACTACGGAAAGCTTCAAAAACTTAAGCTTCAATGCAGAAATTCTGTCAGAAACAGGAAGGATTCTGTATTTTCTGTCCATAAAGGCATCGGAAAAGCTGAAATCAGAAAGCATAGGGAACTATTTTTTTGCAAGCTGTTTTTGCATGAGACTTATAAACAAATGTCCTACAGAGCAGCTGTGGGATGGCTTAGAAGCCTCGCCCGCCTACGCTCAGCTGAAGGCTGAAGAAGGGCCAGACATGACACACCACCCCCGGGAGGGAGGGAGGCAGGGGGAAGGGACCTGGGGTCCACTTTTTGTCCGATGTTTGAGTGAAGCCAAAGGTACTAAGCGTCATTATGCTGTCACCGGCAGATAAGCAGGTGACACTGCCTCTGGGTCAAGCTCTTGGGCACAGGATTATAAAATAGAGTTATGTCCTTGCCTTCAAGGAGCTTGAGGGACTAGTGGCAGGACGCTCAAAACAGAAGGGTTCTACAGGCTCGGATATAGTAAGTGATGTCACGGAGGTACTGAAACCTTCTAACTAAAACAAACGAAACCCCAAGGTCAGATCTCTAAAAACCTTAAGGAGAGGCATTTCATGGCAGGCGAGGTTGGGAGAACCCTCTACAAAAGTCCTGTGTACAATAACATTGAGCAATTACAAACCTGAATAAAATTCTCTTTTTACAGTTCACACATATCTCAAATTCAGTAGCAATTAAGTCAGAACACTTTGTTCCCTATCTTTTTTTTATGCCTGTCCTGGGGCTTGAACTGAGGACCTAGGCACTGTCTCTGTGCTTTCCTGCTCACGGTTAGACTAGTGCGCTACTACTTGAGCCACAGCTCCTCTTCCAGAGATTTGCTGCTTAACTGGAGACAAGCCTCACAGACTGTCCTGCCCAGGCTAGCTTTGAACCACAATCCTCAGATCTCAATCTCTTAGTAGCTAAGATTACAGGCATGAGCTACCACCATCCAGGTCCTAGACAGTTTTCAAGATCTTTCTCTCTTGCAGTTTACAAGATGTCTAGGATGTATTTTGCTTTGCTGAAGATAATGTTCCCAATAAAGCTCATTTGTGTGTTTGTGTACCTGCATTTGCGGAAGCATGAGTTTATGTGTATGTGTGTGTTCGTGCATCTGTTTGTGTGTGATCACTAAAGGTTTAGTGCCTCGGGACCTACTAGACATGTAGAATGCTGGGAATGCGGAGAGACCGGGGATGTTGGGAACGCTCCCAGTCTTGGCTAACATTACAGATAAAAGAAGTATTTTCTTAATAATGGCCAACAGACACATGAAGAGATGCTCAACCACTCCAGCCATAAAAGAGATGTAAATCAAAACAACATTGAGATACCACCTCACCCCAGTTAGATTGGCTATAATCAAGAACTCTAATAATAACAACAGATGCTGGAGGGGATGTGGCCAGAAGGGAACCCTACTGCATTGTTGGTGGGAGTGTAAACTTGTTCAACCACTTAGGAAACCAGTATGGAGGTTCCTCAAAAGACTCCACATAGAGCTCCCCTATGACCCAGCAATCCCACTTTTGGGCATTTACCCAAATGATCACAAACAAGACCATACTAACGCTATCAGCACAAGTATGTTTATTGCAGCATTATTTACTGTAGCTAAGTATGGAACCAACCCAAATGCCCCTCAGTAGGTGAATGAGTCAAGAAACTGTGATATATATATATATATATATATATATATGAATTCTATACCCCATCAGAAAGAATGACATCACCCCATTTGTTAAGAAATGGACAGACTTGGAAAAAATTATATTAAGTGAAGTAAGCCAGGCCCAAAGAAACATAGATCGCATGGTTTCCCTTATTTGCAATAGCTAGTATATGTCTGGGACAAGCAGAAAAGGTCAAAAGCTATGTACATATGACCAGATAAGATGATGTTAAGTGAATTGAACCGCAAGATAGGGACACAAGTGGTTTTTTTCTTTCTTGCTATTGTTTCTAACGTATTTATAATGTATCATGTGATTTTTTTGTTTCTTTGTATGTTCCTTCCCCACAGTATAACCCCTGTTCTTACTGTATTTGATGTTGGTGCCTTGCATCTTGTATATACACTTCTTTAATTTGGGAGCGGGAAGGGAAAAAACAAAATGCTTAAATAGGGATACAGGTTGACCCATTGCAACAATGAGATGTACAAGATACTATGTTGAAAGACAAACTTTACAATTTAGGCCAGGGGTGGGGGGGGTGGGGGTTAGTTGTGGAGGTGGGAGGGAAGGAATGGTAGGGGAGGCAAACAATGCTTGATAGGAAATGTTCCCATGTTACCTTGCTCATGTAACTGTAACCCCTCTATACAGTATTTTTACAATACAAAACATATTTTTAAAAAAGTATTTCCTCACTTGCTCCCTACCCAGCACCCCAGTGCACAGCCTTCCTTTTGACACACCTGAAGGCCGGTTCCAGAGCCCACCATCTTCCTGCTAGACCTGGGAAGGGCCAGTTCCTCTGTGTAAGTATCACAAACCAAAGGAAAAGCATGCTCAAAGGACCTGAGGGCTGAGCAGCCGCAGGACACAACCTGCCTCAGTCAGCTACATGTCTCTTCTCTGTCTACCTCACCAGTGAGCAAGACAAGGTAAATGTCAACCCAGAGCAACATATTTAGTTCAGGCTGTATTAATTCAAGTTTGACCTAGCAAGTCTAGAAGTGAGCAGACTTATTAAGGAAGCCGGTAGAACCAAGAATGTCAGGCTGCCAGGCACACACAGAAAAATACCATAACCAGTCCCTGGAGAGACCCTGGTCTCTCCGTGCTTGGAGGGGTTTTCCCCAAAATGAAAACGTAAAAGATAAATGTGCTGGTTTTCTGCTTCACTGACCTACATTGAGGACTTCTGGTCCTCACAACAATGCCGTGAGGCAGGAAACAGTATCTCACTGGAGGCCACGCGCAGCCTGGGGTTCAAGCCTGAGCATCCTGAGTCCATTCCCCATCCCTGCCATCTTCCAGCCCCAAGCTACAGTCATTCTGCAGGCCTGGTCCCAGGCTCGCCCTGGTCACTATCTTCTCTGTGACACCCCTGAGCACCAGGCTTCCAGTCATGATTTGTAACTCCCTACAGAACATTAGCTGTTGCCATCTAGTTTCTGACACCCTTGGCACAGCTCCCTGCAGGGGTGACCCCCACCCGGAGGCATTCCCACTCCAGTCCCATCCTGGAAGCCCATCTCTGCCTTGTTTCCTCTGTAGCCCACACAGCCTGTGGTCTTGCTCTCCTCCCATTTTACCACATTTCTTCCCCTTTTCTCCTGTCTCACCTTTCCTTCTCTCCCTCTCTCCTTCAGTCCCTCCCTCCCTCCCCTTTTCATAAAACCTGTCACCATGATCATCTATCACCCTGAGAGAGAAGATCTAGGGAACCTAGAAAGAGAGAGAGAAAGGTGACAGAGGAAAATGGAGCTTGGGGTGCATTTGCAAGGTAGTGTGGAGCTTCAGGTGCCTGGGGCGCCCCACTGTCTGTGGTGAGCATAACAGCGGTGGCTAAGGCAGGCTAAGATGCAGCATGGAAGCCTTAGGCTGCAGGTGAAGATCATGAGGAGGTGTCAGGGCTGGACAAGACCTGGGGAAGAAAGTAGCTACAGCCTGGGGGCCCAGCAATGCAGGGTCCTAGATGGTCTCACTCAAGGACTGAATGGTGTTTGAGTCCTCTAGGGTATCAACATGGCAGACTGCCTGCGCATAGCCCTCAGTGGGTCAGGTCACTCTGTGGCAGTAGCAGATACACGTCCCGGCCTCACTAGACATGTTCCCATGCACCAGAGAAGGTGCAGCTGACATCCCTGTCCCTCTGTCCCGCAACCCTCTCTGCTCCAGCCCTGCAGGCTGCCTGCCACTTCTTGGATGTGCTGATCTCTCGTGTCTAGGGCCCTTGCTCCTGGCTTGCTCTTCCTTCTGTCCCTTGAGGGTGGTAATTAATCTGTGCCCCTTCTCCGAGTTTCTTGGAACCTGGACACTCTATGCCCTTCCCTGCTTTATTTTTTCACTGCAGTACTTATGACCTCCTAATTCTCTACAGCAACTTTTTGTTGTTGTTGGTGGTGGTCATGGGGCTTGAACTCAGGGTCTGGGTGCTGTCCCTTAGTTCTTTTACTCAAGGCTAGGGCTCTACCAGTTCGAGCCACAGCTCCACTTCTGGTAGTTACTTGGAGATAAGAATCTCATGAGGACTTTTCTGTCTGGGCTGGCTTCAAACCTGCAATCCTCAGATCTCAGCCTCCTGAATAGTTAGGATTATAGATATGAGCCACTGGTGCTCAGCTGTATTTTAACTTTTTCTCCCCTCCATTTTTTTTGGCTGTCCATATTTCATGAGATTTGGGTTTTTGTCTGCCTTAACTGATAAGAAGTTCATGAGCCAAGTACACATGTTCAGTAAAGGAAGGAAGGAAGAAAAGAAGGAAGGAGGGAGGGAGGGAGGGGGATAGAAGGAAGGAAGGGAAGGAGACTTCTATGGGATCGGATGTTTCTGTTATAGTTGATTTAATTCTATCAATAACTTGTTGGGGTACATATGATTTTCTCTGCTTTATGAAGGGGGAAATAAACAGAAGGCAATGAGTGACCTGAATGATTCACATATCTAGCAAGTGGGATCTGAACTCTGGACAGCCATCTCTAATGCCTCCCCATCACACAAGTTACCCTCCAGTGATCCCCATAGCATTGAACTAGATCACCTTGCCCCTAGAGAGAGTTTGTGGCATCTGGTTTCCAAGAGTCTTTACTTCATCTCCTCTCTGAGAGATGATTGTACTTCTCAGCTGTTTGAGTACTGGAAGCTATTCAGTGTCTGCTAGAATCTGTTGTGCTGTTGAAAAGTTAGCTGACTGATCATTACTGTGCTGCTGTACATACTCTGTGTCTTTAGCTCTGGTCACTTTCTGATTTTTTTCTTTTTTTCTGATTTTTTCACATTTAGTAGTTTCTACTTTTCATTAGAGAATTCACATCCTTAATTTTGCTGCATATCAGCTCTTTCTATTATCTCTTTCTCCTTTAATCTTCTATTATCTTCTTTCTATTATCTCTTTCTAGAACTATTATTGAGTATATGTTAGCCTCTTAGTCTATTTTCCAGTATTTATCTGTGCTAAATTCTGGATATTTTTTTAAAAGATCTTTCAGTTGTCTATCAGTTCCTTAATTTCTTCTCAGCTGTGTGTCTAACATGCTATTAAATCATTCATTGAAGTTCTATTTTAATTATAGTAGTGTTCACTTCTAAAGGTCATATTTATTTTTCAAATCTTTTCTTTAAAAAAACTACTTTGCCAACTTGGTTTTATTTCTGTTTTCCTCTTATTTCTCTCAAGATATTAAGTACAAGTCGGGCACTGTGGCTCACACATGTAATCCTATCTATTCAGGATGCTGAGATCTGAGGATCATGGTTCAAAGCCAGCCCAGCAACAAAGTCTGTGAGAAAGACTCTTAATCTCCAATTAAGCACAAAAAAGCAATAAGTAGAGCTGTGGCTCAAGTGGTACTGTGCTGCAGTTGAGCAATAAAGCTCAGGGACAGTGCCCAAGCTCCGAGTTCAACCCCCAAAACACAAAAATCAGAGAGAGTGAGATATTAAGTATACTTGTCCTATATCATGTGTGTAATCATTGTAATATCATGACAATGGTAGGACTGTTTCTAAATTTTGTTGTTTTACTTTATGCTTGCTCATATGGCTTATTTTCTTGTGAGGTTTTAAAATGATATATATTTTTTCCCATTATGAGCTTATATTTCTTGGGACTTTTCTTGGTTAGATTCTTTTGAGTCCTAGGTTTAAAGTCCACGGAGAAGAGTTCTGTTTCTTTTGCTATGTGTCTGGGGACATAAATGACTAAAAATGGCTTTCAACTAAATTTTAAGTGTCTGCTTTTCAAGTTATATGAATGCATGGATTCCAACTCCAAACCTGCTCTTATGAGAACAGGTTTATAAATTCTTATGGGCCTGGCTACCCATCCTTCACCCCAGAGCCAAGGCCAAAGCTAGGAAGTGCCCTTATGTTGTTCCCTGTGGGTAGTCTTCCCCAGCTTCACTCCTTAGAGGTCTTGTCCTCACTTTGTATGGGCCTTTCCAACTCAGCTCCTCAGTGTTTTCACTCTGGGATTTATCTCCTGTCTCCATACAGGGGACCCAAGTTCTAGGCAACCAAGGATTGTGCCTGCAAGCAAAGCCCAGTTCAGCTCAGGCCTACCCTCTGGAGCTGTCCTCTCTGTTTTCTGCCCTCTGAGATGTCTCTCCTTCCTGTCAGCTCATGCACACCTTAAAAGTTAGAGACAGAGAGAGAAATTATCTTCTAAGATTTACCCTGCATGTATTATATTAGGACAATTCCATCAGATGTCTATTCTGTTATAATGTTAGAAACAGAAGATCTATTGTGTAATTTTAAAAGTATTTTTGCTTTTCACTGTTCAAAAACAATACATATTCTCTATTGTGAAAAAAATCAAAATCATGAACAAGATTTCTCTTTCTATGCCTTAAAATAACTAGTGAACATTATGATGCATAAATGTTCTTTAGCTGTATAAAATGGATGTTCTGGGTTTGTTATGTGGAAAGTTATTTCCTCCACTGAGACCACAGTAAATATCTTTCTCTTGATTTCACTGCTATAACTTGGATCTTAATATCCCACAAAGGTTTATATGGTGAAGGCCTGGTCCCAGACAGGGGCTGTTGGGAAGTGGGTGGGGCATTTGAGAGGTGGGGCTTCAGGAGAGGTGATTAAGTCATTTGAGATGTGCTCTCATAGAGCATTATGGGATTTTAGTCTCTTCTTGTTCTCTGTTTGGCTTCCTGGTCCAGAGGTGAGTGGTTTCACTTTTTCCCAAGATGTGCTGCTTTAACACAGGCCCACAGCAATGGAGCCAATCAATCATGAGGCTGAGGGCTGGGGCTATAGATAGCTCAGTGGTGGAATTCTTGCCTACCAGGCCCTGGGTTAGATCCTTAACACTGAAGAAAAAAAAATTGAGGACTGAAATCTCCAAAATGGAACCAAAATAAGACTTTTCTTTTTATAACTTGATTGCTTCAGGTATTTACAGTAACAGAAATCTGATTACTATGTTCACTGGTGTTTTGAGTGACTGAATGCAGGCACATGCCATGGTGTGCCCCACTGGAGGCAGTGTTTGAATGAAAGTCTGCCCTACTCCAAGTCCTTATGCTTTCCACTGCTCCGTGCTAGGCAAGTCCCACTAAGCATTAGCAAAGGCATTGTAGTTAGGAACCTTGGGGGCAAAAGCTGTTTCTCACGTCTGTTTCGATTCCCCACGTCCCACCCTTGGCTTAGTGCATCTTTAATCCTGTGCAGTTGGCTTTATGCTTGATCTCTTTAGCCTGGAGTTCCTACTGAGTTGGTTTAGAGGTCTTTAATGGGATGTTGACTGATTCAACTCTCTCTTCCTTCCAGCTCCTGTATTCTGAGTTCCAGGAAGTTACCAGCAAGCCCTCTGTATGCTGTGTTTTAGCCAAGCTTGTGTTTGAACAGCAGACCAGAGCCCAGGGGCTAATCAATGGCATGGTCTTCACACACACACACACACACACACACACACACACAGAGAGAGAGAGAGAGAGAGAGAGAGAGCGCCTCTTCTGCTTATTGGGGGGATGGGAGGGGGAAGAATTGGTACTGAGGCTTGAACTCAGGGCCTGGGTACTGTCCCTGAGCTTTATGTTCAAGGCTAGCATTCTACCTCTTGAGCCACACCTTCATTTCCTGCTTTTGGCTGTTTAATTGGAGGTAAGAGTCTTATGGACTTTTCTGCCTGGGCTGGTTTTGAACCATGATCCTTAGATCTCAGTTTCCTGAGTAGCTAAGATGACAGGTGTGAGCCACCAGTGCCCAGCCCCTCTTCTGCTCTGACGTTCAGTGAGCAGTTTTTGTCTCAGGGCTCAAGTTTGTCAGGCAGGGATGACAATGGGTTCTGCATCATAGAATAGACTGTCTCAACTTGCTCTAAGATTCCTTTTGTCCAGGATGAGGTCAGCTGCTTGGGGGCTGCCCTGACCAGAAGCCCAGGTGCAGCCGGTGACCTGGGTCCAGAGGTAGTAATCATGAGAAGCCTGTGTGCAAAGCCTTCCATGCATGAAAATGCACCTCCTGTTCCACGTACATCTCCAAACCTCATACCGGCACTGGGAGGAACATGATACTCTCCCTGCTTCACAGTCTGCTAAACTAAGGAATAGGCAGGTTCCCTGCTCCAGAGCCAGAACTAGAACCCATATCACTTACTCCTACTGACAGTTTGTTTATTTTTTTCTTTGTGGTGCTTAGAACACCAAGGTACTCTGTGGAAATGTGAAGAAGACTGTGCTAAGCCAATTGAAGCCTTCGTGGCCTGACAGGAAAATACCTGCTCTAAAGATGACAAAGCTAGATAGATAAGCATCATTGCAAACAGAGCTCTCTTTAGTGCCAAAATGGTTCAAATCCCAACGCTGCCATTTAGATATTGTGTAACTTTAGGAAAGTTACACAAAATCCATCCAAATCCAATCTAAGCAGGAAAAAAAACTACAACATTTCCAGGCCTCTATTTTCTTAGCTTTAGCATGGGAATGAGAGATCTCCTTTGCAAGGTGGTAGTAAGAATTTTAAGTACAATTTTATATAAATATAAGCATGAATATGTTTATATAAGGTTATACACACATGTTATTTTTATGCCTATCTTTGTATACACATTATTTTGTGAAATGTATATAAACTATCATTGCAAATGCACACACACACACACACACACACACACACACCACCCTCCCCTCAGGTACACAGTGGTTATCAGAGGGCAGTCACCAGTCTCTCTGAGACTGCCATGTAATAGTTCAAAAGCCTGTCTCAGAGAAAATTTGAAGTGAAAATTGGATGAATGGAATGGAAAAATGGTAAGTATTCTGTAAATTTAATCTAATCAAAGAAAATCCTAAAGTAATCTAGGCACTGGTGGCTCACCCTGTAATCCCAGTACTCAGTAGGCTGAGACCTGGAAGATCTCCATCCAAATCCAATCCAGGCAGGAAAAAAAAGTCTTTAGGACTCAATTCCCAAGTAACCAGAAAAATGCCAGACTGGAGGTATGACTCAAAGGGTATAGCACTAGCCATGAGCAAGCAAGATTAATGAGTACATGAAGAGTTCAAGCCCTAGTACTGGAACAAAGAAAGGAAGGAAGGAAGGAAAGAAAGAAAGAAAGAAAGAAAGAAAGAAAGAAAGAAAGAAAGAAAGGAAGGAAGGAAGAAAGAAAGTAAGGAAGGAAGGAAGGAAGAAAGAGAAAGAGAAAGAAAGAGAGAGAGAGAGAAAGAAAATCTTACCATGCATTTTCTTCTGTATTCTGAATGGAATGACAGCTAATCTGTCAGATTGTCTCAAGGGGCCTTGCAGGGTTTTCCAGCTGCTCAGAGACACCAAATACAGCAGGAGTTAAATACGAGGACTAGCTTAGCTTCGTACAGGGACTGAGCAAGGAGCATTGGTTGCTCTAATTCCTGTATTCAGGACAAATTCTCTTAGGAAATTTTGTTTTCTCTTTAGAGAAAATTCTGACAACTGAAAACATTCTCACATTTCATACAGATCATCCGAGCAATATCTGCAATGTCTGGGCTTTTCCACAAGTGACTTGTTTAGTGACTGCCTATACCAGGCAGCCTCTTACAGCTGGGGTCCAAGGCCTCCAGAAGTCTACTCAGCCCTGTCTAGCCCTGAGCCAGGTCTGGTCCAGCCAATGACACCTACTTCCCCTTAGACCTGGTGGTGTCCTTTCGACCTTAAGTCTTGAATCCTCATGTCCAAAAGAAATGGCCAACTCTGGTTGCACCCAACACCAACTTCATGGAGGTGAATGGGTTCCACCCAACTGGGTTTCTTGCTCCATGTCTGTTCAGTTCTGTTTTCCACTAGGGAACAACCTCACTGTGGTCCCTGCCCATTTGACAGGGCCTCTCCCCATCTCCCGCCTTGCTTCCCCCAGTGGGACATGGGTGCTAATCTCACAAACATGCACACTCCCTGGGACTAGCTGTGAACACCCTGAGCTCATGCAGCCTTGAACTCAGCTGCATCTAGCTGCCAGTGTTGACTAGTCCCTGCATTTCCAGGCCCTATCCCATCCTCTTGGGCCTACCGCTGTGCCTGCAAGTAGATCCAAGTTTAGTGTTTCATGCTTTTTTGGCTTTGAAATACTGTTTATTCTCTGAGTCATGTTTCAGGGCCTTCAGATGAGAAAGATGTGTACATAAAGGATAGAGGTGTGAAGCCTCTCTCTTACATCTCTGTTTTTAACATTGTAATATTGTATCTCTGTAGAAGACGTTAAAAAAAAAACGGAGATAGCCCGGCATGATGGTTCATGCCTGTAATCCCAACTATTTAGGAAGCAGAGATCAGAAGGATCCTAGTTCAAGGTCAGCATGGGCAAAAGGTTAGTGAAGCCCCATATCAACCATCAAGCAGGACATGGGGGAGTGCACGTGCTACACAGGAAGCATAAGTAGGAGGACTGTGGTCTGAGGCTGTTTGGGAGGCAAAAATGTGAGTCCCTATATGAAAAATAACTAATGTCAAATAGGGTGGCATTGTGGTCCAAGTGGTAGAGGTCCTGCCTAGCAAGCATGAGTTCAAACCTCAGTACTGCCACAAAAAGAAAAGGGGAAAAAAAGGAAAATACAGAAATAGATGAGAAGAAAAACTCATATGCAATTTCACCACCCCAAAATGATCAGTTTTTACATTTTGGTAAATTGCCTGGCAGTCCTCTTCTGTGCATGTATCTTCATATAGCTAATATCATTCTCTATAATATATGCCATTTTCTAACCTGCTTTTCCATTGAACATTTTAATATCAGTATTGGCCAGATCACTAAAATTATAGCTACCATCTTCAGGGACAGAATGACTCTCTATCTCTCAAGCTGACCTATTTAGGTGGTTTCCAAGTTTTCATACTTGAATGAACATATTTATGCAAACTATCTTTCTTATAATTTTAGATTATATCTTTGGTTGCAAACTGCCAGAAGCAAAATTGAGTCAACAGGTAATAACATTTTTTAAAAATCCTTTTATGTATCAGCTGGTTCTCAGTGACGACTTTGCAAGTTTCTAAGGAATAAACTCACAATCACCAATGCAAAGCTTTCCCCTTTCAAATCTTCTGCTTGCCGAGAAGTTAACTACTGTGATCACAATGAAATAAGAAGATGCACTTTTCCATTCATTTCAACACAAATCAGGGTTTTAACATATTTCACACAGGAGCATGTGAAAGTAGAAGTAATGAGATTAAGCAATATTTTCCCATGACCCCCGACAACTTTCCTAATAATAAGAAATAGTCATCGAGATTTACATCTCTATTTTTCTGACTCTTCTTCTCAAAGCCATAAATCAGAATCTGAGTCAGCAGGCTAAACAGCCAGAATTGGAACTGATGAGCTCTATTTCTGAGTTTCTTGTGTTGAATTGAACTTGGGATAAAAGCTGCTCAGAATTCCATCTATGTAATAAATTTTTAAAAATATCTATCTTCTCTGTTGAACCCTCTCCTGAATCTCCCAGGCAGAAATTAATCACCCTTCCTTCCTCATTTAACATTTACTTTTTAAAAAGCATATGAGTTACCCGTACAAATTACCTACTAGGCTGAGAGCTCATGAAAGGCAAAACTTGGTGAATTTCTTTAGACTTAGCATGGTGATCAGTGCCTAACAGGTGACCATCAATGGGATGGCCTGCTTTTTGTGGGATAGAACTGCTTTTCAATGGCCAGAAGAAGAGTACCATTTTTCAAACTTCAGTGTTTCTAATATACAAGAAAGATACATTTGTTATTTCTGAGGTATATATGGGGTATCTTCTAGGCTGCAGGCATTGGACTATATTAGGATCCAGAGCAGAATAAAGGCCCTTTTTCCCCTCTCTGAGTTCATGGAGAAATGATGGTAACAATATACAGAGCAATAAACAGGGCAATAAACAGGGCCAGACCAGAGAAGAAAAGAGATGGAGGCTGGCCTTCCACTAATCAAAGATTACCACCATCAGTCCATTAGCTACAAGTCATTCAAGATTTTCTCAGGCAACCCCCAGGTTCCCACTCTGTGGCAAATTGAGATTATCCATTCATTCATTTCCATGTGTAGCAACTTTCCGAAGATAAGTGAGACCTCAGAAATCTGCTAAGTCGCTGGGTACTGGTGGCTCATGCCTGTTGTCCTAGCTACTCAGGAGGCTAAGATCTGAGGATCAAGGTTTGAAACCAGTCCAGGCAGGAAAGTCCATGAGACTCTTATCTCCAATAAACTACCCAGAAAACTGGAAGTAGAGTTGTGGCTAGCCTTGAGCATGATGAGGTTCAGGGACAGAACTCAAGACAGAAAGAAAGAGAGAGAGAGAGAGAGAGAGAGAGAGAGAGAAGGAAGGAAGGAAGGAAACTGCTACATCTTACTACAGATTTCTCTGAGGAATTCTTTTATAGATGATTTGCCATGGAAAATTACTTATAACCAAATAGATATATTAATAGGGGGAAAATCAGCTAAAACTTAAGAATAAAGACACATTAGGAAAAAGTGAGCCAGGTCCTGGTATCTCAGGCCTGTAATCCTAGTTACTTTCGGAGTCTGGAAAAATCACAGTTGGAGCCAGCCCAGAGAAAAAACTTTACAAGACCGCTGCTTAATCCATAGCTGGGCACAAAGGTACATATGTGTCATCCCAGGCTCTGTGGAAGGTTGAGATTGGGAGGATCATAGTTCTAGGCCAGTAGGGGCAGAAAAGTCAGAAACTCCAGGGAAGGATGGAAGTTGGATTCAGTGGCACTTTCAGATCAACAGAAGGAAATGGACAGTAAATCAGAACAGAGGAGGTCAGAGGATCTGCACTGTATGAAGTGCCAGTGCATCCCAGAACAATTCAAAACTGGATTGCAGAATCACTCAAATAAAAAGTCACAAGCCAGGCATGGTGGTGCAGTCCTCTAGTCCCAGCACTGCAGAAGCTGAGGAAGGAGGATCAAGAATTTAAAGCCACTGGGAAGGTGGCTCAGTGGGAGAATGCTTGCCTTGCATGCATGAAGCCCTGGGTTTGATTTCTCAACAACACAAAAGCAGAAAAAGCTGGAAGTGGCGCTGTAGCTCAAGTGGTAGAGTGCTAGCCTTGAGCTAAAGAGCTGAGGGACAGCACCCAGGCCCAGAGTTCAAACCCCACAACCACCACCACCAACACCAACAACACCAACACCAACAACAAAAGGAATTTAAAGCCATCTTAAGCTACAGAGGCAAGACCTTGTCTAAAGAAATAAAAAGTCACATTTACTGAAATGTATTTAAGGAATCAAGTTGTTGAAAGGGATAAACACAAGACCATTTTTAAATCACTTCTCTCAAGCATCTTTCACAGCCTAAGTTTCACTGTAATGCTAAGAGCCAGCCTGAACCAAACTGGAAAGTACTCATGGACATCGAGACTTTTCTGTTAGAAGGGATTATGGAGAAGACTTTGGTAAAAACCTTCAGTTTAAGTGTAGGAATATGAAGCCCAGTGTGGAGAACAGATTTGCCCAGAACTACCTACCAAGAAATCAGCAGAGGCTGAGCTGGACCTGGGTCCGGGGTAGCCTTACTCCTGAGACTCCCATGGACAGGAGTGGAGGGTAAGAGAGCTCCCTATTGAGCAAGGCTTGTAGGTAGCTCTATAGAAGCAAGGACCTTCGATGACTCCAAATGAGGGGCATGTCAGGTCTCAGAGCTCAAATAACTGCTTGAAAAGCCCTAAAAGCCCTTTTCTAGCTCCCCACTCCTGTGTCTACCCATAACCTCACCAGTAACTCCAATTTATGCAGTAAGGTAAGGAGGACAGAAATTATTCTTTAAATGCGCGTGCACATGTGTGTGCATGCACACGCACACGCACGCACGTGCGCGCACACACACACACACACACACACAGCCTCAGAAGGGGACAGACAGCTCATTTGAGCACACAATGCAGTGTTGAGTGCAAAGCCAGAGCCATGGTCTCCTGTGCTTTACAGATTCTGAACGCTAGTTCATCATCAAATGTCTTGGGGGACATCTATCGATTTGGTTTTTGCAAATGATCTTGAGTGAGCCTCTCGTATTCTGAGTTTCCCTCATGGAGTAGAACTGATAGCATTTGGTTATCATTTGGGCCAAAAAATGTTTCTTATCTCCAGCGAGGAGTAGGGCTTGATTTCAAATACTGTTCCTCACCACAGTTTGATGTCACATTCTGCTATCGTGGAAAACATCCCTGTATTTTGTGACTGCTTTAGAAACTTTACAGTTTCTTCGCTACTTCCTCTGTCAACTGAGTGAAAGAGTTTGGAAGATGATGCTACATTACTGTAAACTTCAAATCAAACACCAGCTCCAGCCATCTACAGCAATGGCTTTCTTTAGAACACATTTATCATTAAAACAAAGGGCTGCAAGTCTTGTAGGGGAAGTGACATTTGAGCTGTCAAGAGAACTGAAACTGTTTAGGAAAACATTTTCTTTTGTAAGATAATGCTTGTTTCATAAATAGCTGCAATTTCCAAATTATTTCCTCCTGTAAATGAGCATGTTTTAGATTACATAGAAAGGAAAGAATTTGGAAATGTTTGATTGTTTCCAATGTAATTATTGTTTTGACTAATAAGTCAACTTTGTGATAACACAATAAAAGGCAAAAATCACCAAATAAAAGAGTATGGCATGCTCTTTTTTGGTATTTTTCAAGACCATGTGCTGGCTATTCACCATAGCTATGGTAGGAAAACAACCCAGGTGCCCTTCAATGGATGAATCAATCAAGAAAATGGAGTATATGAACACAGTGGAAGTTTACTCATCCATTAGGAAGAATGATATAATGAAATCTGTAAAGAAATGGATGGACCTGGAAAAAACTGTTAAGTATGTGAGCCCCAGAAAGACAAAGGATGTATATTTTCTCTCAAATGTGGATATTAGATCTAATATATAAATATATATGTAAACATATGCAGGGTGGTACGCACACGTATTCAAACGTATTAACTGAAGTATGGCATATTCACAGGAGAATTTGAAGGGTGTAACTACTTTGAACAACTAACTTAGAGTATAACAAAATGAATACCATAAAGCTGGTATTGGGGCCGGAGGAAGGTCAGGAGGAGAGAGGATGAATGAAGAGAAGTAGGGGAGAGAGTACGGTCATAATATTTAAAGTATATCCCATGAAACTAGGAAAATTGAGGGAGTGGGTGGGGTTGGGAGAGAGAGAGAAGAGTTATAAAAAGGGGCAATGTTAATTAAGATGCAATGTACTCATAAACAGGCATGTTGAATTGTAACCCCTTGCACAACTACTTAAAGATTAAAAAAGAAGAAGAACAAGAAATTAAAGCCAGGCACCAGGTGGCTCATGCCTATTATAATAGGAGGAAGGAAAGTCTGGGAGACTCTGATCTTCTACTAAAACTACTTCAAAAAGCCAGAACTGGAGCTATGGCTCAAGTTATAAAGCACTAGTCTTAAGCAAAAAGAAGTTCAGAGACAACGCCCAGAACCTGAGTTCAAGCCCTAGGACCAGCACAAAGAAAACAAAACAACAACAACAGAAAACCTACAACAATGTGTGCTAGATTTTGGTAAATGAGAACCCCAGTAGTAAGCATCTAGGGTTTTTTTTAGTGGCTGGGGAGGCTGATTATATTGGTTCTCACTGGTATATTACTCTTTTGAGCATTAGTGGTGATGAGACCTCAGTATTTGAATCGATCCTGAGACTTTGCCAAGTTCTCCCCTCCTTATCATGTCCCTGTCCTCAGAGCAGCCTTGAGAGGAGAATGGGAAGTGGCAAAGTGGCCCAGTAGCTCACTGTCCCCACCCACTACACAGCTGGGCATGGGAACATTTGCTCAGCAAGACTTTCAAGCTTGGGCTATTGGGCAAGGCTCTCAAGCCCAATCAAACACAGTTCCTGGTTCCTAGGGAGCTGATGGCAGGCAGGGAGAGCAGGCTCTGGAAACCAGGCTGCCTGGGCCAGGGGATCGCCCACTCCAGCCACTAGATTCCCTCAAGCCCACAGCTCTTCCAAGCCAATGATCAGATTTCCTTTTGGACAACACCTTCTGGTCTGGGGGCCATTGTTGCTAACTGGGTCCCTGTGGCTCACCTAAGCAGTCATCTAGAACACTTTAAATCCAAGCTCTCTGAGGACACCCACACACCCACACACCCACACACCCACACACACACACACACACACACACACACACACATATCAAGGGGCTTTCCATTTTTAGGTATAACAGTATGTTTATAATGTCTGCATCTGAAATGCCTGTGCACACCTCTCTGCCTCTGCCGAAGCTAGTGCTTCTGTTCATCCACAAGGTGAACCCCACTGTCAGAGAGAGTACCCACCTTCTCAGTGTCACCTTTGAGCCTCTGTTGAAGGTGTCACCATTCACTCTCTTTTGCTTGTCTCTCTCAATCCACTGGAGTTCTGAGTATCTTGAGAGTAAGGGATGCATTTTATGACCTTCTAGATCTTTCCTGCTTCCTCCAGAACATGACAGATACTCGACAGCTCTGTCTTAAACAGGTAGATATATCAATTAAGCATTTAGTAAGCACCTAGCATGTGTTCTGGGCCTTTCTGAGACTCTCCTACCCTCAAATTATCCTAAGGGAAGGCCATTATTTTCTTCATATTAGGGATCTGGGGCTCAGAGAAACGATGAGCTTGCCCAAGACAGAGTCAGGAAAAAATAAAACCAACCAGGAGGCAAGACCAAGCGTGTCTGCCTTCAATGGTTTTTTTGTTTGTTTGTTTGTTTTTTGTTTTCTACCATGCTATGCTGGCTCTGATGAATTCCCCAGTGCTTCTCCTGCAAAGTTTGATGGAAGAATGCAGTGAACTCTGACCTCTTATCCATTCTCCACTCACCTCACTCTGCCCAGACAAAGAGAGGCAAAGGAGGCTGATGTGTGGAAGGTTCCCGATGATTTATTATCTGTGTCTCCCCTTTTGCTTGTCTGATTGTAAGAACACTTTCCTTAACACGGATCTGTACAAGGAGCCTCTGAGCATCTTGCCCTTGGTAATCTCGACTTCGAATTTCATTTTCCCGAATTGGTCTGTCTCCTCCTGGAAGTGGTCAAAGACCAAATCATACTAAGACTAATTATTTCTTTTAAAATGTCCAGATCCCTCTGTTGGCAAAAAGAAGACCAGGAGGCAGAGTGAAATTGCATAGTACATCACTGTCCCCCACAATTCATCTCTGCCACTCTGTCAGTGTGAAAATTTACAACAGATATTATCTCTTTGAAGGGGTTCAAGTCCTAGAAAATACAAGCTAAATTTTAAATAGAATTTTAATTTTAATGAAAGCTTCGGGGAATGCTGTTTATGTTGCTTATCTTTCATACCTGGTGATTAAGTTAATTTATGCTTAATGGAAGAGGATATTTCTAATCCCCAGACAGGCTCAACATCTGTCTTGGACTGTGTTTTTAGAAGCCTTAAGCTGCTTGTGATGGATGTAATAAAACCAGGACGCTGCTGAACTGACACCTGAAGGCTCTGTAAGGAGGACCAGGGACATTACGTCTCTGCCCAGTGCTTATGCTGAAATCAAATCAAAGTCCCAAGCATTTCATTCTGTCAGCCCTTTAAAATCGTCCCTCTTTCACATTATTCCTTGGGCAGGACTTGGGAGAGGAAGCCATACTGTAGGGGTGTGATCTAGTATTAAAATTGATTCTTTTCCAGCCCCTACCATACCTGAGTCCCAGTGCGCTACCTCATTTAGCTCCATTCTCATACATCCGAAGGTACCAAAGATGCAATGGCTTGCTGGAGTGATACAGTGTTAGTGACTAATGCTTATAATCCTAGTTACTCAGAAGGCTGAGATTTGAGGATGGCGGTTCAAAGCCAGCCTGGGTAGGAAACTCCTGAGACTCTTATCTCCAATAAACCACTCAGAAAACTGCGGCTCAAGTGGTAGAGTGCTCTCCTTGAACTGAAGAGCTGAGGGATAGAGCCCAGCCCAGGCTCAGAGTTCAAGCCCCACAACTGACCTATATATATATATATATGTGTGTGTGTGTGTGTGTGTGTGTGTGTGTGTAGTAAGTCAGGCAATGAGTACATTTCTTTTTTTTGGCGTGGGGGGGAGGTGGAGGGGAGAATGCCACCCTTCTTCTCTTTCCCCCAGTTTCTCCTCCCATCCTTGCCCACAAGTTATGTAGCTTATTTTTTAAATAGCATAGACTGGATAGAATGATTGTACCTGCCTATTGCTGCATCTGCCTCCTCAAAAAAAAAAAAAAAGCAAAAACAAACACCATCATCACCACCACCACCACCACCACCACCACCAACAACAACAAAAACCTATGTTATGTTTCTATTTCCTGGAATTCATTTTAAATAAAGTTTAATTAGAACACAACCATACCTATTTGTTAACGTACTGTCTACAGTCAGTCGCATGCCACCATGGAAGAACTAAGATTAAGATGTTTTTTTTCAGGCCTGATAGTAAAAATCTGGCAAACCCCAGGCTAGGGGGCCTATGCTATCACAAGGAAATTTCCTGAGCACCTATGAGATTTGGGTTGGGCAAGGGCAGGGAATTAAAGCTGAAGAAGATAAAGGAGCATATAGTCAGACAAAATGCTAAGTGCAAACATTTACTATTTCTGTGTCCTCTGCTTGGCTCCTTGCAGACTCAGAGTCCGGCTCTTGCCTCCATGACAGATTACTCAGCCTTCCTGCGAGCTCCCAGCCAACCAACCCCAGCGCTCCCTCAGGCAGCACTCTCCTGTCCTCACTCTCCCACACAGACCCCCAGGGATCCATCCCCACTTCCTGCATCCTGGGAAAGCCTCCCTTCTGAGCACTATGCCACACAGCAAGAGGCTTTGCAGCCCTCGAACATATTGCAAGTCCAAGGAGAGGTGGGACAAGGACTGGGGGCCAGGAGCGCATGCCACTTAATGGTTCTCAGGGCCTGCGTGGCTGAGTCAATCAGATCCAGCCTCAAACCCTCTCTCCACAGGGGCTCAAAACAGTAGAGTCGACCATGCAGCAACACATGACATCTCATTATTTCCCCACCACATTACCCTTCCCACAGCCAAATCTGTTCCCCTAGCCAGAGCAGGCAGCCAGTGGTGGTGGTGGCCATGGGAGGGGTCAGACTGGCCAATGACCCTGTGCCAAGAATTCTGGCTATGAGATTCTTCTCCCATTATTGCAAAGTAAGAAAAATATGTGCATGTGCAGTGTCTATTCCTTTATGAAATCATGTTGTTCATGATAAATTTCAGGCATTAGATTATACGTATGTGCTGATTTCAAATTTAATTGGTGATCATCGGTATCTGATTTTTTGAAAGATATTGTTATGTAGAAAAATAAAATGTTGGCCATTTTACTAGATCTCCTCGATTTGAGTGTGTGTGTGTGTGTGTGTGTGTGTGTGTGTGTGTGTTTCAACATTTTATTGGTTTATAAAGTCTGCTAGTCTGGAAATTACTTATCTTATACAAGCAGCAGCTGGCCCCCAAAACACCCTCATAAAATTCAGCAGCAGCTATCAAAATTTAAAATCACCGATTCTTTGACCTAGCAATTTTATTTTTAAGAATCTATCCTGCAGAAATATTGGCGTGTATAGACACAAGGGGATTTCTGACAGGGCCCCATAAAATGCGGAAAAGTGGAAGTAACTCAATCAGGGGATTGGTTATGAAAAGAATTGGAAGCCTCCAAACTTAGAATAGTAAGCAGGTTGCAGAAACAATGTGGATCTACAGATGCAGACAGATGCCCTTACTGTCCTGACGAGGGAGGAGAGTGAATCACAGAATAACAAGCACATCACAGAGTACAGACTCCATCCTGCCTTTATTCAAAATTACAACAACAATAAAACACATCTGTCTGTCTTGGCAGGTTTTAATATTACAATAGTGATTTTAAGAGAAGTATTGGGAAGAGAAAGCAAATGGTTGGTGGCAGCCATCACTGGGAAGTGGAGCGGGGCTGAGATTTGCCTTTCCAATTTCTAAACTTCAGAAGTTATTTGAATTATTTACAAGGAGGATGCATCACTACTTTAATAATTTCTTAAACAAAGCAATAAAGAAAAACAGTCTTGATAGGGGTGATGTATGCAAAGTGGAATGAAAGAGAAAAATTCATTATGGTTCTGGGATTCCACAAAGCCTTTCAGAGAAAATGTTTTCTGAGCTGAACCTTCAACGATGGAAAAAGATGTTCAACAACAGTGAGGCAAGGGTGTCTGTCTGACGGGACCCTGGGCACAGGTGAGCTCTGAAGCTGGCTAACCACATTAGAGTTTGATTTGTAGTGATGACAGTTCGATGGTTGGAAAAAAAATTGTTAGGAAACTGGATCTCCAGATTCTTATGACTTTATTCAAACAAAATGAATTCTTCCCCAGGTTAATATCTCTTCCTTGGAAACCAGGCGGCGTTCTGTCAGGGTTGGGAAGCTGCTGCGGGCATGATGGATGGCCCTTCAGCCCCTACCTTCCACTTAACAGAACTTGAATGCTGTACCAGTACCTCCTCTCTTCCGCAAGGCCATATGCTTTGGGAGAGACTGACCCTCGCCCAGGACCTGCTCAGGGGTGGGTTCTGATTGGGCTAAGCCAAATGTAGTGACAAAATTGACTTGTAGTTCAGCCTGTGACCAGTTGTGCATAACAGGTTGTGACGAGAAATCTACTAGGGAGTCTTGACTCTTTAAAGGTACTCTTTCCCCTGCCTCGAGATGCTACTATTTGGGGAAATGCTACTTGAAATGCTAATAAGCCAGACTGTGACTGAGGTGGGCCAAATCTGAAGACAGAGCCATTGTGGTATGGATGGAAGAATAAAGGGTGGGAAAAAACCAAGGGTGTTAAAAGATGTGTCAAGCAACTAAAGTTATCAGTGTTGAGGTACTTTGGCTTTGACATCTTTTTATGGGTGGTAACGCATTTCCTTGTTATTTATGCCAAATTTAGTTGAGTTCTACAGTTATGTGTAGCCAAAAGCATATTTTCTATTGTCTGCCATAAGTCGACTTTACTCTCCATGAACATACCTATGTTTGTAACTCATAGAATTATAATCCCATTGATGGCTGCCCAACACTTTGAATGTACGTAATGACATTGAACTACTCACTTCAAATTCATTAAAATGGTAAATTTTATGTTACGCGCATTTTACCATCAGGGGATAGGAAAGGGGAGGAGAGGCGGCCTACGCCCCCTAGTGACATGAACATAGATTAAGGGTAAGAATGAACACAATATCTAAATCTTAAATGTAAATTTCTTATAGCTCTACAGGGAATAAATTGCACTTAAAAGCCCACTGGATTAAATTAAGCCCGTATAATGGAATAATATGAGACCCTTAAGCAGACAATCAGGTGCTCAGCTTGGGGCCCATAACAGAGCAGCAGCAGCAGAACCTGCACCCCTATGCCAAACTAGCATGAAAACTAGCCCCCCTTTTGTATGTGTGTGCCAAACACTGAAGTACTTGAGTGAGGATGTGGGGGCTACGTGCCACTAGAACATTTGTTCATGAGCGTGACAAGCGTCTTTGTGCCTGATATACTCCAGATTCCCAAATGAATGAATGCATTGCTTGTTAAATGAATGAACAAATGGTGTCACTTAAGGACTAATGTCCAGGGCTAATGTCATTAAGGACCAATGTAAGACTGTACAAGATCAAGGAGGGATCTGGCTCCGGAGGTGTCCACAGCCAAGTCACTATGTGCAGAGAGGCACTATAATTCATTCATGCATTCATTCATTCATTTCTTCAATTACCCATTTGTTCCCCCAAACAATGGGAAGTAGCCCTAAAGACTGGAAATAACTGAAACCATCTATCACAGAGTGTAGAAACAAATTATGGCACATTCACAAGAGGTTATACATTACTGCTAAACTCCACAACACAGATCAATAGCAACAACACAATGTTGAGTGAAAAAAACAGATGCAAAAGAATACAGTACACACTGGACAATGGTATCTGCCCATACATTTCACCGTGGTGTCAGAAATAAGGAGGGTGAGGGTTACCCATGAGGAGGAGGCAAAAAGGAGTGCCTAGGGCATTTGAATATTTAGGATGTTCTGCTTCTTGTCCTGGGTTTGCTTGTCCCAGTGTGTGGCTCTTCCAACTCACTGACAATCACACTTATGAATTAGGTGAATTTCTCTATGAATGGTATGTTCAATAAGAGTGTAAGTCCAATGAAACTGACATGTTTTATGAAGATGAGAATGTAGCTTAAATGGTGGAGAAAATGGGAGTCCATTCAATTATAAAGTTGAAAGGGTGGCATTTTTGTGATTTCTTTAGAGAAAATCAATATTAACAGTTGTTTTTAATGACACTATTGCTTTCAAATACTCATTTACAAAAACAAACATTCGTGTTCTTTTAGAAAAGAATATGACATAGATTATGGAGAGAGGTAGATGATAGACAGTAGATAAATGGTGAATAAATAGGTGATACATGCTAGGTGATAGGTAATTTGATAATAGACGATAGGTAGATTGATGGAAGATAGAGAAATGCTTTAACATAGATGGAAACAAGTAAAAGAAAAATAAAAGATGTAATAGCCAGGTACCTGTGGCTTATGCTTATAATCTTAACTATTTAGGAGATCAGTATCTTGGTTCAAAGCCAGCCTGAGCAGAAATGTCTATAAAACTCTAATCTCAGGGCTGGGTAGTTGGCTCAGTGGTAGAGTGCTTGCCTTGCATGCATGAGGCCCTGGGTTCGATTCCTCAGCACCACATAAGCAGAAAAAAGCTGGAAGTAGAGCTGTGGCTCAAATGGTAGAGTGCTAGCCTTAACCTGAAGGGACAGTGCCCAGACCCAGAGTTCAGTCCCCATGACCAACAGAAAACAAAAACAAAAACAACCCTCTAATCTCCAATTAGCCAGCAAAAAGCTGGAAGTGGAGCTGTTGTTCCAATGGTAGAGTGCCTTGAGTGAAAAGACAGTGTCCTGGTCCTGCGTACAAGGCTGAGTACTGGCAGCATGCACGTGCGTGGGCACACACGGTGGCAGGCACACACGCACAGAGATAACTGAATTGTAAATTCAGAGATAAGGATGACTTACATACATAACAAGCCAACACTTTTAAGAATACACAGTTGCTGGGGGTAGGGACATGAATTTCACAACAGTGAATTTAAAATGAGTGCTTCCTGCATAGTTTTCCACCGTGGTAGACTCACAGAAGATGAGCTTTCTGTTGGGTTGGCTTGGCCCAGTATGAACCAGATGAACCCCATAAACTTGTAGAACATTCCCACGGATGGTATCAGGAAGCAAATCTCTGGGAAGCTCATCATCTGTCTTGCAAATTCCCACACCTAAGTTTTTCTTGGCTAGTTAAGCAAACTAAAGGTAAGGATGACATCCTCTTCTTAAATGCGCCCGACAAGATTTGAACCCTGTGTCCATAGGAGGTGCATCTGGGAACAGATCCTGACTCCCCTGTGAACACTGCTATGATACCAAGATACGCAATGTGGCCATGATTGCCTCAGTCTAATAAGTGGTATGAACATAAGCAGTACCTTGTAGGTGAGTGATTGCTCACACAGAGAGTTATTTCTGTTACCCATGGCAGAGTCCAGGACTCCCTTTGCCCAGGGGTGTGGGGGGGGCACCCACTAATATGCAAACAACCTGGAGTGCACCCTTATGCTTCCTAATTGCTTTGACTTCTGCCAGTGCATTTCTAATCATCTTTACATTAATTAATAAGCTTAATCTTTGTTAACAGAGGGATTACCAGAGGGTAAATTAACAGGGGTTACTTTGTTTTCAGTTGTTCACACGTCCAAAATATCTATTGACCAATCTAAAAGAACACCCAAGTGGAACAATCTCCCTTCCAGACCCCCCCCACCCCCCACCTAGGGACATTAAGGAAGATGTAAGCCAGATTTATTTTTCCTTCAAGGAGCTGATTCGAATTCCCTGATTCAACAAACATGAATTTCACACTTTTTTGGTACCACCCACTGTTTCCAGCACCTGGCAGGTAAGCAGAGGCAGGAAGATGCCCTGAGGGCTTGCAGATAAAGGAAGAGTTAATCTAGTTTAGGGGAGGTGGGGACAAGTCAGAAAAACTTCAAGAAGTGGTGTCTTCAGAGTTGACCAGCAGGGATCCTAAGATTTGTTTTACAAAAGAGCTCACCGTAGGATTCCTCTAAGAAACCTTTTCTCCCTCCCGCCTCCCCTCCTGCCTTTCAATTACCCCTGGACTGATTTACACGCCCTTTTAGAAGCACAGCTGTTGTGTAAATTAAACCTCAGTAATCCCTCCCCAGTGCTGAGGCCCCCTTAGGAGAAGTTCTGGCACCTGCTGATTTATTTCTGTGTACTTTTTCAGCACCTTGAGAATTTCAGCTTTCAGAATTGCAAGTTATGAGTCACTCCAGTTAGGGAGGGTGAGGAAAAGAGAGAACAGGGGATGGGAAAGAGTCAGTGGAAGGAAAGCAGATAGGCGAGGGGAGTAAGAGACCCTGGGCCACACAGGGGGAAGCTGGTCCTGGTGGCCTTCTAAGTATGGAGAAAGTGCAGAGAGCTGTCCAGGAGCTGGTGGGATGGGCTGAGGGGATGGTACCTTTCAGGAGTTTGGCACACTTGCTGCCAGGAAGTCAGCACAACATCGGCTGCTGCTCTACAATAAAGGTGTGTGTGTGTGTGTGTGTGTGTGTGTGTGTGTGTGTGTGTGTGTGTGTGTTAGTGTGTGTGTGTGTGTGTGTGTGTGTGTGTGTGTTACGCAGGTCACAGGGCATTGCACTCAGGGCCTGGGTGCTGTCTATCCCTGAGCTTGTTCACTCAAGGCTAGCACTCTACTGCTTGAACAACTCCATTTCCAGCTTTTTGGTGGTGAATTGAAGAGTCTCAGGACTTTCCTGCCTGGGCTGGCTTCAAACAGAGATCCTGCGATCTCAGCCTCCTGAGTAGTTAGGATTACAGACATGAGCCACTGCACCCAGTTCAATAAGAAAATCTTAGGAATGAAGTCCTTAAACCAGCTGTGGAAGGACAATGGTTGTATCTATACTAAACAACTTACTGCTACCCCCTAGGTACATTTCTTTAGATGAACCCATCCTTCAAGAGTTTTATCTTACTGTTTTCACTTTATCAAAACTCATTTCTTGGGCTGGGAAGGTGGCTCAGTGGTAGAGTGCTTGCCTTGCATGCAAGAAGCCCTGGGTTCAATTCCTCAGCACCACATAAGCAGATAAAAGCTGAAAGTGGCACTGTGGCTCAAATGGGAGAGCGCTAGTCTTGAGCCTTGAGTTGAGGGACAGTGCCCAGGTGCAGAGTTCAGGCCCCACGACTGACCACAAACAAAACAAAACAAAAAAAAAAAAAAACTACCTCATTTCTTTTTTTCTTTTATTGGTTGGTCGTGGGGCTTGAACTCTGGGCCTGAGTGCTGTCCCTCAGCTCTTCAGCTCAAGTCGAGCACTCTACCATTTGAACCACAGCACCACTTCTGGTTTTCCCAGTGGTTTACTGGAGATGAGTCTCATGTCTTTTCCTGCTTGGGCAGGCTTTGAACCACGATCCTCGGAACTCAGCCTCCTGAGTAGCTAGGATTACAGGTGTGAGCCACTGGCGCCTGGCTCAAAACTCATTTTAAAAGGTAAAACACAAGCATGTTGTCATCCGAAGAGTTCCATGCCTCTGCACATTTATGCTCATCATCTCTGTCTCCGGCTGACATCCACTAATCAACTCCTGAGTCACTGAGGAATTTTTAATGCTTCATTTCTCATTAGAGTCCCTGAAGGAGTTCTTGGGGTCTGGGAGTCCTCGGGTTGTGAAACACAGTGTGAGATTGGTAACCACATTGGGAGCAAGCTGAATTTGGGCCAAAAGATACATAAAGCATTCTCCAGTCCCCCAAGTCCGTAGAGGAGCCTCCTCTGCTTAGGTTTGAGATCGGAAGTCTAGGCTGGATGTTTCCTCTCTTAGAACAAGGAATTAAAATTCTGGAAATCTGCTAGCAGCTTCTGCCATTCCCTGTAACAATGTGAGGATAGCTAGGAGGGGGCCTCACCCTGAAGCAGCACCCCAAATAGTCCCCACCCACCCCCCTCTCATCCCTACCCCCATCCCCTGCCAAACACTCCCTATTTGTGAGCCAGTGCTGCAATGGTCCCTGTCCAGGCATAGCCAAGTGAAGATTTTAGGGAAAATAAAAAAGACAATATCTATTCTCACTGCCTGTGTGAATCTATACCAAACTCAACACCCTAAGAGCTCAATAGATGAGGGGTATTAGCATGTAATTTCTAACACCCACAAAATAAAATATAAACAATAAATATAGATAAGGGCAGGGAAGTACGTTCATTTTCATTACAACCAAAGCCACACTTTCAAATCATCTGACATACCCTAAATTTACTAGTATTATTGTGTGTGTACCAGTCCTGGAACTTGAACTCAGGGCCTAGGGGCTGTCCCTCAGCTTTTTTACTTAAGACTGGTGCTCTACCACTTGAGCCATAACTCCACTTCCAGCTTTTTTGGTGGTTAATTGGAAATATGAGTCTCTCAAGTTCATCTGCTCAAGGCTGGCTTTGAACTGAGATCCTCCGCTCTCAGCCTTCTAACTAGCTAGGATTAAAGATATGAGCCACTGGCACCTGGTTTCCTAGGGGCTTTTCCTAGTTCCAACAGCCTCTTAGTTCAGAAGCGCAGAAATCCTGGTTTGGGGAGAGTAAGAGGCTTACTCTGCTTCCACAGGATTGCAAAAGTTACACAGGTTTCAACATTGTTCTGCCTGGCTAGAGCTAGAACTTTCCTTCCAACATCACACCACCTCTCTGTGGCTCTCAGGGAGGTGAGACTAGTTTTCAACCTCAAATGAAAACAAAAAATAAAACCAAAACATTCCTCCTTAGTGGCATTTGCTTTTATGCTAGAGAAGTAACTAGCTTTGCATGAAGTCTATCTTGGAGTTACTCTCTCCTTCCCTCCTGTCCCCCGATTCACAGGGCCTGGCATGTGTCAGTGCTCAGCATGCTGTGATGTCACTTCATCTGAGTCTTGGATGTCTGGATGTTCAAATGCCCTGTCACCCTGCACAATTTATTGCAGGAGCCGAGGAAGAGGGCAAAGACTACAGCCCGGCTTTGCAACTAGTTCCTGAGGCCTACGCGTGGCCTTTGAGGGCTGCTTTTAACCTTATGTAAACGCAGAGTTAGGAGATTTTGAGAAGCTTCCACCCTCTGTCTGGAAGGAACACGAAAGACTGCGGCATTGTAAAGAGATGAGGAGGGGCGAGCCAGGTTTCCGTGGACAAGGAGTCTGGAAATAAAATCAAAGTGACAGGTGGCGAAAACAACTATGGGACAGGCCTGATGGAAGTGCAGAGGTCAGAGTGAAATTGAGCATTTCTAGAAAGAGGACGGAAAAAGGAAAAAGAAAAAGAAATGGCCATTTCCTGCAGAAATACCTGGGGGGAATAACAAGCTTAAAAAAAAATCTGAGCTGAAAACAAAAAAAAAAAATCATCAAACCTAGCTACCTTTATCATCTAAAATTCATTCTGGAAATTTCTTCCAGCTTGTGAGAGACATCTTAACTGTCCCCGAAAACTGTCATTTGTCACGAGGGCTTAGGAGCTCCAGTTTTGGGGGGGTTCTATATGATAAACCAAATTGCAAACTATTGATTTTTGTTTCTTTGCAACCTATTTGAATCTAACTCTCTGGGTCTTATTACCAGAATTTTCTCTCCTCGCAGCAAGGAGAAGGGGAGAAACAGGACGCGGGCGGCTGGCTCTTCATTTCTCCTGTGAATGGCTCCTTTTATAGACCTCTAATATCACTGGCAGAAATTCAGCCCAATTTTCTGCCATGACATTTTTGAAGGAAAGACCGAGGTGCTAAAGAATGAGACAGAGAATGTGTCTTGTTTTTCCTGAGGCTCAAGCTCCATGGTGTGTGTGGGGGGGGGGAGGGGGAAGGGATGTAAAACTTCAATGAAGGTGACTCAGGCAGCTCCTCAGAGCCCCACGTGGTAACTCCAGGCCCCTGGGCTGGGTGGGCAAAACCTCCAACTGATTGGTCTCCAGAATTTCCCAGCCTTTCAGTTCCTCCCTGCCTACCTCACCCTTTGATCAGACTCTCATTTTCTGGACACATTATTGGGCCTGTTCATGGCCTGGGGTGTTTTCCCAGATGATGTCCCCTCTTGTGAACAACAATTCATCCTACAGCCTCAGAGGTTCTGTCCTTGGTGAAGCCCTTGGTCACTCCTAGGCCAAGTGACAGGCAGTTCCTCCCTGGGTCTCTCATAGGCTCATTTCCCATGATGACTCTCAACCACATTATGTGTCTCTCAATGGCCAGGACTGATCTTTTGAATTGATCTGTGCACAGAGCCTAATCCAGCACCTGGAACAGTGTCTGATCAGGATAGGTTTGTGGAATGAATGAATGAATGTCCGGATGCTCCCCTTGCCCTTCTCCACCCCAACCTTTGATCAAGAACAGCACCAGAGAGGGGTGTCCAGGGCCTTAATCTCAGGATGAAAGGCACAGACTCGCTCTTTAGAAGATAAAGCATTCATTTTCTTTTTTCTTTCTCACTTCTCTTGTGCCACAAGAGCTCTGACAAATCTTGTCATATCAATCTTTTCCAGGTACTGTGTTCCTCTCAAAAAGGTGCCAGTTTACCTACGTGAGGGCTCTGAGGTTATTCTGTCTCTCGAGGGAGTTTTTAATCTTTGGGGCCAGAAGAGGATCCTGACATACACTTTGAAGTTTCCCTTCACTTCACACCTGCCTGCCTGCCGGGAGGCAGCTAGGATTCCTAGATGTAAAGAATCTCAGCTTCAGAAGGGTGGGGGTCTGAGGGCCATGGCCAGGACTGACCCTGGAGAAGGCCCTGTACTGCCCATGTGCCATTGCAAGCAGGCCAGGTGCCAGGATAAGGGGGCACAGGCCATCTCCCCTGGGCTCCTTGGTACATATGCATTGCTTCTATCTGAAGACCACTTCTCCCTTTTCCTGTTCAATGCCACATCATTTACATTCCTTAATTCCCATTCATTACATTCCCATTCATTAATTCCTTCCCCTCCCCTCTTTTTTTGTCAGACTTGGGGCTTGAACTCTGTGCTGAACCCTCAGCTCTTTAACACCAGGCAAGCACTCTACCACTTGAGCCACAGCACCACTTCCGGTTTTCTGGTGGTTAATTGGAGATAAGAGTCTCACAGACTTTGCTGCCTGTGCTGGCTTTGAATTGCAATACTTAGATCTCAGTCTCCTTAGTAGCTAGGATTACTGGCATGAGCCACCACTGATGCCTGGCTATTTTTTTTTGGGGGGGGGTCCGGTAGTGGGCCTGAACTCTGGGCCTGGGCACTGAGCTTTCAGCTCAAGGCTGGCGCTCTACCACCTGAGCCACAGCACCACTTCCGGCTTTTTTTTTCTTTTTGCTTATGTGGTGCTGGGGAATCAAACCCAGGGCCTCAAGCATGCAAGGCAAGCGTTCTACCACTGATCCACCTTCCCAGCCCTGATGCCTGGCTATTAATTGCTTTCTTTTCCTCACACCAACTCTAGGATGGTAAGAACAGCTGGATGCCAGGCATTGGTTAAGGATGTCTCAGCAGGAAGGTTCCTGAGCTTTCTGAGATGGAGTTTTTACCCTCCCTATGGCCCAGGCTGGAGATCTGAAGGGGGCGGGGTGGCGAGGGGGGGGGAGGGGAAGGAGGTGTGGCTGGGACCATGTCACAGAGTGGGGGCAGAGCAGCCAGCCACTGAGCCGAGCCCAGCAGAGCCTGTCCCTTCTCTTGCTTGCCACTGTGCTGCTTCAGCCACTCTTTCTCTTCAAGGCTGGGGCAAGAACTTTGGCATCTGATAGACGTGGTTGTGGGTCAATAGGCAGTCAGTTGGGGCTGCTATGGTGGGAAAACCATCTACAAAACTTCATTTCTCACAGTTCTGGAATTCAGAAGTCTGAGATCACAGTGCCAACATGGTTGGCTGGTTTCTGATGAGGAGAGAACTTACTGAGGTCCCTTTTATAAATGTCCTATTTTTTTTTTGCCAGTTCTGGGACTTGAACTCAGGGCTTGGGTGCTGTCCTTGAGCCTCTTTGTGCTCCAGGCTAGCACTCGACCACTTGAGCTACAGCACCACTTCTGGCTTTTTTGAGTAGTTTATTGGAGATAAACAACTCATGGGGACTTTTCTGTCCTGGCTGGCTTCAGACTGCAACCCCTCAGATCTCAGCCTCCTGAATAGCTAAGATTACAGGTGTGAGCCACACACCTAGCCCTAATCCTGTTCTTGAAGGTCTAATTGCCTCCATAAGCTCCCTTCTCCCTATAGCAACAGATTGGAGGTTCAGAATGTTAATTTGGGAGTCTCATGTAGACACTCTGTCTATGGGGCTACCTTCTGTCACTTCACTCAGCAAATGGAGAAAAAAGAGCCTCATGCTACAGCATTGTCCTGAAAAGTCTTTGAAATGGTGCTGACAAAGCAGAATGAAGATCCATGTACTTAGGTGGTAGGAAACAGATCTTTTCTTACCGTGGCTTAATCTTGACTTTCCATTTTCCCCTGGAATTTGATCTTTGTGATTACTATTTTCAGTCGATAAATATCAGCACCGTGATCTTCTATCAACTATCTCTCCATGAAATTCTGACCCAGATTTTTTGGATTGGTACATGTGAAGACTTACATCAATGGAGTTCCTATTGTTAGGCACTCTTCGGTAAAGGAAAGCTAGAGATGTGTGAGGCCTACTGCCTTCCTCTCAGAAAGATGAAAAGAGCATGTAAACGAAGAACATGGCTAGAGATGTGTGAGGCCTACTGCCTTCCTCTCAGAAAGATGAAAAGAGCATGTAAACGAAGAGCATGGGAAAGAAGGAAAAAAAAAGTCCTTCAGGAGCATAGGAATGGGCTGTGTTTTGAAGGAAGAGATAGGTCTTGAGATTTCTGGGTAACGTTGTCTTATATGAATGAGATGCTGACAGAAGTTGGCTAGGCAAAGACAGAGCCTAAAGAGTGTCTGAACAGAAAGAAGTAAGTGCAGCTGCTAGGCGGGGCTGTTAGTTACAAATGATCCTTGAGTGTTATAGCAAGGATTGGCATGAGGTAGGAGATGGTAGAAAAGACTTTAGTGAAGTGATAAGACAGTCAGGAAAGATTTTGTATCTTACATGTGCCTGAGTATGGGTCTTCCTAGAGAAACCAATGACTCTCAAACCTTGATGTGCTTTAAGAAACAGGAGCTTGGGGCTGGGAAGGTGGCTCAGTGGTAGAGCGCTTACCTTGCATGCATGAGGCCCTGGGTTCGATTCCTCAGCACCACATAAGCAAAAAGAAAAAAGCCGGAAGTGGTACCCTGGCTCAAGTGGTAGAGCACTAGCCTTGAGCTGAAGAGCTGAAGGACAGCGCCCAGGCCCAGAGTTCAAGCCCAATACAAAAAAAAAAAAAAAAAGAAGAAGAAGAAGAAGAAAAAGAAAACAAAGCTGGGTGTTGGTGGCTCATGCCTATAATCCTAGCTACTCAGGAGGCTGAGATCTGAGGATTGTGCTTTAAACCCAGCCCAAGCAGAAAAGTCCCCATGAGACTCTTATCACCAACTAACCACTCAAAAATCAGAAGTGGTGCTTTGGCTCAAAGTGGTAAAGTGCTAGCCTTGAGCAAAACTGCTCAGGGACAGCATCTAGGCCTTGTGGTCAAGCCCAGGACCGGCAAAAAACAAAACCAAAAACAAAGATATTTCCAGTTTTAAGTGACTCACTTTTACATTTTGGTGAGGAGCGAAACACATGCCTATCATCTGGAAAGCTCTCCCTTTACAGGGAATACACATGGCAATGAGAGGTCAAGAAGTAGAAAATTCACAGGATTTGAGAGCCTGAAAAGCCCCCTCAAGGTGACCCAACTGATTTGTATTTCTGAGGAAAATGAGGTTCTGGTTGCACTGCAAGTGAGAGGCAGAGGCAGAGTAAGCCACACTCCCAGTTGTTCCAGGTATGTGGATTATGGGCAGATCACACAGGGAAGTGAGAAGGGCACTTGGTTCTCAAGCAGCAGCTAGCTCTCCTCCACAATCCTTAGTCCAGGCCTTCTATAAGGAAGCTGCCCACAGCTATCATACAGACACTAATTGGTTCATGTGTTTAGCAACCAATTACGGAAATCATGCCCCACCATCCTAGAAACAGCAAGTGACCAAGTTTACTGACTGGCGAAATTAATTCAACTCAGCCCTCCATCAATTAACACCAGAGAATGCCAGCCGGTGTGGCATGCCTACTGCAGAGAGGAAGCAGCTTACCCAGAGCCCGCCAGCCAACGAAGGTGAGTCCTGGGCCAAGGATCAGAAGGGCCAGCCCCCAGCCCCCTCCCTATCCTCCAGTGATGACTCTTGTTCCACCCAGCCTGTTAGTCCTGGTGGCCACTGGCCCATTCAGTGTCTTGACCTTTGTGTCTCTGAGATGGGGCTGAAATACCATCTACACCTCGCTGGGAGGATGATTGCTTCAATGCCAGTTTCTAGTATCCAGTCAGGCACCTAGTAAATGTCCATTTAGTGCTCTTAGTAGCTGGTCGTTATCAATATTATGAGTGTCCTACACTCCAGCTATCCTTCTTCCCCGTGACTAAATTGATGCTCTGCCTCAAAGGTAAGGCAGTGGGAGGCACTCAAGCAGAGCAGCATAGCCAGTGGGTTAGAATCCACCTAATTACTCATTTCACTTTATTTGGCCATTAATTGGGAACATGGCAAGGTTCAAAGACCTAATGATTAGTATTAGCTTTCCCCGTTCAGCCAGGGCAGCTATCTTCCTACTTCACCTGGCTCAGCCATTCACTGGGAAATTGCCTGAGTGGCAGCTGTCCTATTTGTCAAACCCTGAGAGCCTCAGTCATAATCTAATGCGCTTGAGGCAGAGATCACTTGCTAATGGCACCAGGCTGCCCCATGTCCTTCCAGCTCTTGGCGGACAAGCAGACCCCTCCCACATGGAAGACTGGGGAAGCTGTATGGCTAAGAAGTTAAAATTAGCCACTGCATGACTGGGCTTCTTGTTTGAGGAGGTGTGATACGTTTTCAAGTTGCTTCCTCCTGTACCACCCCCTGACTTTCCAGGAGATATCGACTACTCAAGTCCCAGTTTCTCACAGAGCTGAAATGCTGAACTATTTCAACAGCTTGCTCAAAGTTGGGAGCCTGCCTGTGTGCAACAATTACAGTGGGCCAATAGGAAGAGCAGGCTTCCATCGCCAGACAATGCCACCAGCTCACATGTTGGTCATCTGCCCATCTCTTGGAGGAGCCATGGTCTCTGCACTATTGGCAAAGGAATTTGGGTGCCACCTGTGGCTCCTCTCTCTCTGGGCCTTCTTTCCAGCGTTTCTCAACAGGTTCAGCACACACTCTGACCTCTCTTGGTTCTTGCTGTATTTTCATTGAGGAACATAATTTAGATAATAGATTATCTTTTTCAGCAAGGCTTCCTCAAGTCTATCTTTGGATGCTGTCAACATTCTCATCCTGAACGGCCTGCCCAACTCCTGCCCACTAGCTTTGAGGCATCTTGTTCTTGCTCTGCTTTCAACCAGTGTCCTGCCAGTGAGCTGTGGAGCCCAGTGAGCTGTATGTCCTACTTGGCTACATTGCAAGCCTGTGAGTCCCTTCCTAACCCTCAAGGCTGGCACTCTACCACTTGACCTACACTTCTGGCTACTTGTTGTTGTTGGTTAAGTGGAGATATAAATCTCAACGATTTGTTTGCATGGGCTGGCTTTGAACAGTGATCCTTAGAGCAAAGCCTCTTGAACAGCTAGGATTGCAGGCATGAGCCAGGTAATGACTTCTTTAGAGTTGCCATTTATACCCTTTCTTCACTTGTCTCCATCACACCACAGGAGGCTCTAGGGATCCTGGCCCAAAATGGACATTTGATATGTATATATGTGTAAATAAATACATATGTATAGATACACATCTATATGATGGATATCACTCCATATTGCATCTAAGGGGTTTGTGCATCAAAACATTTTGTTTCTAAGAACACTGAACTCTCTGGAGGCCCAGGCTGAGATTTCTCCTGCATTTGCTCCATCCTAGGTACCAAGAATAGGCTGGTTTGTCAAGATGCAATTGGGTTAGAGTTGTAGAGCAGGTTGAATGTTAGCAAACAGCTGACCATTCATCTCACAAATGGGAAAACCAGGTCCAGAGAAGGGCTGAAGCTCCAAGGACCATTAGCACCAGAGACATTTTACACACATCCAGACCTCTTCGACCACAGCTCCAATAGCCTGTGCTTTTACAAAGCCCTCTTAATGGTTCAAAAAGAAAATCCCATCAAATCTTTCATAGTACTATGGGGGCAGGCTGATAGATCTAGATAACCCATTTTTTTTTCAAAGGAAAATCTAATTCCTGAAGATAGGTGAGGTCTGAGTTTACACTTCAAGGGGTTGGAGCTCAGAGAAAAGACAAGGTTCCATAAAAATGGAAAGTTTGGCAGATATAAAAACCAAGCACACACTTCCAGGATTTCTAACTGCCAAGAGACAGGAAGATCTGCCCCACTAATAACACCGTGCAGATGCTTTCCTTCCTGGGCTGGGGGTAAAAAGTAAATTATAATGGAGCTGTAATGAGATATGCGAGACCCTCCCTTAAAAATTAATGAAATCTTAGGGAAAAAGACTGATCAACCGGCTGCCTTTGCATTGAAAATGTCAGTTTTTCTTTTTTCTTATATTGGACAGGTGGTGATTAATATAACACAACAGACAGTAGAGGAGGCGGCGCTTGTAAAATAGGTTCCCAGGGGAAATGATAAAGGCGGGACATAATGAGAATTTAAATCCGAAGGAAGAAATCATTAAGAAATATATTAATATAGTCTCCAGAGAGAGGGGATGTGAGCAGATACAATAGATGTGGGCAAAGAGCAGGCTTTCCCGGGCTACGCTGGCAAGAGAGAGCAGAGATAGTGAAAGAAAAACTGGGGACTGGGGGCAAAAGCATCACTGCGTGCAGGCTTGGATAACGGATGGTGGCAGTTTGGGGGGATTCTGGGAAGATTAAGAGTCATGTGGAGAGAATAGGATATCTGGCTTCTGAGTGGTCATCTTTCTTGTGATAGTGACGAAAGAGCAAATTTAAAATGGATGATGTTGAGGAAGGCAAGAAGATTTTTGTTGAGAAGTGTGCCCAGTGCCACACCGTTGAAAAGGGAGGCAAGCACAAGACTGGGCCTAATCTCCACGGTCTGCTTGGTCAGAAGACAGGTCAAGCAGCTGGATTCACTTACACAGATGCCAACAAGAACAAAGGCATCATTTGGGGAGAGGATACCCTGATGGAGTATTTAGAGAATCCCCAAAAGTACATCCCTGGGACAAAAATGATCTTCACTGGTATTAAGAGGAAGGAAAAAAGAGCAGATTTGATAGCTTATCTCAAAAAAGCTACAAATGAGTAATGGCTACCACCTTATTTATTTATTGCAAAACAAATGTCTCATGGCTTTTAAATATATACCATAATTTAATTGCTCTCTAACATCAGAATTCAGATCATGAATGTCTGACAGAATATTTTTGTTGGACAGTCTTGATTTAAGTAAAACTGGCTTGCAGTTAAGTGAATATGATCTTACAAAAATACAGTCACTGTTTTCCCTTTCTGTGATATTACTAGACTTAGTAATGTTCAAGTTTTCAGCAAGATAGGGAATAATACCATCTCCAAATCAGTCAAAGATTGGTTTTATATTCAGATTTATATAGCTAATTATAAGAACATATTTAAATACTAGGGAAATCCCTTCAGAACCAAACAAAATTAACCTATGTTTCAATTTATGATCATTAGCATGCTAAAAGCAATGGTTGAAGATGAGGAAGCAATGTCTATATTTTTGGTCTTGACTATGCCAATTTAATTAGAATTCCCTGTCTCTGAAATCTGCCTTTTACTTATTGAAAGACATTATAGTGTGGTGTGTGTATAAATGTCAAATAAAGAATATTTAACACCTCTCTCTCTCTCTCTCTCTCTCTCACACACACACACACACACACAAAGTGAGATGGGGCTGGAACACTAGGCCTCTATATCCAGGGTCTAGGTCAGTGGCTCTCAAGGGCTTTGTTCTCAACTAAACAGAGGATGTTTAAAAATAGTATCTGGCTCATGCCTGTAATCCTAGCTACTCAGAATCTGAGATATGAGGATCATGGTTCAAAGCCAGTCCCAGCAGTAAGTTAACCACTATAGCCAGAAGTAGAACTATGGTTCAAGTGGTAGAGTGCTAATCCTGAGCAACATAGCTCAGGGACAGGACCTAGGCTTTGAGTTCAAGCCCCAGGATTGACCAAAAAAAAAAAAAATTGATACTGGGGGGGGGGTGATGAAGATTAATGTACATTACATATACTTTTATAGTACATAGATTTATCTATGCATACATGTACGTCACATATATGCAATATAATTGAATATTCATATACATATATACATATGCATAGGTATAAAACTCATGAACTGAAAAAGAGGGGAAGGGAAAGGGAATATAAGAATATAACAGAGGGGGTAATACATTGTACTCATCTTTGGAATTATCACATAAAACACCTTCTTATTAGTAATGTCTACTAACTGGGAAATTTTATAAAAATAGTAATAAATTACAACAGACAATAAATCAGCAAAACAGTAAAAACAATATGCTATGGAAATAATATTTTCATGGAAGCCATCTTTTTCAAAACATAGAACAAAATATCAAGAGTAACACTGCTTTTAGTTTTGCAAACTTCATAACTGTCTTAATAAAAGATAGTGGGATCCAGGTGCCAGTGGCTCATGCTTGAATCCTAGCTACTCAGGAGGCTGAGACCTGAGGATCGTGGTTCAAAGCCTGCCAAGACAGGCATCTCCTTGAGACTCTTATCTCCAATTAGTCACCAAAAAAAGAGGGGGGTGGGGCCCATCAGAAGTGGAGCTGTGGCTTAGAGTGCTAGCTTTGAGAAAAAGAAAAACAAAAACAAAAAAAGAAACCCTTAGCAACAGTGCCTAGGCCTGGAGTTCAAACACCATGACTAGCACACACACAAAAAAGGGAGGGGCGGGGAGGCAGTGATCCTAACATCTACTCTGTATTCACATCTATTTCTGTATACAGAGCTTGAAAACATCATTAGTTGGACATTTGCAAAAACACTGCTTTGTGCAGATCTTCCAAATGATACACATTTCATCATACATCATCAGAAACTCTCATTCCTTCTTATCACCTCCAATCTCAAAAGAAAACATCTCTAAATATTGGTGAGCTAACAAGCTCTAGTAGCAGAGACAATTTCCTGAAAATTCCAATTTTTAATTATTAGTCTAGTATTATATGGGCGATGGTGGCTCACACCTGTAACTCTAGCTATTCAAGAGGCTCAGATCTGAGGTTCAAAGTCAGCCTGAGCAGTAAAGTCCATGAAATTCTTATCTCCGATTAACCACCAAAAAGTCAGAAGTTGAGCTGTGACTCAAGTGGTAGAGTGCTAGTTTTGAGCAAAAAAAGCACAGGGATAGCGCCCGGCCCGGGTGAAGAGTTTGTGACATTTGAAAAATACAAAGGCTACCAGTACACTGTTTTAACTGCTACTAAGGAGGCAACATTACTTTCAAACTCTCAATGGTGAAGTTAGTACACAGAAAAAGTACTATGGTCACGGAAATAGTTTTGATCTCTTAGATACCGTGGCAAAATATTGGGGAACACTGGGAGCCTGAGGTCCACAGTTTGAGAACTGTTGCTTTAAACTAGATAATGCACAGCCTTTGATCTTTATCCTAAGGGAAAATGATAAGCCACAGAAACACTGCTGGCATGAATTTACCTCAGTTAGAAGTGAGTTTTGAAACCATCACCCTGGCTACTAGGTGGAGAATAAGATGGATAGGGGTAAGAGTAGGTGGGGAGAAAATAAATTATGAGATTGTTAGCCCCAAACTACAGATGATGTAGCCTGGACAAAACTGATAAAGGTAGAGAGAATGAAGAACCAAGGATCTTTAGGACATAAATTCAAGAGGATTCAAAGAAACGATGCCTTCCTTGCTTGGGGAAAACTAGCTATCTAAGACCTAACTAAGACACTAAGTCTCAAAAACAAACAACCAACAAAATCCTCTCCAAATATACTGGTCACTTTTAAGAAAGCAACTTGCGGTAGTAATATGAATGGTGTGGTCTGTAAGTACTGTGGAGAGCGAATACTAAACACCATGGCTGACTCATTTAGGTCTCCTTGCCTGGAGAATTGCAGGTGAGATAATGTAGAGAAATATACGCGAGGTTGAGGTAGAAGGAGAGACCCTTAAACCTCCCCGCAGGTCTACCACAGTATGTTGAAAGGATTAAACCCAGCCGTTAAAGGCAGACAGGAAGAGGACTATACAAAAATTGCTTGAACACGTCTTGTATTCATATATATGGACTTTTAAAACATGGTAGCAATACCTAGAGATGATTGTTAAATATTTGCAATTCTTTCTCTGCTTCCTTCTTTTCTGACATGCTAAGTTATTTCTCCCAGTCTCATGATATATGATTTTTAATTCTCGAAGTGACATTCCTAAATGCAGACAAGAGTTTGGGTGTAAGCCTTCCCGGAGAGTGACAGTCCTTTTCCATCTGCATGGCATTTTACATTGATTTGAAGTCCTTTTACATACATTAATAAAACCCAACATTTTAATAATATTCTACTAAATGGTCTCAAATGCTCATAAAACATCTGTCAAATGGTAACAATAATCTATTTTATAAAGCAACTGTGAGGATCGAATAGAAAATGGATGCAAACAATGACAGTTATTTTTGACTGATTCTCAACTGTATGCTGGATAAAACACTAAGCATTCTAAAGCACATGCATTCAAAGGTACTTTATGAAGCAGGCAGTGTTATTATACTGCTTTAGAAGAAGTTAATGAGAAGCTAAAAATTAAGTTAACTTGCTAGCTTTCTTAAAGTGAAATGTCTAACAATTTGGTGGAGCCAGAATTTAAATTTAGTTACAGTTGAGCTCAAACTCTGAGCTCCTGATCCCTGACCCCCATGTCTCTGTGTTATTTATACAACACAGTGGACAAGCACTAGTTGTATGAAAATCATTTGCACAAACAATGAGTTCTCAGAGTTCACAAACTCATCTCTCTTCCTATTCTACTATACTGGCATAAGTGGCTACTTAGTAAATGGCCTTGTGAGTTGATAGCTATGTAAACTTGATGTAAGAAAGCACAAAGACCCTCTGTTCATCATTTTTAAATAACAATAAAAAAGCACAAAGAGATACCTTCCTCTAAAAAATGTCAATGTAGGCTGGATACAATGGCCCACATCTGTAATCCCAACTACTCCAGAGATGGAGAATGGGAGGATTGTGGTTCAGGGTCCAGGCCAGCCTGGGAAAAAACACAAGGCCTTATTTGAAAAATGACTAAAATAGGTTGGGAAGGTGGCTCAGTGGTAGTGCTTGCCTTGCATACATGAGGCCCTGGGTTCGATTCCTCAGCACCATATAAGCAGAAAAAGCCAAAAGTGGCACTGTGGCTCAAGTGATAGAGCACTAGCCTTGAGTTGAAGAGCTGAGGGACAGTGCACAGGCCCAGAGTTCAGGCCCCACAACAGACCAGAAAGAAGGAAAGAAAGAAGAAAAATAGAAAACTAAAATAAAAGCAAGAAGGGCTGGAGGCATGACTCAAATGGCAGTATGTCTGCCTAGCAAATGTGAAACCTTGAACTAAGTACCATCAAAAAGAAAAGGAAAAAGCAAACCACAAAATCTTGATGCAGGAATATTAATAATTATATTACTACTATAATTAGTAATTAATATTAATAAAATAAACATTCAAAGAAAATAAACCAACCTCTAAGGAAAGAAAATTAAAGAAATAGATTTAAGGAAAGAACTAGAGAAAATCTCAAAGTGAAAACAATAAAGAATCAAAAGAATTATCATCCTACGACTGCAAAGACAGGATGAAATGACTTGATAAAAGATGTCAACTGGAATTCATGGCTCACTTCAAACTCAGTTGTAAAATGTTAGAAGACATTCCCTTTAAAACCAGGAATAAGATGCGCATTTTCATAACAGGATATTGAAAGAGACAGAAATTAAAGTATAAGGTTAGAAAGAAAGAAGTAAAGCTCCTATCATTTTTGCAAATAATTAAGACTATATAACATTGAAAGTTTTTTGTTTATCCAACGGCAAACCACCTAAGACAAGTGTAACCTAAGCTATTCTGTGTACAGCCCCTAGAACCATCAAAGGGTTTTAATCCAAGATAAACTGCGTTTTTACAAACCAGAAAGAAAACAGAAATGGCAAAGAACATACGCAGGTAATTCATAGAGGAAGAAATCCAAATGGCCAATATGTCTACTTCAAGGCAACTACCTCCATTAGTCATCACAGGAACACAATGAGAATACTATTATGCTATTTACTATGCACCAGAATGGCCAACACTAATATGTTTTATAAGCAGGTGCTGGCAAGAGTGTCGGAAATGGAAATGCTTATACATACTTGGCGTGTGAGGACCAGCCACTCTGGGCGGAACATGAATATATTCAATCTTTGAGCAACTGTTTATTGGGTATTTTGCAAGGCTTTGTTCTGGGTGCAAAAGATATAAAGCTGCACAACAAACAAAATTTGCTATGAGAGCATAACCAGTACCTAAACAAACAGAAAGCTCACATTCGCTTGAGGTCAACCTGGAACACACGGGAATGCTGAACACACAGGAGGGCACCCACTGAAGCACTCGTCGTGGAAGCGAAGATGGAGGACAACTTGGTTTTCCTGATAAGAGTAAACTAACAGGGAGGGAATGGAACAAATTGTGGCTTACTAAATAAAGTATTTTACAATTGACAGAATAAATAACAGTGATACAGCCCAGATCTAAGTGTATCATTATGAAAACATATGGTAAGCAAAAAGGCTACATGCAATAGGATATATGCACTGCATTGTTTATGTAAAATTGATAGATAAAATTATTATATGCACTTTTTGGACAGGTGTCAGTGGCTCATGCCTATAATCCTAACTTCTCAGGAGGCTGAGATCTGAGAATCAATCTTTGAAGCCATCTTGGTCAGACAAATCCAGAGATTCTTACCTCCAAGTAACCAGTAAAAAGCCAGAAGTGGAAGTATAGTTCAAGTGGTAGAGCTCCAGCGCTGAGCAAAAAAGCTAAGGGAGAATGAGAGGCCCTGAGTTCAAGCACACACACACACAGAAATCACATATATACATTTATTTATTTATTTTAAAAATACACATAGGTGAGATAAAATTAACAGGCATAGTCATGCTCTGCTGGGAGAGAAAAAGAGGAATGCTTTATCTATAAATGATTTCCTAAGCTTTAAAGAGAGAGAGAATGAGAGACTGGAAGTAAATAAGGTCAAACTGTTCATTTTACAGAATCCCAGCAGGGAGTGCAAAACTATTTATTAGATTGTTTCCTGAAAATTAAAACAATGTTTTGTGATCAACAATATGGTGTGTGTGTGTGTGTGTGTGTGTGTGTGTGTGTGTATGTGCGAAAGAGAGAACAGAATTAAGAGTCAGCCCCAAGTACTGAGGAAATCGCTGATCAGTTAAGAGTCCTTTTGCCTGTGCCCAGCCCAGCCTGCAAGTCAGGCATCTGACAGCTGCAGCCAGGGCCGTGAAAAGTGGTTGGTAGGTTGTGGCTGTGGCCTGAATGCCAGGCTCACCTTCGAGAGGATGAAGGGAGCAGAAGGTAGAGGGGCTGGGAAGGCAGCTAAAACGAGGCTTGGTGGGGTTGAGGTGAGGGAACGTAACCTGTGGGGAAAGGACAAATGCTTTCAGGTCTCCACTGCTCCAAGCAGCCTGGCTGCTCTTCCTTCCTTAGGTCCTCGGGTATTTCAGCAGCAGCACAGGTCAAACATCTACCCAGTCTCTCTGAGCACAGCGTGAATACATGCTCTCACACAGCATAGCTCTGTTGGATTTTGGAGTCTGTGTTTGATTATTAGTCATAAATCCTCTTGCAAAAGGATTTCACATTTATGCTTAGGGAAAATCCACAGGCCCTCCCCTTGCTCTTCCTCTCAAACCCTCTCTTCCTCCCTAGGAGGCCTCACCAGATCGCCATCTGTAGCCCCTCTCTCTTGGTTTATTCCTCTCCTTCACTTCCGGCACAGTCATCAGGAAAGCAAAATGCTTCTCAAAACTGTCCCCGGATTCAACACCTTCTTCATGTCCCGGCTCTCCTCTGGGCCATTGCTACTTCTCCTTAATTGGCCTCTCATTGAGAATGACACTTGCCTCTGTTCTTTCTTTCCTTTTTTCCCCTTATACCTTAGCCTGCTTGCCTCCCTTCCTTCCTTCTTTGCTCCCTTTCTTCCTCATGCTTCTTCTTTTTCCTCTCTCCATCTTTGTTCCCTCCATCCCTCCTTTTCTCTCTCCCTCCCTCTCTTCCCTCCCTCTCTGCCCTCCTTCTCTTCCCTCCCTTTTCCCTTCCTTCCTTCCTTCCTTCATTTCTTCCTTCCTTCTTTTCTTTGTTCTTTCGTTCCTTCCTTTCCTTCATTCCTTCCTCTCTCCCTCTCTCTCTTCTTTCCTTTCCTTCCTCCTCCCCTTCCATTTCCTTCCCTTCCCTTCTCCCCCTGGCTTCCCCTCCCCCATAAGGTTTTGCCACGTTGCCCAGGCTAGTCTCTACTCCTGACCCTCCTGCCTCAGCTTCCAGAGTGTCAAGATTACAGGCATGTGTCCATGTGTCAAGGCCCACCTCAAACAGCACCCCTGGGCAGAGGGAGCCACTTCCTGCTCTGAGCCCTGGCAGCACCTTAGGCCATCTCCACTCACCACTCACGTGCCCATCCCTGTTCTGCATCAGACTCCAGTGGCCAACTGAGCTGTCTGCAGGCAGACTGACTTCTTACTTCCCTCTGAAACCTCAACTCCATTCCACACAGGGTACAGAAGAGGTACCATAAGACATTTGCTGACCTCTTCCTTTTCCACTTTATATAAAGCAAAATATAACTTTAACTGGATTACTAACTTCTGAAAACATGATTTGATTCTAATTAAACAAAGAGCTCCTTATTCACCATCAAACCCAGTTATGTTGGCTATAGGTAACGGGAAAGCTGGAGGCTCTTCTGAACTCCAATTACTGCAGCAAAGGGCTGTATTTGGGAGCCAATTAATTTTGCAACATGGAAAACGAATTCATTTAAGATTCTACCATCCACATCCATTTCCCTCCATTAAAACGGTGTAACTGCGTGGTGCCTGCCATTGTCTGTGTGTGTAAGAGGTTTCATGTAAGCCCTCGGGATTAGCAGATGGACCTGGGGCTTATACCTTGCCTTCTTAAATTGCAGTTAATTCTTAAGAAACTTTCAAGTAGAGCCAAGCCATATTATGGTCAAAGTTAGCCCGGATACTAGAAAATGCTTTCTGCACTGGCTTTAAAAGGAAATGGAGTAGCTTCATCCCCCACTTTCCCTGCCTCCCCCACCCCTTGTCTTCTGTGCTCTCCCTTCTCCTGGAAGACCTCACCGTCAGCAATGACCTTGACTAACCATTGGCAGAGGTGCTGACAGCTATGAGATGGCTGATGAGGCTGACAATGGTGATAATAGCCCACATTTACTGAGCACTGACAAGGCCCAAACTGGATGTCTTTTCCTCCCTGAAGCCCGTTGTTCGGCGGCATTCTTCATCAAGATTAATTGTTGCATTTCCAACCGTTTATCATTCCTGAGCCCTCCAGCTTCTTTACTCATTGAATCCCAGCTGAGTGGAGCCCGAATGAGATGGCTAGTCAGTTCTCTTGGGGCCAGCTCTATTGTCCAACACCTTTGCCCCAAGTGCTCATTTCTACCTGCCAGCTGTTCCTTTGGCCATCTTGTTGCCCTGCTGTCTATCCGGGGGAACGGCATCCCAAGGGTCTTTGTGTGACTCCTGTGTCTTTCTCATCTCTGCTCAGGCCAAAATCCTTGGAGCATCTTTGACACCTACCCCCACCCTTGGGTGCCCCATAGCTCCACCTGCAGCTCACAGGAACTCAGCCCACCCTCCTTCCAAACCTACAACTTGTCCTTCCTCCTCCTCCTCTCTCTCTCTCTCTCTCTCTCTGCACTTCCACCTCCCCATTGTTCCTGCAGCATAACAAGGAAGTCTCCTTGCTGCCACTATGCCTGCCTCTCCTGGCCAGTCATGGTAGCTGATCACCAAGCCACGCCACCAGAGCTTCCCTGGAACCTACAAGAAAACCTCCGACTCCCTCCCTCCCCTTCCTCTGGGACTGGCCTGATGCCAAGGAGGTGCACTCAAGTGTTTCTAAGCAAATGAATTGTCAGTGTCCTTGTATCCATTCACACCTTTTGTTGCAGAACTGGGAATGGCCTGTAGCAGACCCTTGGCTTTGGCGATGGTTCACATGGCATGTGGCGGTATGAATGGAGAGAGGGCAAATGTAAGACACCTTAAGTCACTCCTTCCACTCACGAGACAGGCTGAATTAACAAGTCACTCATCAGTGAGGATCCTCCAGACAATAAGTAACATTCAATTGAATAATTCCCAGAAACCTCTGGACAAGAGCCTCATGACTGTCAAGAGTGAATTATCATTTTGTGTGTGTATCTGTTTCTGTCTTCTCAAAGTCAGGGATTGAGCAGCCTAGCTCCTCTAAGGTGTGGAAATATAACAGACACCATGCTGAAGGCTTGGTGTTAATAAATGGATGAAGACCCATGTGGATTGTTTCTGCGGATGGTAGAAAGACTCCTACTCACCCCCCACCCCGCCCCGGAATCTTTATCTCACCTGCTTACTGGTGACTAAATCATGTTACTAGAAGACAGAAATCATTTCTTTTGCAATGAGGATAATGTGTACATCAGCAAAATGACAAACTGCTACATTTTACAGATTTTCATAGTTGCCCCCAAATGACCACATCTTAAAATCTACTGAAGCCCAGAAGCCACCGTGTGTGTCTAATTTGTTTAAGCATCTGTCTCCCCATGCAAAAAACACTTCCAAGGAAAGACTGATGTCTACTTGCCCCCACTGCTATCCTGCTGGAGTTTGTTTCCCAAATGGTCCAGGGTGGTGGCTGGTGGATGTGGGGAATTGTGGGAGGTCCCGGGGTTAGTCCAGGGCAGGCTTCTGGGGAGAGATTACAGCTGCTTTGAGAGGGTTATAAAAGCCAGACCTGGCCCTACCCAGTCCTTTCTGGCTTCCTGTATCAAGCAGTGGCCGCATGTTCTTGCATGGGCTCTGCACCATTCCCCTGCTCTGATGATGTGACACACTCTGGGATGTGACACAGCTGATGTGACACACATCCTCACCAGGAGTGAGCCACTGCCAGTGCTGTGCCCTTGAACCTACACAACTGTGCGCTCCATAAACCCTTTTTCTTCTTAAGTAGCCATCCTTAGGTATTTCCCAATGGGCACAAACAGCTATGTCAGGCAGCTTTCCATTCAGAAGAGGGAAGATTTTGCCTCGGTTGTGTAGGCAGCAGTCTATGATCCGGCAGCCACAGTGCTTTGGGGCTGAGGCGGGGCAGCACAGCATGGTGGGCACATGTGGCAGAAGAAGCTGCTCACTTCATAGCATCTCAGAAGTGAAACAGATGGAGAAGTAAGGCCTGGGGTCCCCCATCCCCTTTGAGAGCATCCCCAATGGCCTACGACCTCTCATTAGGCTCCACCCTTTCCAATAGGGCCAAACTGGAGACCAAACCTTTGACACACGGACCTCTGGGGGCCATTTCAGATCCAAACTGCCATATTTGCTGGTTTCTCCACACTTACCTCCTACTCAGTCTTCCCTGTGCTCCTGTGGGTTGGCGGCCTCCCTCCCTCCCTTGGACTACAAGACACAGCAGAATTCACAGGTCATCTGTGCCCGAACAATCACCCTACACACGAGAGAGGCTCAGAATATGTGAAAAAAAAAAACAACCATGAACAAATGGTTCTGTAAGCCTGTTCGTCTCTTCATGTTTGATCAAAGAATAAAAAAATCAATCTTCATATTAAAAATAGCTAACAGCAAGAGAGTAAAAAAGCTAAATTAATGTGACTATTACAAATCCCTAATCAAAGTGATATACAATTACCACCTTCCTGGAAGGAAAAACGAAATGATAAATATGGCCCAGGTAGGCTGGTTACACCATGAATAATCGCTGCAGAACTAAACTCTTACCCTTGGGATAATTTTAGAATTTAGGGCTTTCCTGTAGAGCAGGTAAATATTGAATTTATTTCTTTAAGTGAACTCAAGTGGAATAATAGTAGTATAGGAGAAGTATTCGTGGCATTTATTACAGAGCTAAATATATTTAAAAACTATATTTAAAAATTTTTAATTGTTTTTTAGATGCTGTTCGGTAAAATCCAAACTCCTATGTCATAAAATTCTATCTATTGAACATAAGGAACTGGGCATGTAGCTCAGTGGTAGAGCATTTACCTAGCAGGCACGAAGCCTTGGGTTCTGTCCCCAGCACTGCAATAAAGGAAGGAAGGAAGGAAGGGAGGAAGGAAGGAAAATAAGTGGAAAGCATGAACACATTGTAACAAGAAGTATAGACATGAGTGCAGGTGTGGAGCAAACCTATAGCTGAGCTGAGTTCATATCCCAGCCTGATCTATAATGGCCCTGTGAGTTTGGGTAGTGACTCTGTTCCCCAAGGCCAGATTTCCTCTTTGGAAAACAGAATTTGCAATGATCCTTCAAAGACTGCACAAGACAACTATGTGCAAAGTACCTGCATGGCCTCTGGCACCATAACCTGTAACAGTAATATAGCAAGTTGCATTTCAGAAAACTGTGTCACTGGCAAAGAGTCAGATATTTGTTTATAGGCAAGAAAGGAAAGCCAGGCTTTCTTCACTGAATCAACTAGTAATGTTGGTGGCACAGTCTGGAGGCCTGGAGTTAACAAGCAACTAATTAGAAATCTGAATTCCCTAAGCACTGAGCAACACCTGCTTTTATAAACAAACATACAGAGTAGAGTCAGGTGCAAGGGACAGTTGCTGGCCAGCCTCTCCCTGGAAAACACAACTGCAAACAAACCCCAAATGGTTTCTTCTAATAAGATCTTCCCTGGAAAATGCAGAAGTTAATGATATGAACGAAGAAGGGGGTCATTGGAGACCCTATTAGCTTACTTCCACCCAGTGTCAGGCCATTCCTGCCAGGATGGGCTGTGAAGATAATGAAATCGATAATGAAAGGTAAATGATGCAGATAGAAGGGGGAAGGGATGCTCTCAAAGATGGATGACTTGATCTGAGCACTTCAGCGAACCGGCCACAAAGGAGTCTCTCGCCCAACTCCTGACCATACTGCTGCCTCTCTCCTCTACAGTGTCACTGGGGCTGTCACCTCTGCCCCACCCCCCGGGAAGTTCAAACTTCCTCAGCTTGGAGTGGGGAGGAGGTAGTGTCAAGGACCTTTAGAATCCAATCACAGATCACCTCATCTCCTCCACTTCCTACACCAGCTTCCTCCAACATACCCAACTAACTCCCACATCTTCCAAACTCACCCTAAGTGTAAGGCTTCCATCCTGGACACTACCAGAGAGAAACACTATGTGCAGAATCAATGTTCAAATCCCTTAAAGTAAGTCCACAATCTAATCACCATAAATCAGTCCTGGCACAGGACACACAAGCAAGCCAGAAATGCCTCCCATCTTCCCATCCCTGTCTTTCTAACATATGAAAAGGCTCCCAGGTGACAAGTGCCAGGAGTACAGATGAATTTAATGTGGTTCTGAGCCTTAAAGGCCTCATGGTATGAGTGTCTGATCTATAAATCCAGCACAGTTTGGCACCAAGTAAATGTTCATTGAATTAAAATGGGCATGTAAACTAGTGATGACATAAGTGTTGGCAAGGGGTGGGCACAAAAGTTCTGAGCCCTGGCTCACCCCAGGGGAGACAAGGAGGGGGCTTCTGGAGAAAGTGACCTGCAATTGGTCTGAAAGGTGAGGGGTCACAAGGCAGCAAACAGATAGGGAACATCCTAGTCAGGGGGAAGCATATGTGCAAAGGTACCAAGGCATGGAAAGCTTACTGTGGCAGAAGAGTGAGGTATTGGGGTACAATCCCAGAATTCTTTGCTCCCGAGGCCCCAGCAGACCCTTAGTTCCCACTTAATAGACAAATATAAAATATACTACAGCCCACTGGAGACAGTGAGACAAACCTAGGGGTTGGGAATGCTTTTAATATCTGAAGGCCAGGCAATAGCAAAAAGCTCCAGCCAGGTACTGGTGGCTCAAACACCTGTCATCCTAGCTACTAAGGAGGCTGAGATCTGAGGATCATGGTTCAAAGCCAACCAGGGCAGGAAAGTCCATGAGATTCTTACTCCAGTTAACTGTCAGAAAACCGGAAGTAGAGCTGTGGCTCAAAGTAGTAGAGCACTAGCCTTGAGCCAAAAAAAAAGCTCAGGGATAGAGGCCCTGTGTATAATCCCCATGACGGACAAAAGAAAACAAAAACAAAAACAATAAAAGAACACGAACTTCCAGTGCAAAGAACCATCAGCAGGTTTACAGGCCAAGCAGACTTATTCTGGAGGCAACATACACACTAGACACCCAGCAGCTCTCAAAGAAGGCTTGCATGGCTGAGCCATGCATTTTGTTGAACCATACTCCCTGCCCAGAAGTTCTGGTTGAATGGCTCTCAAGTTCTCCATCGATCCCCATGTGTAGCCAGGCCTGGAGAGGCAATCAGGTGTGGACTGGAATCCCCATCCAACCTGCCTTAATCACTGTCACTTATCTGGCCACCGGGACCCCTGATATGTGCCAAGTGTCGCCCTCCCTAGTTTAACCATCACTCTCAGCAGCACTTTTACCTCCATTTATAGCAAGCGGCTCAGGGTCAGCAGCCTGTCCCAGGTCATCCCAGATGTCAAGTGTTAAGTGAGGCCCCAGGCCAGGCCTACCCAGGGCTGCTCCTCCCCACTGGGCTCTGCTATTTCCTCACACTTCTTTTCAAGCTGTCCATGAATATTCAGGAACCTTCCAAGCTGGTTGTTAAAAACCACTGAGAGCCTGAAATCAGTTGTGGCAGGAATATTTACCCCAAGGAGATATACAAACACTGCCGATCTGGAGGTGTTTTGTTTTGTTTTCTGAAAGCCAGTTTACTAGCACACCTCTTCATTCAGAGGCACCAAGAAAAGAGGGAAAAAAGTCAAATTATGTTCTTCAATTTCAAGAAGCAGGTGCACAATGCACGTTAGAAAAGATTCCAACTCCCCACAGCTAAAATTGAAAGGTTTTTCTTTTCTTTAGAGAGAGAAACCCCCAAGTATGTGGAAAATACACATCTGTAATTTTTATTAAGACACCACGTGGGTACAGATATATTTGGCTTGCTGCTATTGGCTGCTATTTGGCTCAAAGTCACTTAATGATGGCGGGAAAGAAACATAAGAGTGAACAAGGGTCTCTGATGGGGCTCCCAGGCTCAGGTACCATTGGACAATGGGAGGTGTCCACAGGAAGGGGGTCCTTCGCTGCCTCCATGGGCTGAGTCCCAACTCTGGCATGGTGGGGGACACTCACAGAGGCTGATCACCCCTGACCAGCACCCTGGTAGAGTTCAAGTTATTGGCGTTTCTCCTCTACACACCACCCCACTCTCAGCTGGGCTACGTAGCTGTAAAGCCCACTAATAGTGGTGTGGTATTTTTAGACACTTGAAAGAGGTTGTGAATTGAAAAGGAACAAAGGTAGTCCCTGTTTATTGAGCACCTACTTTACAACCAGGCTCAGACTGCCATTTATTTACAAGCACTATGTGCCACTCCTGTGCCAAACCTGCCGCTGCACTATCTCACTCAATACCCGCAAGAACCCTGTGAAGTAGTTACAATCCTCTCCCGCCCCCTCATTTTATGGCGGAGAAAATCTGAGGCTGAGCCTCTCCTGAGTCACTTCCTAGGTTAACACAGCAGGAACGTGGCAACTCCAGAACCAGAGCCGTGCGTGGTTCCTACTCTAGAGAGTAGCTAGAGCCTGAGAAACGAAAATACGTCTGGCAGAGAGAGGACTGTTCCTGGAGCTTGAGACATTTTTAAAAATTAAATAAAATGGCAATTTATACCTTTAAAACCTGCTTACTCTGGTTTGTATACACGGTGTTCCTTAAAGGCCCCTGTGTTAAAGGCTAAGAAGAGGTGGGATCTTTAAGAGGTGAAAGTTAAGTCACTGAGGGCGTGTCTTGGAAGGGGACCTTGAGAGCCTCTCCCCTCTCTCCCTCGCTCTCTGCTTCTCAGCCCCCACAAGGAGAGCAGCTTTCCACCATGGCTCCTATCATGGTTTGATGACTTGCCACAGGCCTCAAACCTGGACTGAAAGCCAAAATAAGCTTTCCCAAATAATATTACATCAGCAGGGGAATGGATGGACCTAGAACAATCATGTTAAGTGAGGTGAGCCAAGTTCAGTGAGACCAACAGCGCATGTTTTCTCTCATATGCAGAAGCTAGACCTAAAATACTCTGTGGACATAATAAATTATACTGGACTCTAAGCATTCACACACAGTGAGACCAGAGGAGGATACTCATAGGAGAGGAACACAAAGGTGCAATGCCTATAAAACATAAAATAATATTTACTGAAATAAATTTCAGGAAATGGACGTAAGAGGGTTTTTATTGTTTTTTTTTCTTCTTGTCTTGTTTGTTCATTTATCTTTCTTTGGGAGGGCAACGGGGGGGGCACAGAAATGGAGGGACAATGGGTGAGCAAATGCAGCAGTGGTACTCACTGGACACTGTTGAAAATGAACTATACAACTTGTGGGTGGAGACGGGAGGGAAAATCTGGGAGACAGCAAGGGAAGGGGTGACATTGTCCAAAAAGACATGTACTGTTTATCTGACTTATGTGACCTCCTCTGTTCATCACCTTTATAATAAAATTAAAATATGAAAAGTTTCAAAATAAGCTTTTCCTCTTTTGAGCTGATTTCTTGCAGAAACAGGTAGCAGTAAAGGGGAGGTTGCTGGCATGCATAGTGTGGGCAGCACAGAAAGGCCCCAGGATTGAAGAGCAGAATGGGTGATGTGGGTCTTTTGGAGAGTTTTGCCAGTCAGAGAAACAAATAACATTTCTCATGGGGTCAGGGGAGGAAAACCAACGTTGCTTTTACAATGGAGCATGGGCACCAGTGGCTTAGCCTAGTGCCGGGAGGAGCTGCTTGGGAGGATCACAATTCAAGGCTACCTCAGACAGAAAACTTCTCAGGATCCATTCTCAACCCATAGCTATAAGCAGTAGCACATGCCTGTCATCCTAAGTTAAGAGAGAGGATCACAGTTTCAGGCTAGCCTGGGGAAAAGGGGGAAAAAAATCTGTGAGACTGCATCTCAACAGAGGAAAGCTGGTAGTGCAGGCCTGTCACTCTAGCCACAATGGAAGCCTAAAATAGGTGGATCCAAGTCCAGGCAAAAGCAATCAGTGCTAAACAGGACTGGAGACATGGCTCTGGCAAACAGGAGGCCCCGAGTTCAAACCCCAGCATCTCAAAACAAATAAAAGCTGGAACTAGATATTGGCAATAACATGTGCCAAAAAAAAGTAGAAAAGCTGCAAAAGCCTTCTAGAGCCTCCCTCAGGCTTCTCTTTCTCTCCTAACCAAGACAGCCAGGACTCTGGAATGAGCTGAGCCTGGTTCAAATCCTGACTCTGTCCAAGTCCTTAGGTAACCACGGAAACAGTCAAAAGAAGACAAGAATACCTGATAGGTCTATGGTTAAATTTAACCAGCAAGTACCAGGCCAAGACAATCCTTACCAAAGGTGACGAGGACAGGATGATGATGACAAGAAGGACAGAAGCAGACAGAGCAAAACCACAGCTGTCCACTCCTGCATTTCTTTCCTGGGTGCACTTCAAGGGCTGCTGCTAGCAAATGAACTGTCCCTTGAAGCCTGACAGAATTTCAGTTTATAAACGTGCTGGGCCTGTGTCAAATTCCCCCTAATGATTTCTCAGCCTAAATTAAATGGTGAATACGTTCTAATGGCTGCTACAGAATTACATGACAGCTTCCAGGAGGACCTACAAAAATAGCTGGAATCAGAGGAATGGTCGTTCTGATGCACACAAGTTCCTCATTAATTTAATTTCTTCTTTCCTTCTGGCTTGTGGATCTCCTTTGTAAATGCTAATAGGAAAGAGACTGTAACAAGCCTAGGGCACAAAATGCCCCAAAATAGAGGATATGAACTCAACAGCATGATAAATGCAATTTCTTATTCTGCTAAAGCCACTACAATAAGTAATAACATTTTTCTGTATTGATTTAGATGCAAATGTATATATCTGTATAATTTACAGAGGACATTTACATATGTTATCTCACTTGATGTGTAATTCGTTTTGAGCTCTTATCATGTGCCTGGAATTTTTGTTTTAACATATATAATCTCATTTAATGAAGGTAAGGATTCTCCTGGATCACACAGCCTCAAGGAGAAAGACTAGGATTTGAACGTGCGTCTGTCACACTCCAAAGAGTTTCCTTTCAGTGTGTGTACGCTCTTCCTTGGAGGTTCTTGCCATAGTAGTGTAGTATGTCCAGAATGTATTAGCGTAGCATTCCTGGCTTCTTGGTCTTACACTATTTCTAATAGGAGAGAGAAGGCCTTTGGCGATTATGAATTTGGAGGAATTATGAGTTAGGTGAGAAGCTTGTGGCTTATGGGACAGGCTTTGTTTCACACAATAGTGTAAGTAGGGGTCAGGGAGCCCACTGAGTGCCTACTGAGTGGATTCAGCACCAGGGAGCTCCTCTGCCTGTATCCCCCAACCCCGCAGTTTCCCACAATGCAGGTGGTATTTTAGATCTTTCTTCTTTTGTCTTATTATTGACTAACTCAGTAGAATTTCCAGTTTACAGACAAAGCACAAAAAGAAAGGAGCTTAAATGCGGGCAGATAATGATAAATAGCCAATACATTATTATGTTGCATGCAAATGGTTCCTTTAGCTGAGATTATTCCATGTAGTTTAAGGAAGATTAAAAAAAAGGAGGGGATGGAGAAATAGCACCAAAATTGACTTATATGTAGCAGGGCTGATGGCTCATGCCTATAAACTTAGTTAACTCAGGAGGCTGAGATCTGAAAGTTCATAGTTTGCAGCCAGCCTGATCAGAAAAGCCCACAAGATTCTATCTCTAAAATAACTGGCAAAAAGGAGGCCTGGCTCAGGTGGTAGAGAGCCAGCCAAACAAGCAAACCAAGTAAGCATAAGGCCCTAAATTCAAACCTCAGTGTCAGAAGGAGGCAGAAGAAGAGGTAGGGAGAGAGAGGGAAAAGAAGAGGGAGAGAGAGAGAGAGACTTTAATGCACAACAAACTAGAAGAGAAACACAAGTTCAAATGAACATCTCCTCTATCAAAAAAGTGCCAGTCTCCCACCAACTCAGAGATATCACATAAACTGATTTGAATGTTAACAATATTTAGGACAAATTTAGCCAAGCATTTCCAAGCAAGAGCCAGAATCCATTTATGAAGACCACCAGGCCCACCTGAAATGCTGTAATACATAAATCACTCACCGTTCACCAAATAACCACACTCTTACAAAATAGCTATACTCCACCTGTCACTGGAGTTCTAGCATAATGCCTACTCAAGCGGCAGCCTGAGACTATTATGACTAGAGATAGAGCTGACAGAATGTCAGAAAGTGTCCTCAGCAGTTCGGCCCCAGCCACTTGCTGGGAAGATGCAGAAAGCCCACATTACAGGGTCATGCTACATTGTCTTTGCATCCACAGGCCCCAGCTCAACACTTGGCCCACAGTGTGTGGCACTGAAGCAAGTGAAGGGCAGAGCCGGAACTGCAGCCCAGGTATCCCCACACAAATACTCATGCCTTTCCCAGCACAGCACGCGCTCCATAGTGCTACTGGTCTGTTTATATTGATTTACACTGGTGTATAATCATAGGCCACGTTCACGGTGAGCTTCCAAGACCAGAAGAAAGATTTCTCACCAACAAACAACTGGCAGAATATGTGTTAAGATTCAAACCATGAGAGTCACTGGGCTATATCTAAAATAGCTCCACATAGAGAGGATTGTCATTCTGTCCCTTAATTACAAGCACTGCTTCACCAGTTTCAAAGATGCCAGCAATGAATATAGCAGAGGCTATATGCAAAGCCTCATAATGTCACCCTTATGAAGCAGCCAGATTATAAGAGCACCAAAAAAATAGCTTTCCGTATCCAGAACTATTTTAAGAAACACAATCCCGTTTCTCTTCTTCAAACTAATTAACGTTTCTAACCAGTACTGAAGTGTTTCGTCTGAATGCAATAGAGAAGCAAATCACTCCAGTTGGAAGCAAGCGGCTGGATGGTGAGAGACTGTCAAAAACACATTTAGTACAAGCACATACACTCGCCATGATAAATATGACTTCCAATTAAACCGCCCTCAAATATCTGCCACCTCATACCTGGTGGTTTAAAAGCAATGGGTGAAATTTGCAGAGTCTAAGGATTGTCAACAGATGAAATCTTCCTCTTTATTTTTATGTCTATTTTTAAGTAGAATAAACCACAGGCACTTAAAAGAATTGCAGCATTTTCTCAACAGAACAGATTCTACAGATGAACAAACCACAGCTTAGGAAGATGTGGAAATTGTGCTCAAGGTCAAATACAGAGTGCATCTAGGCAGGGCAGACACTCAAGGGCAGGACCTCACTTCCTAGCCAGATTATCGCCCATTGTCAGCACTGCCTTCTATGGGAAGACTGCTCTTAAAGTTCTCACTCCTGTGTCGCAATAATGAAAAGTTCAATAGAAACCTATGGAACCCATTTTCCATTTGAGGCACAAATTGAACACATGTTTTGCATCACGGGTTATCTTAATTAAACTATTTATATGAGCACCGTTGATTTACTTCAGTTTTGCTGAACACGAGTAAGCTGCCCATTTGCTTCTATAAGTTCCTATCTTACAAAATAAAACACATATAATTTGCACAGAGAACGCAATACATAGTTAGCCTGCTGTATCTATGGATCCTGCATCCCGAGGCTCCAACCAACCAAGGATCTGAAATATTTGGGGGGGAAATTACATCTGTTCTGAACATGTATAGATAATGTTCGGTCATTATTCCCTACGAATACAGTAGAGGAATTAGTTACAGAGCGTTTGCATTGTATTAGGTATGACAGGAAGGATGGAGATCCTTGAAGGGACTTGAGCCTCCAGATTTTGGAACTGTGGGGATCCTGGAATTTATCTCCTACAATACCAACGGAGGACTCTATTTTAATATTTGTCCATCTGTAAGAATTGTAATGATGTTAATGTTAGTAATAATAGTTATCTTTTATGTTATGTGCTTGGCACTGTGATAGGGACTTTATAAAATAGAAAAAATGAAGATGATTATAGAATAACTAAGTTTATTATATCTTTCCTATGTCCCAGCAGTATATTGTATGTTAAGCACTGTAATTCATTTATTGATCACAATAATCCTGTGAAATAGCTATTTCTTGTGTGTGTTTGTGTGTGTGTGTGTGTGTGTGTAGGCATACACACCAGCACTGGGACTTGAACTAAAAGGCCCTTAAGCTCTTGCTTGGCTTTTTTCCTCTTCGCTCTACCACTTAAGCCATACCATCACTTCCAACTTTTTATCTTTTTATTTTTTTTTTGCAGATTAATTAAAGATAAAAACCTCATGGACTTTTCTGCCTAGGATAGCTTTAAAATGTAATACTCAGATCTCAGCTTCCTGAGTAGCTAGGATTATAGGTGTAGCCTGGCTAGTAGCTATTTATATTACATACATGATGAAGGAACAAGCATTGAGAAGTTAATTATCTCAAATTTCATAAAGAGCAAGAGGACAAGTCAAGTCCAAATATGGGCCCCTCGCCCCTTGGGGCTCTGCCTTTTGCTCCATGAACGTATTACTTCAAGTCCCATTTCCAATAAGGACATTGACAGAGCCAAGGACAAACACCAATGGTTTGAGGATGACCTGTTCCCTGTAAATGTCTTGGCCTTCTCTACAGTTTTGAGCAAAGTCACTCTGCTACCAAATTCCCTGGGGGGAAACAGAGCTCACAGCATAGGGTATTCAGATAATGATGAAATATGAAGTGTTTCAGAAGTATATTGAAATTTAGAAGCCAAATGCAATTTGTCTACTGTTCCCTTTTAAAATATTCATGAGGCAAAGAAGCATTTCCACATTCAATAATTAAATGGCTAAAATCTGCAGCCTGATATATTTACTGATCATGAGCGATGCATTCCTAGAAAGTCCAAAGTTCAAATTAGCAGTCCCACAAGCTGCCATGTTGCAGAGAAAAAAATGAAACAAATGAGACAGAAATGTTGCTGTTGCCTAAAGAAAAAAATTTCCCCACCACTTGGTCTGCTGTAGAGAAAGGCTGAGTCCAAATTAAGAATGCATGTAGGACTTTGCCTTGCAAACCAGCTGGAAGAGAATGAAAGGGGGGAAATGTTGCACATTTTTTCCTCATTAAAAGAATTGTTTTAAGAGGGTTTGATTGTGCCTTAAAGGTTAGCTTTGACAATCATTTAATATTTCACCTGTCTTAAGAAACCCTCACTAAAGGAAAGAAGAAAACACGTATATAAAAATGTGAATGAGGGGCTGGTAAGGTGGCTCTGTGGTAGAGTGCTTGCCTTGCATGCATAGGTTTGATTCTTCAGCACCATATAAGCAGAAAAAGCTGGAAGTAGCACTGTGACTCATGTGGTAGAGTGCTAGCCTTGAGCTGAACAACTAAGGGACAGCACCCAGGTCCAGAGTTTAGGCCCCATAACTGAAAAAAAAAAAAAAAAAAAGAAAAAAGTGAATGACATAGTTCTGTGTTGCTTTTTTTTTTTTGGTGCTGTGGTTCTCTAAGCACTGTCTGAGTTTCACTGAAGGACATCTTGCAGTCTATGTTATTGGTAAACTCAATCTCCACTGCCTCCTTTCCCAGGGGCATTGCCTATTTCTTATGCATAAGGACAAATCCCAGGACTACCCCAGTTCCAAACCCCGGGAAGGGCTGAAGGGCTGCTTCCCAGAGTTCTAGTGGTTTGGGACAGATACAAAGATGGGAGTTGGTGGGCCAGCAGCATAGGAGTCACCTAAGAACAGGTCAGAAATGCAAATGAGCTGGGTACCAGTGACTCATGTCTGTAATCCTAAGGAGGCTGAGATCTGAGGATCATGGTTCAAAGCCAGCCTGGGCAGGAAAGTCTGTGAGCCTCTTATCTCTGACTAACCACCAGAAAACCAGAAATGGCGCTGTGGCTCAAGTGGTAGAGTGCTCGCCTTGAGCTGAAGAGCTCAGGGACAGCGTCCAGAGTTCAAGCCCCACAAACCAACCCCCCCAAAAAATGCAAATGATCAAAAACTCTGAGGCTACAACTCAGCAATCTGGGCTTAACAAACCCTCCAGGTGATTCTGACACCCAGTAAAATTTGAAAAACACTATCTCCAGTCTAGATAGCTTGGGCCTCTCTGCCCCAATTCAGCCACCATCTTTAAAGATCTATAACCAGTGTTTCTACACCCCCCCCCCAGTCCTGCAGCCTGTGCTGACTTTAGCTGGAAGTAGTCAGCAGACACCAAAGTGCCAGTAGGAGAGCACCTTGGGGTCATTCTACAGAAACTGATGTCCAGTGCTGCCTTCCCAGCTGCCATGGTAACCCACTTGGGTATTGTAACAAGGATGTCGTTTTATCCTCAATTCCAGGCAGGATGGCTAAGGCCTGAGACTTGCCACTGGAATCCCAATCTCAACCCCAGGAGAGGGATGTGTGACCTGTCTGTAGATTCTCTTCACTACCATGGAGGTAAGACTGAGCCAGCGGAGTCTCCACAGATATAATTCAGTCATTGTCCCTGTCCTGATATTTAACTCTCCCTAAACCCCTTCTCTCTCCTCATTTACTCCTAGCTTCGAACCAGTGTCCTCATTGCATCATTAAAGCCTCAGAATGGCACATGGCTAAGCACATCCAAAATCCCTATAACTAAGGCCTACTGTTCATGAATCCAGCAGAAATCCTACCCTCAGGACCCTGCACTGGGCCATGCACTTGAAAGCTTTGTATCCCAGCCTAACTCTGGTAGTCTCTCTTTTTTTTTTTTTGCCAGTTGTAGGACTTGAACTCAGGGCCTAGGCTCTGTCCCTGAGCTAGCATTCTACCACTTGAGCCACAGTGCCACTTCCTGCTTTCTGTTTATGTGATACTGAGGAGTCGAACCCAGGGCTTCATGCATGCTGGACCAGCACTCTACCACTAAGCCACAATTCCCAGCCCTCCTTTTTATGAAAAGACAAGGGTGTCCTTGAAGCCAAAGAGACATACCCACATAGGACTTACATCATATAACCTCTACATGCTTGCTTTGGGTACTAAGCACCCTGAATTCCTCTCCTACACAGCTGGCATCCATGTTTCCAAGAGCAAAGGGCACATCTGGTATCTTCCTTCTCAATTTCAGGGACTGACAAGGAGACCCAGAGCCAGGTGAGGAGAAGGCCAGTGTAGACAGGGCTTGGGAATGTGTACTGGATTGTCTACCCTCTACTCCTAAATAGATACTTGTGGAATGAGGGTTCGCTGGACCTGCTCTGGTATCTTATTGATCCTCAAACTGTCCCCCTGGAGTTTGTGTTGAAAGCTTGATCCCCAGCGGAGCATAGTTAGAGGTGGGACCTTTAAGAGGAGAGTGGATCATAAGAGTTGTGATCCCATTGTTGGATTAATCCATCGATGGGGTTCTAGGTTGTTGGGTTATTGAGAAGTGGGAGGAACTATAGGAGGTGATGCCTAGTTGGAAGAAGTATGATTATTAGGGAATGCCTTTGAAGAATATGTCTTGTCCCTAGTCTCCCTTCCCTGCCCACCGCCGGCCCCGCTTCCTGGCTGCTATGAGGTGAGCCACTTTATCCCACCACGTGCCCCTGCCATGCTTTTCTGCTCACCACAGGCCCAACGTTAAGAGAGCCACCCGACTCTGGACCAAAACCGCTGAGACTCTGAGTAAAAACAAACCTTTCCTCTTTTATTTAAGTCTTATTCTTACCTCAGGCATTTCATCACAGCAATAGCTGCCTGACAAAACCACCAACCTGCAATGCAGACACCACTGTCCGCAGACCTCAGGAGGTCATGTGATTCACCCAGGGTCACACGGCTGAGAACTGGACCCTCGTCTGCTTATTCCAGAGCTGGTGTTCTTTTACTACACATGGCTAGTTGTGCTTGGTTTGATTATTTCCAGCTACTTGTAACTCATCACTCATTTGGGTCGATTCTAATTTCAAGCAAAAGGAAGTTTTGTTTTCTTTTCATTGAGCTTAAATCTCTCTGCAAACTTTAGCCATGGTCCCTTATTCTGCTCATTGGCACCTGCAGAGTTATCCCATCACCCACTAACAACCTTTTAAGCTAAAAAAAAGCAATTGCCCTCAGCTCTTCTTTCCTCTAAGATAAACAGACCCCTTTCCCCCTCAATAGGAGGGCTTCCAGCCACACCTCCAGATCAGCCCTGTAAGGTCAGATTCCCGTCTCTGTCCCTTATGGCCCCTAAGAGAGGTCCTGGTATGCAGAAATCCTACTCTCCAGGGTCTCAGCCCTCAGCTTAGATGTGGCCAAGACAGAGACCTACAACCTGAGGTGCACCATACTGTCTGTGGCTCAGTTTCCTTGCCTAAATGCGGATAATGACTGCTATCCTGCCTGCCTGTCTCATGAGGTCGAGTGAGTTATAAGGTTTATTTTGAAATGATTCTGTAGACAGCGGAGATCCATGCAGTGTGGGGGTGATGATGACAACGGTGGTAATGAGCAGAGGGAGCGCTGACCCAGGAGGCCCACTGAGGCAGGTGATCTAGAGAAATGCTCTTTGCCTGCTCTACTAGTTTAGTTCCCTCATCCCCACCCCTCTCTAGACATGGGTGCAACTTACAACTGGGCTAAGTGATTCTTCAGGACCCCAAGGCAGCTGCACAACTCTAGGAGCGTAACAGTGAGTTAAGCCAGCATGCCTGAGACACACAGGCAGCTTAAAGATGGCAGAGGATGTCTTTGTACCCAGCATCCAGGCCAGGCTGGCTTTATGTGCTGCTGTGGCCTTAGGAATAAGTCAGAAAGCGTGACAGTCAGGATCAGAGCCAGGCCCCTGTCCCTGGTCACTCTACGCTACCACATTTGCCAGTGAGGCCACACAGACCTGGGGAACTATTCTTCCTGTGATAGGCCTCAGCCCCTCATGAGCACCTGGCCATGTACCCATGTCCCCTGGAGCCTCACAGCCCCCCTCAGGCTCCCCTAAAGCTGCTCTTCTCCTTGGGGCTCCCAGCAACCACCAAGCTGATAATCCTGAATTCCTTTCTTGGTTTCTCCTTCATGCTAGCCTCTTCTGTTCATCATCAAGTCTTGTCCATGCCTCCTCCTGAGCACCTCCGGGTACCGATGCTTCTCACCATCCTTACCACAGACGCTTCACCCACCTGACCCCACCTCTCCCAACTCATCCACCCTCCGAGTCAATGCTCCCTCCGATCAAAGGGACCACTCTAACACACAAACCTCAGGTGTTAACCTGCTGTTTAGAGCTTGCCCATTGCCTTTAGGATAAAAAAAATTGAAGAGTAAGCTTCTATCCAGATTACAAGGTTAAGAAAAACAGGGAGCCAAGCACCGTGGTACTTGTCTGTAATTGCAGCACTAGGGAGGCTGAGGCAGGAGGATGGTAAGTTTGAAGCCAGTCTGGATTACATAGTGAGACTTTGTTGGAAAAAAAAAAAGCAGGGAGAGAAGGAAGGAAGAAAGGAAGGAAGGAAAGGAAGGAGAGAATGAAGAAAGAGAAAGGGAAGAAGAGAAGGAAGAGAGAGAGGGAGGGAGGGAGGGAAGGAAGCAGAGAGGGAGGCAACCAAGATCCCAGCCTCCCACCCGCACCCGTCAGAGCACTCTCCCTGCAGGAAACCATGACAACTCTCTGATCATATTTCTCACCTTGCTTCATATTTGTACTACTTAGGATTACATCTCCATAAAGCAAAGCTTAGTTCTGCCTGTTTTGAATTTGATTTCATCGGAACCATACTGTCGATATGCTTTTATGGCTCACAACAATATTGATGCGGGGAGCTACGGTGTGTGAACTCTCTTTGAGGTACAGCACGCCAGTGAGTGAACACCCAAAGTGAGTGCATTCTTCCATGGGTGGCCGTGAGGTTGCTTCTAGCTTGGGGTTTTCAGGAACAGCATCTCTGTGAACATTCTGAAAGTCTCTCATTGCCCTGAGGCCCATGCCTGCCCTGCCTCACAGCCTCTCTGGTACTTGTTTCCACTGATGAGGCTTCTACGTGGCCTCCACACACGCGCCGTCCTGTACAGCTCTGTCACTGAGGCGCAGGTGCATCACTAACTCCGCCTCTGGCACAGGGTCCACGTGTCACAAGCCATCAACACTCTCACGCATGCAGATATGCCTCCACTCGTGCAGTCCCTGACTCACTCCTTAGCAGCTCCTCAGGCCAGCCCTGCAGAGTTGCCGAGGTGGGGAGGAAGAAGGGATCCTTTGAGAGCAGGCTCCACGGCTAGATGAGCCCTGCTGACACCGTCATGACATGCGCACAGGGCAGGGGCGCAGGAGAGTGGGGAGGACCGTGGGGGAGGACCCTCTGCTGGGTCAGATTCCACCCTCCCCTGTGCCCCACACATTGGCCTCTGCCACAAGAGCTGGAGGGGGCTCCTGTGCTGTTGAAGGCAACGGAAGAACTAGAAATAGTATTTAAAAACAAAAGAAAGAAAGAAAGCAGCTGGTGAATATTGCCAACCATTTGGTGTGATAACCCAGGGCTTCAAATGATTACTAGAACTGGCTTTCATGTTGATCTTTCATTTCTTTTAATCTAGCAGATAATTAGAGGGAAATCAAATCCATCCCCACAGCCAAAGATTAACCTGTCATTGCTGTAGCTCTCTTCCTACTTACTTTACCACCTCTTCCTTCACACCTTTTTTTCCCCCTTAAAAAACACAAAATACACACACACACACACACACACAACTTCCAGGTTCCATCTATTGTTCTATTTATTTCAACACATCCAGTTTGGACATTTCCCTTGACAAGTACTCTCTTGGGAATAAGCAACATTTTCCCTTTCTCTAAATGAAGAACTTCCTGATGCTTTGCAGACTGGGGGAAAAAAAACAAAATCCTATTGAAAACTCCCTTTTATGGATGAAGAAATTATGGCGCAGAGGCGGGGGTGACTCTGTACCATTTACAGCTATAAATGGCAGAGCCAGGGTTTACCTCAGAGCACCTGACGCAAGGGTCCCCACTCTTCCTTGCTCTGCTCTCCTAGCTGCGCAGAAACCCCAGGAGGGCTTCTCAGTCCCTGCTTCTCCCACCATTCTCTCTCACACATACAGCTTGCAGCACAGGAGCTAGAAAGAAACTGAAGCATTCTACAATAGGGAGGCAAACTCTGATCCAGCCGTTTGATGCAAACGATGCCCACCAAGAGTTACAAATCAGAAGACAAACATCACTGCTATGCAAAATGGAGGAAAACAAATGCAGCATACAAAAGAGTGTCACAGTATTGCCCCTACTATAAAAGAATACAGATGAATACTACACAGTATTAACTGAAAAGTTAACCACAAGAGTAGCTGAACTTGATGGAACTTTTATTTTGTATATTTTTCAGTAGTTTTTGACAATAAATGATTACTCTTTTTTAAAATTATGTGCCAGTCCTGGGGCTTGAACTCAGATCGTGGGCATAGACTTTGAGCTTTTCTGCTTAAGGCTAGTGCTCTCCCACAGTTCCACTTCTGGCTTTTTGGTGGACAATTAGAGATAAGAGTCTCATAGTCTTTCTTGCCCTGGCTGGCTTCGGACCACAATCCTCAGATCTCACATTCTTTATTTGTTTTTTTTTTTTGTTTTGTTTTTTGCTGGATGTGGGACCTGAACTCTGGACCCTCACTCAGCTCTTCAGCTCAAGGCTAGCGCTCTACCACTTAAGCCACAGTGCTACTTCCAGCTTTTTCTGCTTATGTGGTGCTGAGGAATCGAACCCAGGACCTCATGCATGCAAGGCAAGCACTCTGCCACTGAGCCACCTTCCCAGCCCCTCACATTCTTTAGTAGCTAGGATTATAGGCATGAGCCACCAGCGCCAGATTTGTCCCATCTCCCCACCACGCCCTTTGGGAAGCATGCCTGGAGTCTGGTCTGACATGGAGCCTCTACCTGACTCTTGTCTGAACATCTCTCCTTCTCCATGCCTAAGTTCAATTAATTTCCTTTGAACAAAGCCCCAGGCTTTGAGAAGTCTGCCCTGACACTGCCAGGCCTGCAAAAAGGCTGGTCTTGTCATTCTTACATCCTCAGAAAGGTCTAATGCCCATGATTTTATAGGTTTTGACCCAGCCCTTGGCTTACCCTGCCTTCTTCTGAAACTTCAACCTGTCCCCTTTTCTGTCTCATCGCTTGTCCTATACGGATCCTGATTTATATCTCTGCTCTTGCACATTATTCCTTCCGGTGTGGCATATTACCTAGCTGGCCACTGAACTCCCTCGCTCAGACGCACTTACTTGTGTCCTGTACTTGGTCCCTGGGGATCCAGAGACAAGTACCTGCCCCCGAAGTTGGAAGTGAGACAGACAGCCTTGTATGACACAAACCCAATCAGGGAATGTGTGCCCTGTGCCCAACCAGGCACTTGCTCTCCAGTGAACCAAGAGCTTTCACGTCCCTTCCCCCTCAAGACAAGGACCAAGTGGACCTGCTTTGAATCTCAGCCTATCCCTGTCAAGCCTGCCACACCTTGGTGGTGGCATCCTTATTGGTCAAATAGAAGTAATCACAGTCCCCATTGTGTACAGTGGTTATTAGGAAGAAATGGGAGTAAACGCAAGCATTAACCCCTGCTGTATACAATCAGCACCCAACAAGCACTTCCTTGTGAAATAGGCCCCACTGTTATTCCCCCCTTCTCCCACCTCTTTTACTTTTTTTTTAGTTTTTACTGACTTGAAAACTGGCCTGAGGAACATATAGGAACTTAATTGAGTCCGAGTGGAACTGGCACTGAATCTTGTGTCCTTCCAAGAAGTGAACAACTTCTGATTTTAAAAATACACTGTTGTTTAAGGCTTGATGGAGCAGTGAGTGAGAACATTTCCAAACACATCCCTTCCTGGGATAACTCTGGAAATGCCCTTGAGGAAGTCAGCATCGCCATTTCCACCGTAACAATGACTGATGGGCCATGTGCCCTCATCTAGCTTCCCATCCTGTCCCCACACAGGCAGAAGGAAGTGCGCCTATCTGCCTCAGAGGGGCTCAGCAACAGCCTAACAGAGCTCCGAAATGACACTGTTGCGGTGTCTCAGGATATTCTACCTCCCCATAAGTCTTGCAAATGGTTCCCTCTCAAAAGACTTCATGCAAAAGAGGATCTTATTGGTTACTTCTCACTTGATGTTTCCACATTTACAAATGGAAGAGACATGCCTTGGTTTGTGTCTTGCACATAAAATGATGCATTTATCATTAGTCATTTCCTGTCTCTTCTTCCGTGGAGACACATGCACATTTTTCTAGTTTGTTGACAGCCACCAGAGTCAGAGACCTTTGAAGCACAGACAGGCAATGTGTCTCCATCCAAACCCAACCTTGGACACTTGTGCGGGGTGCTTCCCATTTTAATAGTACAGTTTGGTTTTACATAATCCAATGCCTGGCCTTTCCTCCAGGAAAAATGCCCAGATACACACAATGATGTTTCATCCCTGGGCTCAGATATCTTTGAACACATATTACAGGTTGAAAATAAGTTTGGGTTTCTTTAGCTTGACATTCAAGGGTGTCCACCGCTGGCCTTGAGTTTCCATCCAACTCCCACATTCCTCTCTACCAATCCACTTCATACACCCGTCTCTCCAGCCTATGGGAACACTCCAGGTTCTGCACAGAGCTTGTGGCTTTTGCTTCTTCCAGCACATCCTACTTGTCCTTTAAACCCCAGCTGTACTGCCACCTTTCTTCAGTTAAAAAAAAATGCTTCACATCAGGAAATAATCTCTTCCTACACTTTCCTCCCTTGACAATTTGTCTTTGTGTTTATAGTACATAGCACTTGTCACCTTATATATACTCATGTGTGGGTCTTACCTCCTCTTATGGCCTGTGAGTTAATTTGCTTTTGTGGGTTTCCCTTGGAACACAGTAAGTGCTCAATAAATACTCAAAATGAATGAGTTCTTATTTTTGTAAGCCACACATAATGCAAATGAAATGCAAATGAATATGAAAAGAGCCACCTCTCTGTGACCCAAACTTATTTATGTGAAATCTTCAAGGTGCTTGAGGTGTTCTGAACTGATCTATAGAGTCTGGCCACAAAGGAATCCTTTGGTATCAGGGGATTTATCTTAGAATTTCAACCAAAGGTCAGCTATGCACACAAGGATGGGCCATTCAACACAATAATCAGATGATTCTTTGGCAAGAGTCTGTTTCCAGAAGAGAGTCGGTTTCCAGAAGAAAGATGGGTCTGTCAGAAAGGTAAAGACCTTTATAGGTGAGGGCATGCTTTAGTGTAGACTGGAATGCATCTTCTCATCCATCTTCGTGAACTATAGTTGTCTATGAAGACAACTATCATTGAGGGAATCTCAGTAAGACACATGACCCCATCAAGTAGGGGGGCTAAGCTTAGAGGGATTTCTTTTTTTTTTGAGCCCCCCCCCAGTATCTTCTAATTGCTAGCTGTGCACTCTACTACTGATCCATACCTCCAGCCCATTTGGTTTTATTATTTTTTTTGAACAGGGTCTCACTTTTTGCCTGGGTGGGCCTACATCATGACCCTCCTATTTATGCTTCCCACATAGCTGGAATGATAGGCAAGTGCCACTGAGCCAGCTTTCATTTGGTGAGATGGGTCTTATTTTGTGCCCAAGCTGACCTCAATCTTCTTGATTGCTGCTTCCCAAGCAGCTTAGTGGTACTGGAATTTGAACACAGACTCTCATCCTTGCTAGGCACATACTTTAGCACTTGAAATAAGTCCCCACCCAGTTCAGAGAACTTCTAAGATTGTAAAAAGACACCTTGGTTGGGCATACAATCAAGCCATGAAACTGAGAGCTCTTAGGAGATTGTTCTTCATTCTCTTAGAATGTTTCATCTTCATTCTAGATTCTACATAGAAGCTAGAGGATTCATCTACTGGTTCTAAGCATGGTGCAGAATTGCAGAGAGACATTTGGAGTCAAGGTCAGAAGTGAAGCTAGAGTTCTCAGTAAAATATTTAGTGGACAGGCATCTCTGATTAGGACCACAACTGTTCTGGCAGCTGACTCATCTCTTTCAGTTGTTATAAGGTAAACAACATAGCAAGAATACTATGCAATGTTACTGAGGGAAAAGAGGCTTCTGGGCCATATATACATATATGACTCCTATGTACATATGAATCATATAAGTAGTTATATGAACATGTTAAGTCAGTTTCTGAACAGAGGTGAAACAGTTTCTGAATAAGAGGTAAACAGACTATAACCAAGCTCTTAGACACAGACAGACAACGTGATATCAATAAAATCCCCTCAGAGCTCCCTAGCCTACCTCTACCTTCCATGATATTACTTGGGGGTCCTGAAGTGCCAAGATTCCTAAGAAAGGAGAAAAGTTGTCAGAAATATCTACATTCAGGATGTCAATACCAGTAAAATGGCTCACAGGGCTTTCTTACCTGTCATTTCATGGCAATACCATGACAACTCAACCACAGAGACATCTCCATTTCCACTTTACAGACCAGATCAGAGAACAAATGGACTTAGCCAAGCTCTTAACATGATGGTCCCAGATGAAGGACTTCACCCAGCCCTGGCTGGTGTCCAGTCTGGCATCCTTCCATTTCCTCTGCACCTTTCTGGAGCAGCCACGGACCTGAGGAGCTCAGGTTACCTGCCTTCTTCTTCAGCATGTAGGGGGCAACTGAAGCCCCACCTCAATAGTCTTCATGATAAAGAGCCTCCAAGAAAGGATTTATGCAAATAAATTGAAGGGGAAGGTGACAGATTCCATTTTCTCCCCAAAGGTTCAGGTCAGAGACTATGCAAACACAAGACATTGCTTCTAAAGCTGGATGGGGTGGGGCATGTCTGTAATCCCAGCACTCAGTGTTGAGAAAGGAGGATCATAAATCAAGGCTAACCTGGTTCACATAGGTCAGACCTTGTTAGAGGAAAGGAAAGGAAAGGAAGGGAGGGAAGGGAAGAGAGGAATAAGGAGAAGAGGAGAGGGGGAGAGGGAGAAAAGAGGAAGAAAGGGAGAAAAAGAGAGGAAGGAAGAAGAGGGGGGAGAATAAACTATAGTTAATACAGCTGGGCTGATGGTCTCAGAAATAGACTGCCAGGATTCAGCACTAGGAACTGTGTGTTTTCTGGTGACGTAAATCAAGTGCTATTACAAGTTATCCTGACATATTTCTAGACAAAGAGCTTGTCTTTTCTGCATGGTAAACTTCTGAAAAGGAAAACAAGCATTTCTTATATCTAGATGCCCTTTAAAGATTACAATGTGCTTCCATAGATATTCATTGCTCGCTTACAAAATAAAATTAAACAGTGAAATTAAGGAAGAATATCCGTAAGCGGCAGTTAGCTATTAACACCCACCCTTACACTGTAGATAGGAAAAGAGTGAGATGAAACGCTTTCTATATTAGAATTGAAGTCAGGTTCTTGAAGTTCTAACTGTTCCAAGATATCAATAAAAAAATCAATGCTTTTTAAATTAAAAATGAGATGCTGCTACTTATGACTTGATAAGTTATAAAATGCCTTTTTCATCCTTCCCAATCAATGGTTCTCTTCCCCATTACTATTAAATTTCAAATCTGAAGCTCCTATGGACTGTACAGGTGTTGGGGGTGAGGGGAAGAAAACAACTAGAACAAGAAAAAGAAAGCAAAGTTTGTTTCAATGCTGTTCAATGTGAAATACAGTGGAACCTTTCCATCTATTCATTCTATTCAGAGATTAAGAAGGTCTGACCTTTCTTAATATGTTATGAAGTTCTTCCCCTGGGTCATGACCTTCTTAATAGATTATGCGCTTCTTCCCAGAGGTCGCAGCCATCCTAAAATAGACTGAACTCCCATGCCATGCTGTTACCAAAAGCTACTCATGTCTCTATACAGTTTAGACCATCCCCCGGTACCTCATCTCTGCTGATGAGATCAGTCACTATTACAGGATAGAGTTTTCTAAGGAATGAGATTTATTTTGGTTAATCTAAACAAATTACATTGTAAGCACAACTTTTCCTGAGAGATAAAGAAAACAGCTGCATGCTTTTACTAGTGGATCCATTATTTGCCTACATCTTATTTGGTTCAGAGGCTTTGTAGCCCTGGCACATTGCCACTTTGAAGCACCTATCCTTGTGAAGCCGGCCTGCAGGACAGGTCCACACATACCGCAGGTGGACATTCTTGATAGGATCAAGCCAATATTGGGCCACCTGTGCCTCAGCACTGTAGGGGAGAACTCAGTTGAACAGGTGCCACCCAACCCACCTGAGGAGATGAGAAATCCTGCAAAGGCAATGGTGCTCGGCCTTGGCTGCACAATACGAGCGTTCAAGAAGCCTAAAAATGTCTGCAGCTACTTCTAGCTCAGGCTAATTCAAATCAACCTCTTTAAAAGCAGAGGCCTGGTACTGGGACTTTTTTTATTTTTGGTCAGTCATGGGCCTTGAACTCAGGGTCCTGGGCTCTGTCCCTGTGCTCTTCATGTTAAGGCAAGTACTCTACCGTTTGAACCACAGCACCACTTCCGGTTTTCTGGTGGTTCATTGGAGATAAGAGTCTCACAGACTTTCCTGCCTGGGCTGGCTTTGAACTGAGATCCTCAGATCTCACCCCCCTGAGTCGTTAGGATTACAGGTGTGAGCCACCGTCACCTGGCTGGTACTGGGAGTTTTGAAAGCTCCACAGGTGGTTCTACTATGATGGCATTGCCAAGTGTGAGCAGCACTCCTGTAAAGGGAGTGTACTAGTATTTGAGCTTGAATCCCATTGGTGAGAAGCCTTCACAGATGAGCTGAACACATCACTTACTTGGGGAAGTTAGCATTCCGCCCAGTCTTGAGCCCTAGCTGGCAAGTGCTTAAATGTCTGAGTGCATTTGGGTCAATCTGATTTGTCAGGGAGTATGAGAAGTACTATTTGAAATGCCTGTCTTTGGTGGCTCTGCTTGAAACATAAGCAGATGATATTTACTAAACCCTTACTTTATAAGAGCCTAGAACTTGGTAAAAAAAAAAAAAATAGGAACAAACAAAATAGCCAAGTGAAATGTCATCCATTTCTGGGGTAAGTCAGTGGAGAGACAGGCAGGGACACGTGCATGCCAATATCCCTATGTCCCCACTGGGTGGCTAGGGATGGAGAATTGTTAACTGCTGTATATATGACGAGAGATGTTAGAAGATCATTGCACTTGGCGCTGCAAACATTGAAATGAAAAGCTTCTACTGCAAGAGCATAAATATCCTAAAGAAAATAAAATGGAGGCAATTCTTTGTATGGCCAGCCATCTGTGGCTGCTTGCATTTTCCTTTACGCTTCCTTGCTTGCCGATTTCAAAGAGAAGCATCATGTGACCAGGAGTGGACAAGCAGAGAGCAGGCTGGAAGCTCAGAAGACACCAGATTTGGGAAATGATCAGTGCAAGAATTTGTCACGGAACCCCAACTGTCAGATTAACTCCCGATTTTGAGTCAATCTTACATGTCGATAGATTCTGAGAAATTGAACTCACCTGCTTAAAATAAGTCAAGTTGACAGCAATGAATGATGTAAAAAAAAAATACTCACTGGGTCTCTCTTTTCTTCTTCAGTGGGTCCATGAGGCGCAGAGTGTCTCTGATGACAGCCACTTTCACCTCTTCATCCACCAGGCTGGGGACATTTTCAAACACCCCTGGAGAAAGCTTGAATGGGTAAGGGCTCTGTGTTATAGTCAGGCCATAGCAATCAATGGGCCACCTCCAACTAGTTCAAGTGGTGGCAGCATCACTTTTTGTCTGTGCTGGTCTATAGAAGCGGGTTTTTAAATGCTGCCTGAACACTATTCATTTCCTCTTGGGAATTCACAAAATACATGAAGGAAAAATAGCAGCACCATGTTTGGGGATTATCAAAATTGGAACTACAAGCTGGGTGACAGTGGCTCATGTCTGTAGCCCCTGCTACTCAGGAGGCTGAGATCTGAGGATCACGGTTCAAAGCCAGCCTGGGTAGGAAAGTCTGTGAGATTCTTAGCTCCAAATAACCACCAAAAAGCTCAAGTAGTAGACCTTATCCTTAAGCAAAAAACCTAAGGGACAGCACTCAGGCCTTGAATTCAAGCCCCAATACACACACACACACACACACACACACACACACACACACACAAATCACACATATACACACACACACATGTACACACAAAAAATTCATAAATACAGAAATGGGATAAGAAAAGCAAAAGAATCCAGGGAATCATTCTGAAACCTATGACAAATTGGGTGGTTTATTTCCTTACAGTTTTTTTTTTTGAGCATTCTTTTTGGGATGGAGTAGGGGAAAATATAATCCCTGTTAAATGTACTATTTATCTTAGTGATTCAAGTATGTCGACATGGCTAAATCATATTCATAGAATTTCAATTAGTTCATCTCCTGAGGCTAACTAATTAGTTCATGTCAAAGCTGATGGAAAGGCTCAGCTGCTTCTAAGTTTCCAGACCTTAAAAATGGGAAGAACAGCATGCTGGGAAATTATCATAGGTCGGAAAGGTCTTATATTAATAACTCTGTTCAGAGCTCAACAGATCAACTAAAATTATTTGACTTAAAGAAAAGTTGGCTGTAAAAATTTGAGAATGTTGAATCTTAGCATGGATACCTCGAGAGCAGGCACACTTGGATTTCTAGCAATATAATCAATGAGGTGCTCCAAATACTTACTTCGTGCTCATGTTCAATTCTCATGCTGGGATTTGCGTTTACTTCAAGTAGCATAGGCTTCAGGTTTTTCATCAGAAGAATGTCAAAGCCTAGAATCTTGGAAGAATAAACATAATTCAATATTAGTCCCTCTGGCACGCTATCTTTTCAGGAACCCTGTATAGTATTAGGGTCATTAAGGGGAAAATAAATCCAAACTCGGTCCCTAACCTTGGCCTTGACCCTGGCTGTTCTCCTCCATGGCCTCTGTTCCTCTGGGTGTACTTGTCAGAACAAATGAATAGCAGAAAATTTTATAGAAACCTTGGTAATGGGATGTGTTCCCATAGTGCATTTCAGCACTATCTGTGTCATCCCAAGTGCTATAAAATGATGACCTCTTTCCTCTTTAACAGGCTTTTTATTATGCTAAGGATTCGTAGTAGTCCATCAATTCCTCCCTGTTTTTTTTTTTTTCTACTGCCCTTTTCTATTAAGTTCTTTTAAGCTGGATCTCTGAAAACCATAGCCTGCTTTTTCTTAACCTGGAGTATATATTAGTATCACATAAGGAATTCATTCAAACCCAATGCATATCCTAACCTCCATCCATTAAGTCAAACAACAAATCTTTAGGTGCTTGTGATATATACCCTCTTGGTTAAGAACAGTGAATATTTAATAGGTGCTTACTAGGCAACAAGGACTGTATGATGCAGTAATGATTCATAATCTCATTTAATCCTCATTAGGGTGTCTTTGGAGGAAGGACAATGACTTCCAACTTATAGAAACCTAAAATAGGCCTATGGGCTTCCACCTCACTGCCTACCTGGTCAGTGCCAGAGCTGGCTTTCATACCCAAGCAAGTCTGATCACTTGAGTTACCACCAGTATACAAGACCCAAAGCTAGGCTCCTTGTTGGAAATGGACAGGCAATTGAGTGAGGGTGACATGGACGTCCACATACAGGGTTCTATGGGATGAATCCTCAGGCCACACGCCTGCAATGCTGGCCCTGCATTCAAGGCCTGCACTTGTACCAGTTTGTTGAGTGCCGTGTTCAAGTTCAGAATGTGGCTTGCCTCAGGCAAGACTTTGCCTTTCAGTCAATCTGGGTTGCTTTTAACTCCTTACAAGTCCTTCCATTGGACTAGCCACCGTGGGTCTCTTGCTCTCTCTGCCTTCAACAGCCCTTCACCTGGAGAATTTACATCCTTGAGATGGCTGCTTCTAATGAGATTCAGATTCAGACTGCAAGGACTTCAGAGTTTTGGAAGGACTTTCATTATCTCTAGAGAAGTGATAACGTGGAAAGTTTCTAACATAATTGATACAACCCTCAAAGTCTCGAGAAATAATGTGGAGGATAAAAGTGGGGGGGAAGACAAGATAAGGTTGTAGACTCCCCTTTCTCTGTGGACTCCAGAAGAAAAGATGAGGGGAATCCATTTACTTGTCTATATAGAATATGCATTAGTTAAATGATAATTATTAAACTGTAAGTTCATCTATATTAATGAAATCAAAGCCCGAATGACCATTTGGGGAAATAATCTGAGACGAAGTTATGTTTCAATGAAAGGCAGTAAAGATGGGAAAAAGTCATCTTCACACTATTTTTCTTTCCCTAGTCATGGAAAGGAAGGAATAGAAATTCAGTGGGAAATGTTACATGTATTATAGATCTGCTTAATAATATATGACAAGTGGATTTGAGTGATGAGCCCTTTAAGAGACTCTCGTGACATCATCAGTCTAACTTCAGACCTGGCCTTGTGACATGTGATGTTGATGAGGATACAGAGAATGGCAGGCCACGGTGCCAACGTTTTATCATTCTCAGTCATCCACTCTTACTTTGTGCTTCATCTTAGTGTTTAAGCCTTGACTTTCTTGGCCTGGAGGATGCTTCTCAGTTCCATGTTCAGTGGATTTGAGGCCAGAAGTATAGGAATGCTGGGAGATGGAAAAGGAAGTAGTAAAATCTTCTCCACCATATTGGCCCATATCGACCAAAGTCCTATTTTCCAGAATCTAGACTTTGGCAATTTTTTTAAAATGGGTTGGGTCTTGCACAGGAGTGGTTTACAATCAGAAAAACCTGGGCTCAGTGTCTCGCACTAGGCCGGATGATTTTAGGGAGGGTTTCCTAGCCGTTCTGAGCCTCAGTTATCTGATATGAAAGATGAGCATCATGTTGCTGCCTTGCAGGAACACTGGTAATGAGCATGCAAAGTAGTATCTTAGGAATCCATTCATCATGTAGAAGGTAACCAATGTGTGTGTTGTTCCCTTTCTGTTTTCCTACCATTTCCACCAACAAGAAGTGATGGCTGTGTGTGTTGGAGTCACAGGAATTATCTGTATTCTGGTTCTTCCTTTAACGTGTGGACTGAGCAAGTGAGTTGGATGCTCTAAGTCCCAGCCTTGGCATTTGTAAAATGAGCATGTGGATAATGTTTGCTAAACCTCGATTCATTAGCAAGAATATGTACTGAATTCTTCCTAAGGCCCAGGAGGCCCATGCTGGCTGCTGGCAAGGTCACAGTCCATTAGACAAAGCGCCTACTCTTTTGGAGTGCACACTCCAGCAAGACTGACAAGATCCAATAGAGGCCTTGCAATGGACAATGTTTATTTGACATAGTGCTTGACACATAGCAGGCATTTCAGGAAGGATTTGTTCACAAGTTCAAGGAAATATGAATTATTTTCCTCTCAAATCTTAATGAAGTATTCCAGTGCCAACAGATCTCAATAAGCAAAATTAGAGCCAGGTGTTAGTGGCTCATACCTGTAATCCTAGCTACTCAGGAGGCTGAGATCTGAGGATTGCACTGTGAAGCCAGCCCAGGCAGGAAAGTAAGTGAGACTCTTATCTCCAATTAACTACCAGAAAACCAGAAGTAGAGCTGTCGCTCAAAGTGTTTGAGTGCTAGCCTTAAGCAGAAAAGCTTAGGGACAGTGCCCAGGCCCTGAATTCAAGCCCTATAACCAACCCAAAACAAAACAAATCAACAAAAAAGGGCAAAACTAGAGTTATCTTGTCATTAAATCCCATAATGTCCAAATTAGGGGAAAAAATCAGCAATTTACTTTGTCTACTGATTTTCAAAATGAGGTTCTTTTCTGGTGAAGCAAGGAGGAAGCTAGCTAGATCAGTTCAACTTTTAACTATCTTTATATACTAAACAAAACCTTATTGCCCCTCCAATACCCCCCCAAAAAAAATCCTCACAATTTAATCTAAACCCCACCTTAGTCAGACCAGAAACCTGTAGTTTAGGAGAAGGCTTCTCTCTCTAAGTTTCTCCAACAGTCAGTAGAAGAGCAGAATTTTCAATTCTATGGTACTCGGCCTCTCTGAGTAATCCCCTGCCTACCTGCATTGCATCCTGGGGGATTAAAAAAATACCTTTCTACAGGTTTACACCTATAAACTTAGCTACTCAGGAGGGTGAGATCTAAGGATCATGGCTTGAAGCTGGCCCAGGAAGACACATTCTCAACACTTTTATCTTCATTTAGCCAGAAAAAAAAAATCCATAAGTAGAAGTGTGGCTCAAGTGGTAGAACACCAGTGAATGGAAGAACAACATAAGGACTGAAGTTTAAACCCCAGTACCAACACACACACATCAAAAGCAATCTGTCCTTCCCTGTTTACCTCTAGAAGCTTCAAATTGTGGTTTGAAGTTGGGGAGAAAGGGCTCTGAGCCATTATTTTCTAAATCCATTCAAAGTCTCCAAGCTACATTCTGAGTCCAATGGTACATAGTCTTCCAGATGCATCCAGATATTACCAACTGAGAGGTCTCAGCTCCTCAAATTCAAACCACTCTTTGTGGCCAGCAGTCTCTAACATGGTTCCATTGAGACCCATGCTTTTGTATCTTCCCCTGCCCCATCACTCAGTAACCACCCACGTGAGTGTGGTTTACTAACTGGTTTCTAACAGACAGTAGGACAGAAATGATGGGCAGTCTCTTCTAATATTAAGTTACCAAAAAAGCCTGTGGCTTCGATTCAGTGTGTTTCATACTCTGAGGGGGTGAGTTACTCTGTGGAAAGATCCAGATGGCAAGGAACTGTCTGTCCTCTCTCACCCCCTGCCAGGGGGTACCTGAGGCCTGCATTGTGAGTGAACTCAGAGGAGAACCTGTCAACTAGCCTGGCTTTGGTGTGACGGCGTCCCTGGCCAACCTGTGAGTGGTAGCCTTGTAAGAGACTTGGAACCTGTGGCAAATCCACTCTGCCTAGACTCTTGACCCACAGGAAGTATGAAACTGAGCGCTGAGTTTAAGCTGCTTATTTGTCAGCAACAAATAACTAATACCTCCTCTCTGTTCTCTGATACCTATTTTGCTTCCTGCATTCCTTATCTATCCAGTCACACATGTCAAAACTTCTCCCTTCACTCCTTACATTTAGCTGGTCACTAAATCCTATTTGCTCTGCCACCTCAGCTTTCTAGATCTGGCCCATTCTCGCTGCTGGAACCCTACAATGGGTCTGCACCATCTCTTACCTTTTACCTGATCTCAAACTCACCCTTTTTAAAACCCTCTGGCACAAGAGGATGCCAGAGTAATTTATCTACAACGAAAATAGAATATTAACACTCCTCTGTGTAAGAATCTCCACCCACAGGATGAAGCTCAAGTTCAATGGCATGTCCTCCCAATTCTCCCACTCTCCTGCTTTACCTCCTCTGTTCCCCCGGCTCTTTTCCTCTTCTTGTTTGTATTTCTTGAGCACCCGCTAAATACCAGGCATACTTCTAAGCACTGGGGATAAAAAAAAGCTGTGTACAAAATAAAGATCCTACCCTCTGGGAGCTTACATTGTAAAGGGGAGAGAATCCATGAGTCAGTTAATGATTCAGTCATGGGAAAAAAACAAAACGGAATATTGAACATTTCAGGAAGGGGAGGGGGGTTTGATCTAGGCCAGGAGAACCTGGGAGGGCCTTTCTAAAAAGGTAACACTTGTCATCCTATTGTCCTCTGGCTCACACAGTTTCTAATGAGAACATTATGCTTACTCTTTGTTCCTATAAACTTAATGGGTCTTTCCTCTGGCTGCTTTAAAGATTTTATCATTATTGGCTCTCTGAAAGAAGTTGGTTGTAAACTGTGTGTGTGTGTATGTGTGTGTGTGTGTGTGTGTGTGTGTGTGTGTGTGTTATTTCTTAAACTTCTGGGAAGGCAGAGAGAGATTGGTGGGGATATTCACTCATCATTCTTCTCCCTCCCAATCCGCCCCACCATCACCAGGCCATAAAGGTCTTTCTCAACTGCTGGCAATCTGGACAGGATGGGAGGGGTATTTTTTTTTCCATTTCAACTGTACTGGAATTTGAACTCAGGTCCTTCTACTCTCAAGGCAGGCTTAACTTGAGCCATGCTGTCAGGGCTCCCTACACCCACCTGAGTTATTTTTCTTATAGGGTCTCATATTTTTGCCAAGGGCCAGAATAGCTATGATCACAGGCAAACACCACCATCTTCCCACCCCTCCTCCACTATTGTTGGAGACAAGGTCTCTTCTCTTTATGCATCCCAGATTCTCAATCCTCCTGCTCCCTCCCATGTAGGCTACTGCCCCTAGCTTCCATAGGGATATTCTAGACCTGGATTATATCCATGCAAACGTGTTTTCATGCAAATGCTTCTACTGGTCACTTCTAATATCTTTTCTCTAAGGCCTGGCCATGGAGAGGCCAAAGATATCATCCCACTTAGGCCAAAACACAGTTCCGACTGTGTTAATCCATTCTAGAGACAAAGTTTTTGAAAAGTACACTTGACTATGCCGTTCTGCCCCTCCCATCATTTTCTTCTGTTGAATTTTGCAAAAATTCTACTGTCATGTCTTCACGTTCATAAGGGATAGCTTTGGTGCTAAGTTTTCTGTTAATCTCATCCAGTCAAGATTTCATTTCAGAGGTAATATTTTTTGTTGTTGTTGTTTTGTTTTGTTTGAGATGCAATCTTACTATCTAGCCCCAGGCTGGCCTTGAACTCACTATGAAGCCCTAGGCTGACACTGAACTTGTGATCCTCCTGCCTCAGGCTTCTGAGTGCTGGGATTATAGGAGTAATACACTTGGATGTATTTTCTTCTCGAAAAGTTCCCCTTGGTTCTTTGTCCTCTATGTCTCCCTTCGTTAGCTAATCTTTTCCTTAAAATATTTGAAATAGTTAGAATAACTGTATTTTCTCTAGGAGTTCCATCATTTCCATCCTACTAGTTCCAGCTAATAATTTTCCCTATTGGTATAGGTTCATTTTCCCTGCTTTGTGATTTTTTTTGTAGTACTGGGGGCTGAATTTGGGGCTTTATGCTTGCAGGTGCCCTCTGGCTGAGCTATATGTCCAGTCCTGTTTATTGCTGGTTATTTTTTCTACTTCCTGCCCAGGTGCACACCTGGATCACAATCTACCTATTTAGCTTCTCATCGTTGTTGGTATGACAGATGCCTGCCACCACATCCAGCTTCCCTCTGTGGAGAAGGTTTTACCTAGGCAGGCTGTGACTGTGATCCTCTCCTGTCAGCCTCCTTCACAGGTTGGATGGACAGGCATGCACCACAATGCCCAGCTATGGGTAGAAACTCTTTTCATTAACTTTTCTGCTTGCACTGGCCGTGAACTGTGATCCTCCCATTCTCAGTTTCCTGAGTAGCTAATGTGAACCACGGATGCCCAGCTTGTTTACTGATATTGGACATTTGTGATATTATAACTCTAAATATCTGGACTTTGTCTACTTTTTAAAGGGATGGACTTTGTTTTGCCCATCGGTTATTGGCAAGTGTGTTGGTTATTGTTCAGGGATACCTCGAACGCATCAACCAGAGTAGATCCACTGTATACTTTGAGACGGAACTTCTTTGGACTCTCTGTTCTGTCCTTTCATAGCCTGAATGCCTCTCTGCCTCGTGTGAGCTCTTTGCTCAGTTTATCATTTTGTGGCCATAGTTTGTCCAGCTTGGTGGGTGAACACATGGCTCAAGACTCAGGAGAGACTCCCAGAGACTTTTGGAGCTTGTTTCCTGCTCAGCTCCTGGCTGTCCAGAATCCTGCCCTATAGTATCAGCTACTTCAGTCTTGCCAAAGCTCCCATCTCCATCTCCCTGCTTTCTCAGTGTCTCCAGCCTCTGTGTGTGTCCCCTACCTGCCTTACGGTCCAGACATTGCCTCCAGACAAGAGGCAGAGGCCGCCCTAGGACTCACCTTGGTTTCTCTCCCTTTTCTCAGGGCTCATAATACTGAGCCAGCACCTACTGTCAAAAGCCTAAGCGTTATTTCATATATACATACTCCTCTGTTTCTGGCAGTCTAGACTCTACCCGAATAGAGCCTCTGTTATTCCATCCTGACCAGCCCCACGCATCTCAGCAGGTAACACAGGAATAGAGACCAAGTGAGAGAATATGTCTTTTTTTGTTGTTGTTTGAACAGCTGGGAAGAGCACTTCAGGAAGAGGGAACAAGAGGAACAAAGGTCCCTTTTGAATGACAGCAAAGAGTAAGCAAGGGGGGAAACACAAAGGATGGATCAGGTAACATCCTGTAGACCATGATAAGAAGCTAGGGTTTTAAGAGCATTGGAAGTTTGAGCAAGAAAAGGAACTTGATCCAACTTGTATTTTAAAAGGATCTTTGGCTCCAGTGAGAAAAATTAGCTGGAGGCAGAGGGGCGGGAAGAGGGCTGTCTGTGAGCAGGCTGTACTGGCAGTTCTAGTTACCCAGACCAGGGTGGGAGCAGCAGAGCTGGCTAGACGTGGTGACATTTGGGATGCATTTGAAAGTACATTTGCAGGGCTGCTGATGAATTGGCTGTGGGAAGGAGGAGGGACAGAAGAAATAAGGATGACTCAAGTTTTGGGGCCGAGTGACTCATTTAATGCCACTCAGGTACCGAGATAGGAAAGACAGTGGACAGTTGGTCTGGGAGAGAAGACACAAGTTTGACTTGAGACAGGTTATGTGTTTGAGCCCCATAGTTATCTCTGCCAGTGTTCAGTAGGATATCCCTACCTGCGGCTCTGTTGGAGACTAAGATTTTAGAAATACTCATTTAGGCATCAGTGACTTATAGATGTTTCTACAAGCCATGGGGATAGAGATCATTTAAGGAGTTAGTAGATAAGAAGCTTCGTTTCCAAGAGTTGATCCTCCCAGGTCTGGAAGAAAAGGCCTGGGAGCAGTTAGGAGGGCAGCTGGGAGCATGTGGCATATGCTGTCCCCGGCTCCCGCTCAGCAAACCCTGAAGCGCCCCATGAGCACGCCCTCCTCTGGAGGCCTTGTTAGCCAGTTAATTCTCCCATTTCTGTGCCTCCACCATTAGGTATGTGCCCTAGGTGGCTCTGCTAACAAGGACCTCCAATCCTCAGCACTTCTCAAACCATGACACACAGCCATGTCTCATGGGAGGCCAGGAAAGGCATTAGAGAAGTTTAACATCAGAGGCACTCAAGGGAAGGTGCTCCTGAGGCGGGATGTGAGCAGCTCCTTGGAAGGCATTGGACAGGAGTGAGGACCAGTGAGACGATAAGACAGTAGGCTGGGCGGGTCAAGACCGAGAACAAGGGGTGGCACAGGTGGTATCTAAGAGAAGGGAGTCAGATCTGCTCCGCAGGACCGGAGGCAGGGAAGCTGGACTGGAAAGTGACCAATGCCAGTCTAAGGCTTGGTTTTCCAGGCTCTGCTCCTTGGTACATGGGTATTCCAATTATGGTTAAACTCTGACTGGGTCCTGGTTTCCTATAAGCTTCCTGGCACTTCCTCAAACACAACTTTGAGAAGTGTCATTGTTACAAGCTGTATAGTAATTGTAAAAAACTGTCATTTAGTGATTGTTGTGCGTTAGGTACTGTGCTCTTGTATATAGCTTGCTTTCTGCCTTATCCCATATTTCTTCCTCCTCCTCCTCCCCCTCCCCCTCTCCCTCCTCCTCTTCCTCCTCTTCCTCCCCCTCCTCCTCCTGCTCTTCCTTTCTCTCTTTCCTCCCTCTCTTACCTTCTCTCCTTCCCTCCCTACTACTGAGGCTTGAATTCAGAGCCTCATATTCTCACCTGGCTTTTTCACTCCAGGTTGGTGCTCTACCACCTGAGCCACATTCCCACTTGTAGCTTTTTGCTGATTAATTGGAGATGAGTCTCATGGACTTTCTTGCCTGGGCTGCCTTCAAACTATGATCCTCTGATCTCAGCTTCCTGAGTAGTTAGGACTACAGGTGTGTACCAGTGCCTGGCTTCACACTGCTCTCTCTTATGTGAGCATAGCACAGCTTGGGGAGGTGGCCTCTGCTTACAGATAAGGCAACGAAGGCACATAAAGATCAACTTGCCAAGCCTACCAGCTAGAGTTGCTACAATGGAGAACTCAAATTTGCTGGAACTCAGGGTATCTAGAACAAACTCAAGGCCTTGACCATTAGGCTGCTTCTGGGCCTCCTTCCTGTGGGGGTATCCTGACTTCAGAGTGAGGAGCAGGTCACAGAGAACAGAGAACAAAGAGGTGGATCAACTTGAGGTTTAGGAAAGGTGTCTCTTATACACATGTAAGTTTTGGAAAGGGTATGGGCCAAGGACAGAATTAGCTACAGGGGACAACAAGAAGATACAATCAAGCCATGGGGTGGGAAGAACATTCTTGAAAACTGAGCTTAGAAACCTTTCCTTTGCATGTATATTTTGGCCACATGAATCATCTGTACACAAATAGATTTTGCTATTTAAGCCAAGGTCACAGCTCTGCCGCAAGAACACAGATTGGAGGGCATCTTGCTGGAGCTGCTCGGACAATGACAAGGGGACCAGTTGGAATGCCAGGGCAGCCACGTTGCTGGGCAGCAGATGACAGGGAACCTGCCCACAACTGAGCAGTGCCAGCCACTGCTGGGGCCAGCGTGATTTCCCAAGTAGTTATTGTGGCTATGACTGGCAAGAGATGACAGTCACATGTTCCACCCAAATGTAATTTTGTTGGCTTGAGTTTATATTCTGGAATGCTGTTGTCTAGGCCAGGCCTAGGCTACAAGTGAGAGGAGCTTTTTTTGGGGGGAAAAAAAAGAGCTTCCTTGTTTCTAGGCAGAACATCACTGCCTGCAAATCCCTTCTACCATCCTTCTCTCATTCCAATTTCAACCAATCAGGGAGGCAGGTAGGGAAACTGAACCTACAAAGATAAATTCAATAACTTATACCAGATCGCACAGCATGTGATGACGGAACTAAACCTTTGCTTTCCAAGTCAGTATGGGTATCTGCAACCCTGCAGATACCTAGCAAGGGATAGTCTAGCAAGTGATTAAAAATGCAAACAAGAGAACAGAATCTCACTTCCTCTCAATCACTACATGCCTAAACTGCACCATGAAACAAATTCTAAACATCTAAGACTTTATACCTTGTCAGTGCACTTCACAACACTCCTAAAACGGTAGGGAGGAAGAAAGAGTGGGTGACTTATAGAGAGAAAAACAGAGGTGCTGGGTGGTAAAGAGACCTTCCAAGGTCGCAGCCAGCAGAAGCTTTATTTCTAAGCTCCAAGCTCTTCTTTTAGCCACCCCCCCCCCCAGCCTAGAAGCATCCAGTGTGGTGAAGCTGTGGAAAACACTCATAAGGCTGAGGTTCCATGTTCAAACCAGCAGCTCCCTCTGTCCACCCTCCTGTTCCATCCCAATAGCTGCTCATTGTTGCCTGTCCACACAAGACAAGAAACAAAACAACCGTCCTGGCTCTCCTCTCTTGCCACCAGGACCATGCCAGGGTTCTGAGGGTTGGCCATGCTTTCTGGAGCATACAATAGCTGTCACAATGGAACAGATGTGGCCACACGATCCCCAGCATGACCCCTGGACGTGGCCTCATCACAACTCTTTCCTCTGACTTCAGTCTTGGGTGCACAGGTCAGGCCCCCACATCAAAGTCCTTCTCATTTGCTTTTCTAATGTCTCAAAGCACCTGCTGATGTGGCGCTGACATTCTGCCTGGGAACCATAACAAGGCATAGAGGCCAGATGCCCAAGGACAGATGTCCAGATGACAATGATCTCCTCCTGGTACTGATCACTGCTTGGATCCCCCTCCCTAGGCTTCTGGGGCCTGGAGATCCTACTTCTGGGCACCAGCCCCACAGAAGCCGCTCTGAGCTTGAGGCTGCACTTGGGGAACAGAGTCCTCTCCTCCCACTGAAGGAAAGCCTGTCCATGGCAGCCACTGCCCCATTCCCTCTTCTCACTCATTCCGTGCCCATCACCTTCCAGCCATAGACTGGAACCAATCATTGAAACACTGCATGGGATAAAGAAGAATGTTGCAGACCACACGCTTTATGACATTGCCTTGTTAAAGCTCAACAACAACAACAACAAAACCCAATCCAAATGAGACAATATTGCTTAGAAGTATGTTTGTGAATAATGAGAGCATTTAACAAGGGCATGCTAAACCTACAACTGAGGATCCCCGTTACCCTGGTGGGGGATGGGACAGGACAAATACAGTCACTAAAGAGCAAGGGTTGGAAGGTGGGTGAGAGATGATGGGCTTTTTTTTGTGCTGCCTGGTTTATAAATATGTTCCATATATCAGCTGCTATTTTAAAGACCAGATGGGAAGGATCTTAGAGATGCTTCTTCCTCTTGTATCTGTTCTGACTTTGGAGCCTCTTCTGAGTGCCTGGCCTTGGTGTTCCCTGCCCTGCCTGGCCAACTTAGTGACCCGGAAGATGTTCTGCCCTTGTTCTCCATTGCCTTCCCTCCTACTTGCTAGCTCCTGCATCCTCCCTAGAGCCTGCAGTCCCCCCGGCTGGGGGATATGATGGATGCTTTCAGTGCCGGTCCTGCCTGACATCTCTGCAGCGTTTGATGCCACCTACTGGCCCAGCCCCATCTTCTGTGAACACCTCTTCCCTGGCATTTTGGGGGCCTCCCCTCGTGATCCCCCTTCTATATCTCAAGCACTTCTTGGCCTCCTTTGCAGGCTCCCTACCTCTAAGCTGTCCTTTAATTAAGCGGAGGTGCCCACAGGGGTGTTCTCTGACCTCTTCTCACCCACATCTTTTTATATCTTCTGTTACTGTCTGAATGCAGATGAGTTCTCATTTCTTTCTCCAGCTCAGGCCTCTATCTCCTGACTTATGCTGCAAATAGCTCCTTGAATTTCCCACTTTGGTACAACACAGGCACTTCAAGTCCAATTCCTGGCCTTCTCCCCACTGGTCTGAGTCTGGTCCTCTTCCTGTGGCCTCTGTCCAAGTAGCTAAGCCCACCTGCATTATCTGCCTCAGTTCCTCTCTCTTCTCTGTCCCTTACCCCACCCAGTCACCAAATCTAGCCCCTCAATCTCCCTTAAATGTTGCTCAAATCTACCTATTCTCTACGCCTCTGCAAAGACCTTCCTATTCAAAGCCAGAATCTTTTGCTTGTGCAAAAGCAATTGTCTCACTGGAGATCTGTCTGAGACCAGCCTTGCCGCAATCCATTCTCTGCTCTGCATGCACTGTGTTCTTTGTGATGTGAAAATCAGAGTACACTCAGTCCCCTAATTAAATTCCTCAGTGGCTGCCTGCCCTTCCTACCCCAAGGCTCTCCATGACCCTGCCCCCTCCCTACTTCCTCTTCCTCTTTCCTCCTCTCTCTCCACAGCTCTTCCTCAAACCTCATCCTCCCACCACACTGAACCTCTTTCCAGTGTCTCAAATGCACTCAGCTTTCCTCTCACCTCCAGAGCAAAACCATGTCTCTACCAAGAACACTGTGGCACCTGCTGTTATCCAGTCTTAATGGCTCCACTTCTTACCTTGGGGTTCATTGGAACTACCATTCCTTCCAGGAAGTCCTCCCTGACCACTCTACTCCAACCCGGAGAATATAGGTCTGTTATTCAGTTCTAGTACATGGAACATCCCTATAATAATCCCTGTTGAAAGGATTTGTCTCTTACTGTGGACACTACACAGCAGGCATCAGGAATCTAACCTGCTTTCTCACCAGGACCTAGAGCAGTGCCTGAGCCCCTACTAAGCAGCTGATAAAATTTTTGAATGAATGAAGGAATGTATGAGTGATGCTCTGTATCACATCTGTTACTTGGCTGAACTCTTACAATTAGTACTATTACTTTCATTTTCAAGTTTCTCATGAGAAATCATATAGCTAGTCGACAGAAAGCAGGAAGTCAGGCCACGCTTCACACCAACACTCACATCAAGGCTCCCTTCATCCCATCAGAGGCCACAGAGCCCTCCCTGGGCCCCATCAAGGTGGAGAATTCAAGATGAGAGCTGGCAATGGTTACCTGGAAGCAGGTGGGCCCCGGCCGCCCCGTGGGGATGTCCAAGTGGTAGAAAACTTTGAGCTCTGGAGTCAGGGCGATGACAGTCTTGATCACCAAGGAGATGATGTCAGACCACACCTTCTTGATGTCCACACCCTTGGAAGACAGTCTATAAAGAATGCTAGAGAAAGTCCTCTTGCTGCCCGTGTTGGCACTGTCCGAGTGGATGAAGTTGTTGCTGTGGATGTTCAGCGAGTAGTTGGTTAAGTGCATAAAGACATGGTGCATGTTTTGGGAGTTGGGTTCCTGGTATGGCTCTGTACAAAATCTAGAGAGTCCATCTTTGGCTATATAAATCTCTAAGGGTTCTAAGGACTTTAGTAAGACATACAGACGAATATCAAACTTGAGCTTGTCGATAAGGAGAGGTTTGCAGATGTATTCCTGGACCACTGCTGGCCTGCTCTGCAGGGTCCCAGTCAGGCGGATGTCGCTGGGGTCTTTAATGAGGTAGATTCCATCACCCTGACAACCACCATCAGGCTTCACAATAAAAGTGGGCTTCCAGGAGGGGTCGCCTTCTTTCACCACTTGAACCTGTTGAGAGGAGAGAGTGGTTGGCATCATATTCGTTTCTGCGCTAGATATCCAAGCACAGAAGCATTTTGGCAAACATTTGGTGGAGGAGCAAGAAAAAGTGATTCCCCCGTTACTGAGTGCTCATTGAACATCTCCCATGAAGACAATGCTGTGCAAGGAACTGAGATAGAGAATGGTCCAGAATCTCCTGCTCCAGAGGACATGAAGAGAGGCACTAGAATGGTAACCACAATGCATTGGTTCAGCCCTCATTTCCCCATTTATTAGCTATACCATTGAGCAAGTTTGGGAACTAATATTAAAGACGATGGTCTAATGCCATTTGTGAGTGCCTAAGATGCATCTGATACTGTATTTGGTACTTCACATAAGTTATATCATCTAACACACACAGAATACATGGTTGTTCCATTTTTACAGGAGAAGAAACAGAGATGGTGCAGCTGTTAAGAATGTGGGTATTCTCCCAAAGAATATTCCAATTAATAAGTGAGAAAGTAAACTGAACAGATATTTCTCAAAATAAGTACACATGACCAATGTATTCACAAAGAAGTGCTTGGCTTCCTTAGCCATAAAGGAAATGCAAAGCAAAACTACACTGAGATTCCCTCTCACCCCAGTCAGAATGGCCATCATCAAGAAAACAAACAAAGAATGGTGGAGAAGATGCGTAGGAAAAGAAACCCTATACATTGTTGTAGGAATGTAAATTCAGGAAGCTGCTGTGGAAGTCAGTACGGAGGTTCCTCAAAAAAAAACAAAAAATACAACTACCTTGTGAACCTGCCGAACCACCTGTGGGCATACAACTGAAGGACTGTAAGTCAGCATATAATAGAAGTACCTGCACATCCATGTAACAAACTATGGAATCAGCTTGAGATGTCTACCAACAGATGGATAAGGAAAATGTGATATGTACACAAATGGAGATCACAGCCACAAAGGAGAATAAGATTTGTGGGGAAATGGGTAGACTTGGAAATCATCACATCAAATAAACCATTTAATTCACACGTGGAATCTAGACTAAGGAAATAGAATGAGTAACAAGAGTATAAAATGGAGAGATTTTTTTCTGGAGGGGGGAGGGTGTGGAAATAGAATGAGTAACAAGAGTATAAAATGGAGAGTTTTTTGGGGGGTAGAAAGGAAAAAGAGAAAAGGGGAAATGAATATGATCAAAGTACTTTATTAAATGTACGAAAATAGAATAATGAAACCCATTAAATTGGTTCAGACAGGAAGGAGGGTGTATAAGAAAGAATAACATAGGGTAAATTTGATCAAAATACATTATATGCATGCATGAAAATACTGCAGTGAAGCCTTTCTATGCAATTAATACGTGCTATCTAAAATTTTTTAAAAGGTTTCAAAAGTGTGTGGGTGTCAGAGTCAGACAACCTGGGCTGAGGCCTTGGCCCTGTCTCTTCCTGTTAAGTGACTTGCCCAAGTTACTTGTTCCCTGTGACTTTCTCATCTATTAAATAGGAGAAAGATTGTTCAGAGGATTCAATGCAACAGCTAAGCACGCAGAACCTGACATGTTGAAAGACAACCAAAAGCCTAGCTACTGCTATTTTTAACAGATGAAGTAACTTGCCAGCGAACTGGGGGGATGGGGAGGGGGAGGGACAGCATCAGATCTAAAATCTAGAGTAATGACTTTAAAGCCCCATACGTTCCTCCATGTTCCTTCCAAACCCTCTCTGGGTCATTGTGAAGACTGGATAAGCTGAAACGTGCAAGGACCAAGCATTAATACCAAAACGGAGCTGGTACAGGAGTGACAGGTGCTTTATCATTTACATAATCAGTAAGTTCATCTGGTAGTTTTGGCTGATCCTTCCATCTGGGGAGATCTTTTTGAAACTAGATTCTGTTACCTACCACGTTTGTTCTCTTCCCAGCCCAAGAATAGCAGGACATTCACATAAGGTATTAGTTAGGCATTTCCCCAGTCTGGATCTTACCTGTGTTTATGCATAACAAATATGTATCTGAAACCAGTGCCAGTGGCTCACGCCTGTAAATACTAACTACTCAAGACGCTGAGATCTGAGGATCATGATTCAAAGCCAGCCTGGGTAGGAAAGTCCCTGAGACTCTTATTTCCAATAAACCACCAGAAAACCAGAAGTGGCACTGTGGCTCAAGTGGTAGAACACTAGCCTTGAGCTGAAGAGCTGAGGGACAGTGCCCAGGCCCAGAGTTCAGGCCCTACAACTGACAAAAAAAACCCAAAAACAACAACAACAAACAAATCCCACAAATATGTATCTGGTTCCTCCAATGCTATGGCTTGAGTGTGGCCCCCAAAGTTCACATGTTGGAAACTTTATTCTCAGAATCAAACATTTATGGTATTTGCAAGCGGAGACTTGAAGTACTTAGGACTAGAGGAAAGGTCATGCGGGTGAAGTACCATGACAGCATTAGTGGCTCTCTGAGAGGAAGAAAGACTACAGCCAACACTTGCTCTTCTGCCCTGCGATGTGACACCCTCCACTGTATTAAGATTTAGCAAGAAGGCCTGACAAGATGCCAGCACTTTGCTACTGAACTATACTGGGCTTTTCTGTTTATGGAACCGTAAGAAATACATTTCTTTATAAACTAGTTTCAGGTATTTAGTTATAGCATCCAAAAGTGGTCTAAGACATCTGAGCACTTATGAGATGTTTTATGTATCACTGTATATGCCACTTACTGGGGGCTTGAACACAAGACCTGTCATTTAGCTCAAGGTTGGCACTCTACCACTTGAGCCACATTTTCACTTCCAGCTTTTTTCTGGTTCATTGAAGAATCCCATGGACTTTCCTGCTCAGGCTGGCTTTGAGCCAGGATCCTCAGATCTCAGCCTTCTGACTAGCTAGGATCACATGTATGAAACATCCACACGTAGCCTAGCCCTGTGCAGCTCTGAAGACTGGATGGACAGCAATGGCAGAAGCGTTCTTCATCAGAGCAAAGGAACAGGAGGAAGTGAGAAGCTGGAAACAGAGGGAAGAAGACACCGCACACTCTGCAGTTTGGAGCTGTAACAGCACAGTGTCTGGCAGGCTGGACTGGTGGCTCTGCCCCAGCACTGGACTCCCCTCCACATCCACCTCTGCTGTGTGAGCCTGGGCCAGGCCACCTGCACTCTGCACTCTGAGTTGTACTTATCTCTTTGACCAGCCTATATTTCTAAGTGAGGCTTTTGCCGATTCCTTGGACACTATCAGTTATGCTGGGCTTGTAAAAGATCTTTAACAATGGAGAAACATTTAAAAGCCTTAATAATGGTCTACTTCTATTGTTTCCCCTTTGTCAGCAAGTCTTGGGAATGGAACTTCACAAGAGATCAATGCAAGCCTCCCAGGCCCCTCCCCTGAGCCTGTTCTTGCTACATGACCTTGATATTTACGTAGTCATTTCATATTCTTCCAAGGTACTCACACACATGGCCCTTTACAGTAAATAGGAGCGTGCTTGACAAATGGTCATTATGGATCAGGAAGTGAAAAATGTCAACTTTGCACTGATGGGTAATTTTTCCCTCTGGAATGCTTTTGCTAGGCCAAGATACTAACTGTTCAATATATTATCAGGAGCAATATTTTCTCCTTTGAATTCAGCATATGCATCTTAAATAAATTAAATGACATGGTCAATAGTCACTGTCATTCATTGCCTTACAGAATATTTCTTCTGGTCTTTGCTGAGTAGTAACTACAAATCAAGATTATTAATATGAATAGAATGGTTGAATGTTTGGAACTGAAAAGATCCTCAGAGATCAACACCACCCAATTCTCTTATAATGCAAAGGGAAAGTTGAGGATTAGAGAGATGACTTGATTTTTGCCTTGGATCCCATAACTGGGTTGATTGACAGGATGAGGACCTAAGGTCTCATGATCCTATCTCAGGATCACTGAGCTGTTTTTAACCTTTGATAAGGTACTGAAGGCCTCTTTTCCTGCTTACTATGCAAAAGACTCAACATCTCAGACAGTGTTGGCATCCAATCTCATAGTAAAGACTTTGACCCCTGAGCACAGCTGGCCGTCTTGGAACTGAATCCATGGATCCAGGGATGGCTGAGATTGCCCAGTTTCCAATCTCCTATCGGAATTGCTGGTGTGCTAAAAGACAGGTGTAATCTACAAGCAAGCCTCAACATTGGTCAGAATGAAGTTCCCTTAGCCACAAGACCCTAGAGCCACTTCTTTAACGGAAGAGAAATTTTTATTCAAGGGACACCCTCTTTTCCAATAAGTTAAGAACAAGTATACTGATCCTTACCAAGAAGTTATAGACCAGAATCAAAATACACCTGGGCGCCAGCCCCAGATATTCTGATTTTATAGGCCTTGGCTGAGACCTGTGTGTGTGTGTGTGTATGTGTATGTGTGTGTGTGTGTTAGAAAAACACTCCAGACAGTTTTGATGTGTATTCTCTCTGAGAAGCACTAGACTAACATGAAATCAAAATATAGTGTGAGGAAGACTTACACTTAAGCTACATCTGATCGTATCTCTAGCTTACCAAAAGCTGCTGTTGGATGTGAAATCCATTATCTTGAAACTGTATACATGGATGGCTAAAAGAGATACACACAAGATGCTGCTGGATTACTTGGTGCTCAAAAGGGCTATTGAAAAATTTCTGCATCTTTTACTGCCCCCTGGTGGATATTTAAGAAATGAGTGACACAAAGAGAGAGGGAGAGAGAGAGAGAGAGAGAGAGAGAGAGAGAGAGAGTGTACGTATGGTCTCCCAAGTAATCAAATTCTTCTTTAGAGACAGAAAATAGAATAATGTTTGCGAGGGCCTAGAGTAGGGGGCTGTGGGGAGTTAGTGTTTAATGGGCACAGAATACCAGTTTTGCAATATAAAAAATTTGTACAAGAGTTGGGAGCTTGGCTTAAGTGGCAGTGCTCCTACCTGGCAAGCTTAAGGATTTGGGTTCAAATCCCAGTGCCACCATCATACAAAAAGAAGTTGAACAGAGGGAAGGTAGTAGCACTTGGCCAACAAGGCGAAAGTATTTTAGGCCACAAAACTTTAAACTTAGAAATGAATGTCTAAGCTGATACTCTTTTATCATGTGCATTTTATTCCAACTTTTAAACTAAAAATTTCTTATTCAAATAGCGTTCCGGCAAATTAGGAAAAAATACTGACGTGAAAAATAGAAAAATCTGGATTGGGGTTCTGGCTTTGTTAGGTAATTTCTGACTGTGTGACTTCCTGAGCTTTATTGGATTTTCCTATAAAATAAAGGGGTCGCCCTAAGGTTCTTGGCTTCAGCCAGCTAACAAGTGCTGAGCTGTGATTTATCTTGACATCACTGCAGTTGAAGGCTGTGTTACAAACACGCAGGGGGCATTAATCACACCAGAGAGGTCGTACTGTGCTGTTGTGATCAGTGCACTGGGACAATCTATAAGAGCAGGAGAGTAGGATGGAGATTTATGATGCCTTTGAGGCCGGCATGGGGCATCTGGGAGAAGCAAGCTAAAATATTTGGAGGGAGAAATTCAATGATTGGAATACCAAGCCACAAAACATCATTAGCAGCAAGGGGCAGGTAGGAGGACAATTTCTGAAGAAATACTATGTCTGCAATACCAGGGAAGTCAAAGCCAATTAGAGCAGTCCTTTGTCACACGGGAGGATTTGCATTCAATCCTAGCCACCCAGACCCTAGGTGGCAGAGGCACAGGCAGGAGCTGGGATTTTCTGCAAAACCAAATTGCTGGTAGACAAAAATAGATGTCACAAAGTGCACCTGACACAGGATGCTGGGACTGGGCCCTGCCAGCTGCAGAGGGCTAAGCCTGGTACCCAAGACAAGTTCCTACCCCCAGTGTGCAAGGCAGCTTCTGAGGACAGTTAAGGCGATCTGTATCTAGGTGATGGAGGCCAGTAGAGGGACAGAGTGGGAAGTGGAATGGTGGGGCCAAGAGGAAGAGCTTGAGCAGATTATAGAAGGCAGGAGAGAGCAGGATTCCCTGGATAGAAAGGGGGCGTGCACATAAAAATCCCAACAGTGAGACCATCTGGGGCCAGACAACAGAACTGACAGCAACACATACTAACTGAGCATTTACTATAGGCTAGGAACTGCCTGCATACATTCATTTAATTACAATAATCCTGTATTACAGATCAGAAAAGGGAGGCTCAGAGATGTTAAAAAAAAATAAAACTAGCCAGAGGCTACATATCTAAGAGCTTATGGAGCCAGAATGTGAGCCCAGACAGATTCTAGATCTGAGTCTAGAATAAACAAGGCCGGTATGTGAGGAAGGGAAGTGGAAAAAGATCAAGGTTGGGTAGAAAGAAGGGGCCTGACAGGGAAGGGCCTTGAATATCATTTTAGCCTGAAATGGTAGGAACTTACTAACGTGTTTTGAGAAGGAAGCAACTCAGTTAGACATACATTATGGGAAGATCCCTCAGCCGCCATATAGAAAGCACTGGAGTCAGGCACCGGTGGCTCACACCTGTCATCCTAGCTATTCAAGAAGCTGGGATCAGAGGATCATGGTTTGAAACCAGCTCAGGCAGATAAATCTATGAGATGCTTATCTCTAATTATCCAGCACAAAGCCAGAAGTGAAGCTGTGGCTCGAGTGGCTGAGTACCAGCCTTGAGCAAAAAGGCCAAGCAAGAGCACAAAGCCATGAGTTCAAATCCTAGTGCCGGCATCCAAAAACAAATGTACTGGAGGTGGGAAATGGCTAGGGTGAGACAGGGAGGCAGTGACTAGGCTAAAGCTGGACCAGGAAAGGGGAAGGGAGAGGGGAAGGAAAGAAAGTTCAGGAAACATTTTGGAAGTAAAATGGACAGAACCAGATGTTAGGATTTGGTATTCTATAAGGTGGTCAACTTACAAGGCTTGTGTATGCACATCTCAGTCTCCAATGCAGGCAGTGTTCAGAGGTGGAGGCTTTGGGAAGTGGCTAGAATCAAGTAGGCTCTACCTTATCAGTGGATTAATTCACTGATGGGTTCAGAGTTTTGAACACGTGACTGGAAAAGACGGAACTGTGGAAGGGGAGGCCTAGATGGGGGAAATGGACCACAGGAGGAATGCTCTAGAAAGATGAACATTGTCTCGAGTCCTTCCTGTCATCTTCTCCACTTCCTGTCCACCATGAGGGTCTACCACCTGTGCCCACAATGGAGTTCAGCCTTGCATCAGGCCCACAGCAATGCAACAGACCAGAGGCTGAAACTATGAGCCCAAAGGAATCTCTTTTTTCAATTATGCCAGGTATGGCCACAGTGACAGATGGAGGGAAGATGGAGGTGTACAGGATGGCTTCCAGAGTCACAGAAGTGATGGGGAGAAGAGAAGATCAAGGGAGAGTGGTGGAAAGACGGTGAAGTGAGAGAAGGACATGGAAGGCACATGGCTGGAGCGGGCCTGTGGCCACCTGATTGCGTGCCTGGAGTTTAGGAGAGAGAGCTGGAGTCTTTAGACCCCAGTGATGGCTGAGAACTTTGCCAAGTCACCTAGGGGAAGTGAGGAGAGGGAAAAGGGTGTTTCCAGGAATGGGCTGGAATGGACAGAAAATACCATAGGATGACACTCAATCTGGAATGGGCACTCAATCTGTAGGCAACGGAAGGATTTTCCACCACAGAGACACGAACCATCCGCATGGCGGGGGAACTCCTGAGAATCACCATTTGGAAGAACAGAGTAGACACAAGAAAGGCATTGTGCCATCAGATCCCAAAGGCCTGAAGTGGGGCCTGGGCTGAAGTGGGAAATGGGAGCAGAGGTAGGATCAGGGGCCTTAGTCACTAACTAGAGATGGGAGGGGGAGGGACAGGGGAAGAGTCATGGACAACCTCAGCAATTATGGGGGTTCTGGAGACCTTCATAGATCTAGGGCATAAAGGAAAAGGAACCATCTCAAGGATGAATGAGTAGGGAGTAGGTAGGTCACTGAATTAACTGAGCAGCTATGGCTACAGAGTCAGTTTAGATCCATACACCTCAGTCCTCAAGCTCTGCACAGTTTAATAGAACTATGTTGTCTAACATCTCCCAAAGATCATTAATTTTGACCCAATAACTCTCCTGATCCCAGGGGAAAAGGGTGAGGTTCACATTTTGAGTTAGAGGGAAGGTATTCAGATAGACCTTTCACTTCATAGAAGCCACAGGCATTGTGGACGGGAGCAGAATCTGCCACTGTGTGCTCACAGAGGAGTCGGAACTGACAGCTTGTGCGTGACTCCTTGGCTCTCGGCCACACTGCCGGTGGCTTCTATGAAGCTGAAAGGCTTATCTGAATACCCTCTCTCTAACTCACCCCAATAGCCTTTTTCCCTGCCTTCCTCACCATCTCTCCTGCCTCTGTGCCTTCGCTCAGACTGCCCCTCAGCCACTACCAGCCTCTGCCCCTTCTTTCCTATAGTCCAAAAGTTCCTGGTGGGAATGCTTCCCGGGCCTGCACCCCTTCAAACAGAGATCTTTGCTTTTCCAAAGAGCTTCTCTGTGTCCAACTGTCCTAGATTTTCACAATCAGCTCTTCAAGGCCTAAGAAGGAAAGGAATTATCACTGCACACATGTATGGGTGTGTGTGTGTGCACGCACGCACACACACACACACACATACACACACACACACACACAGAGTAAACAAAGGAGCTGTGAGGCCAATGCCACACAGCTAAGGGTAGCACCAGAAGTAAAACACAAAATCTTCAGGCTTACAACCCAAAGTTCTTGTAACTATAATGAATTGGGGCGTCTGCAAGAGGATTTTCAGAAGAAACCTTGCACTTGTGTATTTTGTTCCTTATTCTGAACAATAATATAACATTTGTTTGATGCTATTATAAAATGTCAGTGTTGTGTAGTTATCTCTTTTATCTTTCAAATTGCCCTTCTAGAGAAAACGAGGACTCTGAGGCACAGAGTGGTATTAGTCTAGGTTGCCCAGTGAGGAGGTGAAATTGAGGCGTCCGTCCAGGGTCCAAGCCACCCTCTCTGGAAGATGCTTTTGAATTCACCTGAAAGCTACACACAGCATCACATGGACTGGTCAGGAAAGCTGAAAGGCAGGGACATGCCTTCCAGGGACTTTACCCCAAATTCAGCCCACTCTTGGTGAACTGTAGTTATGGGGGTTATTGGTGAGCAACCAAGCAGCCACTGTAAACTGGGTGTCACGCCTACCTCTAATCCCAGCTGCTCAGAAATGGAGGCAGGAGGAACACGAGATAAAGGATAACCCAAGCCAAGGTAGAGACAACCTGTCGCAAACACAAAATAAGACAAAAGGACTGGGCACAGGTCAAGTGGTAGAGCACTTAGCAAGCATAAGGCTTTGGGTTTAATTCTTAGCACTAAAAAAAAAAAAAAAACCAGAAAACCAACACCACCACTGTAGAACACATCTCCCATCTGGGACTATGATAAAATCTGCGTCACAGGTAGGAAGCAGTCATTTTGTGAGACTGTCCATCTTTCTCTCAGGCCTCTTCTCAACATCAGAGCCCTGATGCTGGAGCTCAGCAGAATGAAGACACCAATCTACCCCCCCATGTCTGGTGCCAGCTGGGTGGCCTGAGGCACAGCATCCTAAGAGCACAAGATGGGCCTCAGGCTGCAGTTTATCTTCACCTCTACCCAGTCCACTTAACTGAGTTCCTGTGAGAAGCAGCAGAGTCCAGAGTATGGGCTTTGTAGCTAGACAGACCAGGGCTGAAACCTTGGTATAGCCACTTCTTGGCTGTATTTGTCTGTTTCTGCTACTATAGCAAAATACCCGAGGCTGGGTAATTTGTAAAGAGAAGAGGTGTACTTAGCTCAGAGATTCAAGAACACAATCCTGGCATTGCATCAGGTCTGGCGAAGGCCTGAGGGCAAGTGGTATGACAATGATGGGAGAGATCACGTGGCCGCTGACACGGAGGCAAAGGGAGATTCAGGGGATGGGCTCACTCTGGGAAGCAGTCCCAGAGAACTGGTTCCGCCCCTTTTGGGGGGCATGTTCTCAGTGACTTAAGTTCCACCTCTCCCAGCACACAAGGGTCTGCCTCTTTCCAACTCATGAACCCTGAGGGATACACTCAGACCATACCCAAGCTACAGCAGCTGGCCAACACGCATGCTCTCGGCAATCAGGAACAACATGTCTGCTACCGATGGTTCTGGAAGGGCAGTACTAAACTCAGTACTATTATTGTATTACTGTGTTTATTAGCAGACCTTGATTTCCTGACCATCCACCAGCTTCCCTATGGAGATTCATTCCAATCTAAACTCTTGCCTACCTACCACTCACCAGGGCTCTCCTCTGGGTGACTGGGTTGTGTTGCCCGATCCTTTGGTTTCCCTGGTCTCCATGGATTTCAGCCTCAAGTTTCATACCTATGAGGCCGCCTCTCTGGGGCCCAGGCTCCAGCCTGGCTCATCTCCCTGGCCTCACAGCTCAGCTCTCCTTCTCTCTAGTCTCCTGCAGAGAGTGTGGAAAGCTTCACTGCCATGCTCATGCGGAGCACAGCACTCCATTGCTGAATCAGCTCCCCTTCCAGAAAAAGTCCTTTGACCAATAAGGGGGGATTTCCTGCTAATGAACTGGCTAATCTTTAGCTCACGTCCAAATGTATACAACTCTATTATGGTCAGGGGCACTTCAGAATCACAGATCCTGGCATTTCCTCTTTCCCAGGATATCACAGTCTTGTGTCTCTTGCATTCCTGCCTTAACTATCAATGACAAGTTGTGAAATATACAAGCCAGGTCCCTCCCTCTCTTAATTAATGCTCTAGTGGCCAATGGCAGGATTGATCGTATCAGGCTAAGCATATCTGTATGTGCACACCAGCTCTAATCCCACAAGAAGAGACGGCACTTTTAGCATGGTACTGCCGGCTCATGCCTGTAATCCTTAGGAGTGAGCCCGAGATCTGAAGATTGAGGTTCACAGCCAACCGTGGCAGGAAAGTCCAGGAAACTCTTACCTCCAATTAACCACCAAAAAAGCTGGAAGTAGCTTTGAGCACTCTACCCCCCCCCCCCAGGATGGGCACTGGGAGAGTAGCAGTGGTGGGGGAGGGGAGGGAGCGGCTTATAATCTTAGGCTTTGTAGCTAGCCAATTTCCCTCATACTCCAAAACCCTATTACAATAGAGAAACTGAGGTAAGGGACTGCCAGCTCTTCAAAGGTGGGGATATCTCTCTCCCATCCAAGTGCCTCTTTCCCCGCCTAGCATAATAAGGGCCTGGAAGGAGTGGCACATGCTTCTAGAAACCGCTATGTGCTCACTTGCTCAGTGCTGTGGCCTCCTGTAATGTTACTTTGAATGCTGATCCTGGGGGTTTCAACCTATGCCTGGACACTGGCACAGTGTGCTGCTGACCTCCAGACTCGTCAGTGCACATGGGACGTGGCTGACACTGCACTTGTCCCTTTCCCCTCAAATCTATGTTTCCTGTGTCTTCTTTTCCAGGGAACCTGACCACCACTTATGCAGGACTCTGCACCAGAGGCTTTAGATCACCATGCTTCTACCATCTCCCTGTCATCCACCCCTAGCAGGTCACCACCTTCTGACAATACTACTTTAACACCTGATAGTCTGCTGACCCTCTTAACATTTCTCGTTGCACTACTGCAATAGTTTCATAAGTCAACAGAAAGACTGCAGGGCTGGCTCTGTGCTGCCATTTCCCATAGATTAGGTTTGACTCTTGTGTGTGTGTGTGTGTGTGTGTGTGTGTGTGTGTGTGTTGGTCGTGGTGCCTGACTCTGGGCCTGGGTGCTGTCTCTCAGCTCTTCAGCTCTACCACTTGAGCCACAGCACCACTTCTGGCTTTTTTTGTTTATGTGGTGCTGAGGAATTGAACCCAGGGCCTCATGCATGCAAGTCAAGCACTCTACCACTGAACTACCTTCCTAACCCCAGATTTGACTCTTATTAGTGATCCTGTATTAAAGGGTAAGCCATAAGAGACTGCCATTTTTATAGCTCAAACTCAGCCATATATATGCAATTGCATATGGTTTCCCTTAATACTATTGTTATCTCTCTCTCCTCTCCTCCCTCCCTACCTCCCTCCCTCTCTAGGTTGTAGAGGTCATTTCCAACATACTGTCTTGTGAGTGTCACCATTGCAGTGGTTCCCCCTTTGTCCTTTGTCTCACCATTTTGTTGTTCTCCTTCCCTTCCCTAATTTAGATAAATGTATATACAATACCCAGCGTACCAAATACAGTGACAACAGGGGCTAAACCACAGGGGGGAAAATACAAAAGAAACAAGAAATTACATAGTACATTAAAAACAACAACAAGAAAAACATCTTGTGTCCATGTCTTAGAGTTCATTTCTCTTTCTGCTAAACACACAATCTTAAAGAGTCAGGATAAAATACAATTAATTATATGTACCAAAACCAATTAATTGTATTTGAAGTACAAATAATTATGTGTACCAAAACCAACCATTTATGAGTACCTAAATGTGCCTTACATTGCTTATTTTGCTTAAGCCTCACAGCCATGTAATGAGAAATCTACTGGCTTATTTTTTCTAATATTGTTCTGCTTTGTTCTTCTGCGTGGTGTTTGTATGTGAGTGTCTGAGTGCATGTGTGTGTGTGAGAGATGTGTGTGTTGTGTGTGCTCTGTGTATGTGTGTGTTGTGTATGTCTTCGTGTGTGGTGGGTGCCATTAGTGGGTCTTGAACTCAGGGCCTGGGCACTGTAGCTTTTTTGCTCAAGGCTGATGCCTACCACTTAAGCCACAGCTCCAATTTTTTTGGAGGGGGGGTTTGGTGGTTAATTGGAGATTAGAGTCTCAGAGACTTTCCTGCTTAAACTGGCTTTAAACTGCAACCCTCAGATCTCAACCTCCTGAATAGTTAGGATTCTAGGCGTGAACCACCAGCACCTGACCAACTAGATAACCATTTACAAATCTCCACATGGCAGATACCACATGCTCTCAAATGGTAGAGGACAATGTTTCCCAGGCTCAAGGATCACTTGTAGATTCCCCAGAGGCTCAGCTCTCCAAGACCCCCTGCTGACTGGCAGGCCTCATCTATGACCTAACAGGACAGGGCTGCTGTGTCTCCCTCTCTGTAGGACAGTGGTTATGGGAGATCAGGACATAACATGCTAAATAAACAGCCATAGAGGAAATGCATATTGAAATGGCAGAGTATTTGTTATACATTAACATCGATATCTTCATCTATAATAAACTTTGCTGATACAGCATTTCCCAGGTTGCATGGCCAGGGAACACTTTCAAAGATGATAAAAAGCACTCAGAGGATACCAGTAAGCACTCACACCTATTCAGGTTCATAATATAGACTGATATATGAATTCTAATATATGAGAAATGGTGTAGCCTTCGTTGATTTATTCCATTACAACAATTAATCTGTGAGACAATTTGCTTTTTTTTTTTGCCTTCAACTTTAATCCAAATACCCATGAGCTCCTTACTTGAGATCTGCTCATTGAATTTTCAAAGGATCTCATGGTTACATAATCAGAGGTGAAGTCCAAGAGCAGCTGAGATAAATCATTTTACCCTGCATTTTAAACTCTTAAGGACCTAGAAGTTGCTTCAAGTGAGTCACACTGGAGAAGGAGGGAGAAAGAAAGTCATCTTTATTGAGCCTGCAGTGCTGGGTGCTTTTGTGTTCTTCCTATTCTATCTTTTGTTTATCCTTCCAACTTCCTAATAAGATGGCCATGACAGTTCTGGGGACTCTGGGGGCAGCAATGCAGGACCACACCCCTAGCTGCAGATGGCATCCAATCCAAGGCTGGCCAGCCACCGGACCCAAGGACATGGTGGTAGTTTGCCTCACCGCACACGCGCCTGGCATTACCTTTGCCTTCTGGCTATAGGAAAGGCAGAGGAGACTATCTTAGATTTGTCATCACAGTACTCTTAGTGCCATCTTCAAGGCCACAGACTGTAACTAAGAAAACTCAAGAGACATGGATACAATTTTGTATCCATGGATACAAGTTAATAAGGGACTGATACAGGAGCTGCAAAGAACATGCATGTCCCAGATAGAGAGGGTGGGAAGGATGAGATTGAGCTAGAAAGTCTCAATGTATATAGATTTATGCCAGTAATGGGGCTTGAACTCATGCCCCTGCTCAAAGCTGCCACTCTACCACTTGAGCCACATCTCCACTTCTGGCTTTTTGCTCATTAGTTGGAGATAAAGGTCTGTTGGATTTGGGCTGGCTTCAAACTGGGAATTTCAGATCTCAACCTTTTCAAGTAGCTAGGATTATAGGTGCAAACCACCAGCTCCTGGCTCAACTCATAAATACTTTAAAAGTTACAAGAGTGGGCTGGGAAGATGGCTCAGTGGTAGAAGTGCTTGCCTTGCATGCATGAGGCCCTGGGTTTGATTCCTCAGCACCATATAAGCAGAAAAATCCAGAAATGGCGCTATGTCTCAAGTGGTAGAATGCTAATCTTGAGCAGGGGATAGTGCCCAGGCCCAGAGTTCAGACCGACACGTGTGCGCGCGCACACACACATACAAGAATCCAATGGCACAGGCTGATGAATTGCCTTTAAAAATATATGAAACTGCCAGGTGCTGATGGCTCATGCCTGTAATCTTAGCTACTCAGCAGGCTGAGATCTGAGGATCTCGGTTCAAAGCCAGCCTGGGCAGGAAAGTCCATGAGACACTTATCTCCAATAAACTACCAGAAAACCAGAAGTGGCGCTGTGGCTCAAGTGGTAGAGCGCTTGCCTTGAGCTGAAGAGCTGAGGGACAGAGCTCAGGACCAGAGTTCAAGCCCCATGGCCGACCTCTCTCTCTATATATATATGAAATGATTCTTTTCTGAACATGATGAAGTGCAGGCTGGAGCCTGAGCAGTCCAGATGTGGAGGTACCCATCATGAGGGGAGACACTTTGGTGGTCTCAGATCCTTTCGTCTTCAAGATTTGTTGTTTTGGTACCAACTCCCTCCATTTAAGGTCTTATTAGTAACTCTGACTTGTGTGACATGGCAACGTCTCTTTTCCTCTCTGGGACTTGGTTTCCTCATCTGTGCAATGGAAGAATTTGATGAGCTGCTGAGAATTCTTTCGCTGTAAGGCTCTCCAGATCCTACGCACTTCTGGTGCAGGGGTGATGACAAGCCTGGCTGCAGGATGCTCTGCTCTGGGAGGTCGCTCAGCTCTGCCTATGCCTCCAGCGCACTCAGCCACCCCAGTGACCTCAGCTTACTGCCACACCCCACCCAGGCGGGAGGACAGACCAAGCTCATTGTGATCTAAGAGAATCAGAAAGTAAGAATTGGGCAAATGCACAGCATTACACAGACTTCCATAATATGCTAAAAATTACATGCCTGTGAGCAATATCAAGAATTTGTGTTTCTTAAGGAAGAGAACAGAAAATGTTTCTTCTCCATGTAGGTCAGTTCCTGGCCTCAAGGAGGCTGGCACTGCCACCTAGGGAAAGTTCTGGAAATTTCTGGAGGGTGTTTGTCTTTGTCACATTGAATGGGAGGGGGTATGATTGGCATTTAGAGGGCAAGAACCTGGGATGCCAGCCAGACGGCTATGCACTGGGCTGCGATGAGATGGATATATACTGACATGGAGACGGCGAGGCCCTCACTCCATAGCCCATAGACATAGCATCTTCTCATAGCTTCAACTGAGCACCATAAGTTTCCAGAGATGCAGAACTACGTAAATAGAGGAGAGGAAGAGTATATTTTGCCTGTTTTCCTAGAATGATATTGAGACCATTTAATATTTCAGAAACATCACATCACTGATGGCAGAGTGGATCATGTATTTGTCATCCATATGCTACTAATGATTGGGTGTGGAAATTGTTTAACAGGAAAATAGCAAGGAATGTTAAATGGAGGGAGAGACTCTAATTCTTAATCAAGTCTCGTCTTTTCTCATACCCAAACTTATTCATTCCAGGTAGGAAGGAGCCGGCACTGGACTCTTGGCATCCTGTCATTTGGTGTAACAGTGCTCAAGAATTCACAAATTGAAATGTGTAGTATTTTGTTTAAAAATGTTTTCTTCTTGTCTGCTATGAAGGGTATTTAGAGTGGATTTTTTTTGTTTTGTTTTAATTGTGTCTTTCTTAGACTTCTTTTACCTAGAGGAATTTCTTAGTTTTTCTTTGTTTCATGATGCTGGCATTTGGATGAACACAGACTGGTTTTAAGAGAATAAAAGCATGGCATAATTGTTTTCCTTGAGACAGGATCTTGCTAGGTAACTCAAGGTGACCTCAAACTCTTTATGTAGCCTGGGCTCATTTTCAACTCTTGACCTTCTTGCATCTGCCTCCTGAGTGCTGGGGTTACATGCCTGAGCCACCACACCCAGGCACCATATATATATATATATATATATATATATATATATATGTGTGTGTGTGTGTGTGTATATATGTGTGTATATATGTATATGTATATATACATGCACATATATACATATATACATGTATATACACATATATGTATGTATGTATACATATATGTGTGTATACATGTATATATGTGTGTGTGTATATGTATATATACATATATATACACATAGTTTGTTATTCAAACTCTGTTTAATATAATCAACCAATCGGGGCTGGGGCAATCAGTGTTGTGGCAATACTAAGTCAGTGCTCAAAGAGTAAGAGGACTGACAGAAGGGACTCAGGGTCCACTGGCCAAATCTTGGATAATTTTAGCCTCAAGATAAATGATGATAGTAAAGGAATAGACCTGCTGAATACACAGTTGACACTAATTACATGCATAAATAAGTGTGAAGGCAAAGCATTTCCTTGCTGCAGGAATTCAACTGACAACTGTGCAAATAATGGTAGGGTGAGACAACCCCCATTAGGTAGCCACCACAGTAATAACTGAGTCAGATAAGAATCATTAGTAGAGTTAAAAATTAGACGAAGAAAGTTGGGGAAGTAACATAAAGTATCTTTGGGGCACAGGATGCTTACTGTTAAAATGGGAAACAGCGCACCAGTGGCTCATGCCACTCAGCCAGCCTAGACAGTCAAAATGGTGAGACTCTTATCTCCAAATAACCAGCAAAAATCTGGAAGTAGTATTGTAGCTCAAGTGGTAGAGCACCATTCTTGTGCAGAAAAGCTCAGGGACAGTGCTCAGGCCCTGAGTTCAAGCCCCAGTCTCCCCACCCCTCCCCCACCCCCGACACACACACAGAGTCACACACAAGTAGGGGATGGAGAGGCAGAGTTTCAGTGGAAACTTGGCAGGTATCACCTTAACCAAATGTTCAAGTTAACACTCCTAGTAATCAGACACACTGATAATAGAGGTGCCTTTAGATGTGATACACCCTAAGAAAAATACAGCATGGTTTCTGTGGTATTCCTGGCCAAGACAAACCTAGTCAAAAGGCAGTCAATTAATGAAATCTACGAAATGATATGTACAAAAAGAGAGTAAAGCTCAGAACCAATCTATACCATTCATATCCATAGACCATGTTTCTGATGTGGCTTCTAAAGTTCTGTTAATCTGACAGTAGACACATTCTTCAACGTAAACTATTTTATCACTTAACAGAAGTCCCTTTCCTCTTAATCATCAGTTAATATAATTGATCATGAAAGTCACGAGCATTCCCCTCCCTTCCTTAAAATGTAATAAGTTTTCTTTCTTGTAATTCCAGGACACTCTTAGAATTATCTCAGTGACAGGAAATGATCTTTGTAATTTATCATACAGGAATCAGCTAACTCTGGTCCATGGACTGGTTGTTTTATAAATAAAGATTTATTGAAACATATTTATGTAGTGTGTACAACAGCAGCACTCAGTGAGACAGAGACTCCAGTGTATACAGAGCTGGAAACAGTTACTGTCTGTCCTTCACAGAACCAGAATAACATAGAATAACCATGTGAGCGCATTAATTATGCTACTATGAAAACAAGAATTCAGATAATATAGAATCATTAACCTTTAATAAATTCATCCAAGTGAGAGATGACTTTTCAATGTGCATTTAAATATTCTCTCTCATACCTGTTTACATTTGATTGCTTGTTTCCAAGACCTAGAATCTGCCAACATTTCTTCAAAATCAGGTTCTTACTATCAAAAGTGGGTTTCAGAAGTGTCAATTTCACGATCTTTAAGAAAACAACACTTTTGCTTTCTGAAACACCAAGATCTGAAGCAAGATCTGCCACTTTCTGGCTGTTAGAAGCTGCTAAAAACACATGGAAGAAAAACATAAGCTTGGGCATGTGACTTAAGCTCTAGTACAGTCTTATTTCTTCATTTATAAAACAGAAGTAAGAAGAGTATGTTTCAGAGCCTTTAAATCCCATTTTCTGCATGGGAGGCTGAAAAGGTTCTCTTTCCCCTACTTTAACCTTGTTATACTAAAACCTTTGCTAAAACTTTTTTTTTTTTAAGTGAGAGTATGGCCAGGCACCAGTGGCTCACGCCTGTAATCCTAGCTACTCAGGAAGCTAAGATCTGGAGATCACAGTTCAAAGCCAGCCCCAGCAGGAAAGTGTGTGAGACTCTTATCTCCAGTTAACCACCAGAAAACCAGAAGTAGGATTGTGGCTCAAATGGTAGAGCACTTGTGCTGAATAGCTGAAGGACAGTGCCCAGGCCCAGAGTTCAAGCCCCAAGAGTGACCAAAAAAAAAGAGTATGTATGTCTAGGCTTCATGTCAGAATTAAATAAGAAAAATATACAATATATTCATGGATTATAACCAGAACATATGATATACTTCCCATAAATAGTGTTTTTATGATAACCTAAGTAAATATACAATAAAAATAATTACAATTGAAAACTGAATGAAGCTATGCATGGTGGTACACATCTGTAATTTCAGCTTCCCAGAAGGCAGAGATATGAGGATCATAGTCTACAGCTAACCCAGAAAAAAGCACAAGACACTTTATAAATGGAAAAAACCCAACAACTAAAAGAAAAAGGACTGGGAGGCATAGAGCTCTTGCTTAGCAAGTGCAAGGCCTTGAATTCAAACTCCAGTACAAAAAAATACTCCAAAATACCTAAATATATTGTGAGCATTATTAGATTAGATTGCATGAAGTAAATGTCAATTTTAAGATCTTGATAATAACACTATGGTTATGAAAGACAGTATCCTCGTATTTAGGAAATAAACACATACATGTTTAAGACAGAAAGAACATTGTGTGCAATCCAAAAAGAGACAGAGAACAAATGCTGTAATACAATGTGAACATTTAGTGTCGAATGAAAGATATGTAGGAATTATTTGTATAATTCCTACAGTTATGTCAAAATGAGAAAGTGTAAATAAGGCATTAGATCAAAAAGCAAAAATCCATTGTGGCTGAACAAATATTCTTCTAATCTTTCTAGAAGACACCTGAGGTGATTTGAGGAGGGAGATGGGGACATGTGCTTGGGTGAGAAGAGAATGAACAGTCCATGAACTGTCATTAGTAAGGCAAGAAAATTCGATTATGCCACCTTTTTACACCCACATCTTGCCTTTCATGGGGATTATCAAGATGCAATTACATCAACAAGAAGTTGAGCACAAAATGGAGTCAACAAGATTTCTTCATTTCTTTGGAGAAAGAAGGTACAGCCAGAACAATTTTCCTAATTTCCTTTTGAAACCAGTGCCAGAGTTAAGGCTAGCTGCACTGTTTTCTTGTAGAAAATTAGATACCTCTACTCAAGTGACTCAGGTGACATTGCTAAGAACTTTTGCAAAACGAAACGAAAGGACCAAAATTGAAGGGTGAAAGATGACCTTTTACTCGAGTGGGGAAAGCAGAGTTTTTTGACCTTTAAAATTCTCCCTCCCAGAAAAAAGTGTTTACCTCGTTTCACTTTTTCTTTTTTAAAAGCACTGGTGGCTCAAACCTGTTATCCCAGCTACTCAGAAGGCTGAGATTTGAAGATTGAGGTTCAAAACCAGCTCAGGTAGGAAAGTCCATGGGACTCTTAGCTCCAATTAATCACCAAAAAGCTGGAAGTGGAATTATGGCTCAAGTGATAGAGCACCAGCCTAGAGTATAAAAGCTCAGGGACAGCATCCAGGCCCTGAGTTCAAGTTCCAGGACTGATACAAATTAAATAAAACAACCACCAAATATAAAGTTTGCCAGTAGAGAGACAAGAGAGCAGGGAAGAAAAGTTTAAGTTAGAGCAATAACTCCTTGTATCAGTGTTCAAATCAACAAGATAATAGTTGTGATTTTAAATACTACCTGTATTTGAGAGTAAATGAAGTTTAGAAAATTAAACAATAAAGCTCCTACTTTTAGAACCATATTGAACAGAGATATCAAGGTTGAGGAGGCGAGAACCAAACCAAGTTGAGCCAACCCAGCATGCAGCCCAGCCCAAATGAAATCTTCTCTCTTTTTCTCTCCTAAATGATCTATCATCAAGTAAGGAGATAATTAGTCTCAAGAGTAGATTTTTATAAAAATTTAAATAAATCCTTTTTCCACAGTCCTCTAAAGCCAGAAATATCCAGAACGCAAAGTGTGCTTAGCATCAGCCTAAATTTCCATCTAAGATGACAAAACCTCTTCCAGTATTTCTTTCATAAACATGCTACGGGGTCCTCTTTGTGGTGGTCAATGAGGAGAAAGCTTCCCAGGCCCCATGCTTATTAAGGAAAGCAGAGCAGTAAGGGGATGAAGTGTTGTGGTTCTCACAGCAACCTTATGCTGCCACAGATGAGGAAGCAAAGGCTGTCTAATTAACTTCACGTAAAGCACACACATTAGAAAATAATGAAAGGAAGGCTTTCTGTAAGTCTATACCAGTTCCAAACGCTGGGCTCACTGTTGCTCAACACAGAACACTAGCAAACACATGTATAAGAAGGACCCTATCACTGAAGAAAAGAATATATAATTGAGAGGGCCAAGTGATCAGAGATCCAAGGGCCGAGGTGGCAAAGAAGTTGGAGGAGTGGGAAGGGGCATTGAAACTGCCTTTGGGCTGGGCACCAGTGACTCACGCCTGTAATCCTAGCTACTCAAGAGTCTGAGGTCTGAAAATCGTCATTAAAAGCCTAGCCTCAGCAGACAAATCCATGGACTCAACTCTAATCATCCAGCAGAGGTATGACTCAAGTGGTAGAGTGCCAGGCCTTGAGAGAAAAAAACAAGCTAAGCAAGAGCATGAAGCCCCTGAGTTCAAGCCTACAAAAGGAAAGAAGACAAAAAAAGCCTTTGTGGGTTTGGTGCCATAGCATCAACAGACACCCAGAAGCCAAGTGTGTCCCCTGGAGAAAGGCAGGAAGGGCATCTCCTGCAGAGGATGGCACAGGCCCCAGCTGAGAAGGGTAAAATAACCTTTGGAAAAGAGGAGGTTTTTCTGATGGGCCATTAGAGGAACCCCACAAGGACATCTTGGCAATTAGGCTGCAGAAATGTGCAGACATATTGTTGGCTACTGGCCCCAAAGGAGGTGGGAGGGAGGTAAGGAGGAAAGGACTTCTTGGGGTTGCACCCCAGCCCAGCTTGAGTGCACCTCTCCAGGTGCAGCTGTGTGTAGCCTTCATTATCAGCTGCCAAGCTGAGCTCCAGGCTGCTCTGACCCCAACATTAGCAAAATGATGGTTGATTACCTCAGGCCCTTTGTGCTCTACTGAAACAACAGAAATTTGTGCAGAATGTTCACTCTAACTAATTTAATGGAAGTCCAAGAGAGCCAGCCTTACCGAATTACAAGAGAGTCGAATGCAGACACCGTAACAAAGGTGGGTAGGCTTCTCCTCGGGCCTTTGCAAGCAGCAGGGGGAGGGGACAAGGTGACTTGGTCAGCATCCCACATCAGTGAAGAGGTGGAGCCAGGACTTGAACCCCAGTCTCCTGATGCTGGATTACTGTTTCGTGAAATGATGGCTAGGAGCTTCTCCTGCCTCCTCCATCTCCCATCTTCCTACCTCAGGTTATTCTGGTCCCCAGCACTCCAATCCACCACAGCCATCCAATCTACCTCCTTTGACCACCTGTATTCTTTGCTCCTGGGTCTCTGCTCTTGGAAGCAAAGACTTCATCCGCTGTCTTTCCAGTGCTAGACATGGAAAGAGCCACTCAATAAATGTCTGAAGACACTAAAGGAGATTGTGCCTGAGTCAAAAGTATGGGACTAAACCCTGTTACACGTCTATGCATGCTGGATTGGATGTTACTTAACCTGGACTTCAGCTGATCAAGAATAAAAATTAGGTGCAAGTGGTTCATGACTGTACTCCTAGCTGCTCAGGAGGTACAGATATTAAGAATCACAGTTCATGAGACCCCATTTTAAACCAATAGCTGAGCACGGTGGTACACACTTGTCATCCTAGCTACAGAGGTCAGCATAAATAGAAGGATCACAGTTGAGGCAAGCCTGGGCAAAAGGCAAGACCCCAACTCAAAATTAATCAGGGCAGAGTACAGTGGAGGTACTCCCTAGATACTATGTTGAAAATGAACTATACAACTTGTGGACGGGACAGGAGGAAAAAACTGGGAGAGAGTAAGGAGAGGAGAGACTTGTGAAATGTTAACCCCTCTGTGCATCACTTTTACAACAACAATAAAAAAGCTAAGGAAAAAAATAACCAGTGCAAAATAAAAGGGCTGGAGGCATGGCGTATCTAATGAAGCACCTGCCAAGCAAGAGAGAAGCCGAGTTCAAAACTCTGTACTGTCAAAAAAAAAAAAAAAAGGAATAAAAGAGTGTGACATAGAGCCTTCTGCATGCATGCATGAATAAATGAATGACACTCTTCTAGCCCAGAAACACTCAAGGCAGGGACATTTCTAATTTGTTGGGCACCCCTAGTGCTTGGTATTGGTGGGTCTTGGGAAAAAACAGCCCACACGGAGGGAGAATATCTGAGCCTGTTGGTAGTCACCAGGCACACATGCCTGCATTTCCCATGTGTACGTTGGGAGCTGGTGCTGGTGTCCCACACTGAGTAAGGACAGAAGCGGCCAAGTGCGTGAGAAGCACTTCGCAGGCAGCAAGGCACTGCCCAGGTGCCTGGGCGAATGCATGAGGACCTGAGTGCACCTCTCCTGAGGTTCCCGGGCCCTCATCTTTGGGGAAGCACACCAGCTGGTAAGTGAGGGGCAGGGGAACAGCATGAGACATTGCAGCAGGAGGTAAGGTTCTATTTTTGGCAACAAAGGCAATAAAACAGGGAGCAGATGGGGAGGTGAAACCCTGGCTCCTATAGAAGCTATGCCAGTGGCTTTGAATTATCTGCCTCCTCCTGACAGCTGGATCCCCCTCTGGCTTCTGTCTCCTGTCTTTTACTAGCTCTCCTCCCCTGCCTGCACCCCCCAACCCTGGGCCATGGCCTTGGCCTATGCTTCATAATCAGAAGACATTCTCTGTGTCTGCCCCACGCTTGCGGAGGACGCTAAGAGCTGTGTCTGGGTGGAGGTGGGACAGCATCCAGGAGAGGCTGGAGAGTGGCAGCGTGGGGATCTCGCTGGACGCACAAGTCAGGGTCAGGCCATTGGCTTCAAAGAAGCTAACATTGACCCCTCGAGAGACAAACTTTTTTGCTTGTTTGTTTGTTTGTAAAGCAGCACTGGGGTTTGAACATCTTGCTGGGAAGATGTTCCACCACTTGAGCCATGCTTCCAAATTTTAGTTAGGTTTTTAATGTCGTATTTTATCCCAGGGGACTGGACCACATCCTCCTATTTGCATTTCCTGAATAGCTGGGATGACTGATGACATGCACCACCACGCCTGACTTTTTTAGTGTTTAAGGACTTGCCAACTTTTGACCTAGGGTTCGACCTGAAATTCAATCCTCCTGATCTCTGCCTCCCAAGTATCTAGGATGACAGATGAGAGCCACTGATGCAAGAAACAAACTCTGAGCATCTGCATATTCATTGAGAATCCAGTTAGGCAACTATACTTGTGTTCCTGCTATGTTCTGGGCACTGTGAAAGACTCTGAGAACATAATGACGAATAAGAGCTGTCTGGCCTTACAGGACAAGAGAAAGGGCATTAAATACAGTCAGTAAGCTGTGTAGTAGATGTATCATGAAGAGAGAAAACATTGTGCTTATGAGGACATGCATACTTTTGAGGCCTTGGGTGGCAGAGTACACTGTTACAGAGAAGTCAGAAGCTTAGATTTAGCAAAACTGTGCAGGTGAAAAGAAAGGAGCCTTGGGGGTGGGGACACAAAGGAAGAAGATGAAAGAGCTCCCCTCCCAGCACAGAACAATGAAGCCAGTTGAAATTATTTTAAGGAAAAGGGAGTGGAGCTAAAGAAATGCATTTGATTGGGTACATTGTACAAAACATCCCAAAGAAGCCCCTTTATGCCACTAATTCAGGTAATAAAAATGGAGGAGTTGTGGTGTTGATACTAAAGACATGGACTACGGAGGAGCCCCATAGAGAAGGTGGCAAACATGGAGGGGGGATTGCTGTGAGGGCAGGACTTTGTAAGGTGTGTGGAGGAGTTCAAGCTCCATCATTTCCATACAGCTTTGGAGTCTGAATCAGCCATATCAGTATGTTGTGGTCCTGGGGGAGATGAATGGGAGGAATTCGCTCACCAGAAGGTCATCTGACAAGTGTGGAATCAGGATAAAAGCATATGTACTTCAGATTGTGGGGTTTCTTTATGTCTCCACTCTGACTCTGATAACGCCGTATTTTCCTGGTTTCCTAAACTCAGTGGAGAGCATTGTTCTCAGGGATATCTGCAAAAAAATGTGTCTCATTCAACTTTGAGGAGCTGAATCACCAAAAGCTAACTTAGGATGGTAACTGGAGAGGGAAATGGCAGGCCTCAGGCTCTACCCGTCCCCTCTAAGAAACTGAAAAACATCATTGAACTGGGTTTTCTTTTCTTTTCTTTCTTTCTTTTTTTTAGCTTTATTCACTGAAAAATTCTTCTGCTGAGAAATACAAACTCTTTCACCATTATAAATACTGTTTTGATAACAACACTGTACTTTGCTCAAATACCCAGATGGAAGACCATATGCAAAATAAATTCCAAGGAGTTTTTTTGACTGGCCATCTGCTGGAGTTGGAAAGAAAGCCTGCCTCTTTTTCTACTCTGCAAAAATTTCCACTGAGAATCCTACTTGCTTCAGCGTGGTGCCACCTGCTGCCGGAAGCTGGGTACCGTATTGCAAATGGACACAGGGAAATGTGGGTCTCTCTCTCTCTCTCATGAGATAAACTAAATCTCAATTAATATGGGAAATAAGCTACAGAGGGTCACATTTTCCATTCACAGCTCTTCTGGTTTGTGTAAGGAGTCACAAAGCAAAGTGCACCTGTGTGTGATCATGCATATACACGTGCACACACACACACACACACACACACACACACACACACACACACACACCTGAGACATTGTCACGACATTGTTTACCAACATAATTAAGTTCTTCATCTCTGATAAGGCTTCACGGTTTGGCTTTACCTGTCAAAAACTGTAAAGGCTATCTTTCGGTGTACTTTGAGGTATCTATCTGAAGAAAATGGAGGCACTGGTGTATAAAGATACTTTATGAGAGTGTTCTCTATAACATTACTTGTTGAACCAAAAAATGTAAGAGCTACTACATGCCCATAAGGAGAGACTGACTTTCAAAGTTATGATGAATTTAATGCAGTCCTGACCTACAAAGGTATCTAAAATATACTTGGGGGAAGGGGAAATGCAGGCTAAGGAACAATAATGTAGAATATAACCTTTTTTTGTTAAATAAAAATCTGCGCTGGTTATAGGGATTCATGCCTGCAATCACAGCCGCTCCGGAGGCAGAGATTGGGAGGATCATGGTACAAGGCCACCCAGGCAGTCAAGTTAGCAAGAGCCCAGTCTGAGCCAATAAGCTGGGTGTGGTGGTATGTGCCTGTCATCGAAGCTGTTTGGGAGGCATAAATAGGCATACAAAGACCCTCCTTTGAAAAATAACTAAACCAAAAGGGCTCAGGACTTGGCTCAAATCAAGTGTCAGAGTAGCTGCTGAATATGCTCAAAGCCTCAAGTTAAAAAATATATACCTTGGGGCTGGGAAGGTGGCTCAGTGTTTGCCTTGCATGCATGAGGCCTTCCCTGGGTTTAATTCCTCAGCATCACATAAGCAGAAAAAGCCGGAAGTGGTGCTGTGGCTCAAGTGGTAGAGCACTAGCCTTGAGCTAAAGAGCTGAGGGATGGCGCCCAGGCCCAGAGTTCAGGCCCTATGACCAACAAGTAATAATAATAATAATAATAACATACCTATTACAACGTGTGGTTGTTCATACAGACAAAAGGCTGAAGGATATACATCAAGTGTTGAAAGTGATTTCTGAGAATTGGGGATTTTTTTCAGTTTTTACACAGTTTTACTCAGATGAAGTCTAAACATATTCATACAATTACAGATTTTCAGTGGATCTTTTGTATGTTTTTGAGAAAAAGTTTTACTATATAGCTTAGATTGGCATGGAACCCATGACCTTCCTGCTTCAGCCTCCCCCATACCGTAATTACAAGCATAAACCACCACATCTGGCTAAGTAGTTTTAATAGCCTCAAACTGCAATCAACCCAAATGTCCATCAGTAGCTAAAGATATAAACAAACTGACACCAAGTTCTAATTGAAAACTCAGAAATTAACAGAATTATTGACATATGCTACAAGAGTCAATCTCAAAATAATTATGTTGAGGGAAAGATGCCATTCCAAAAGAGAGAAAGCCCCTTCCATATGAACCCATTTATCTAACATTCTAGAAATGGAAAATGAGAGCAGATCCACAATTACCTACTGTTATGAGAGAGGGACATGAAAGGAAATCAAGAGAGGACTGAAAAGGGTCATGAGGAAACATTTGTGGGATAGAGATAATCAATTTCTTGATTTTGATGCTAAGAATGTATATATATATATACACACACATATACATTCATGTGTTTGATATTATTTGATATGTATATATCAAATTACTTCTTTAAAATATATGGAGTCTAAATATGTTGAAAATGAACTATACAACTTGTGGGTGGGAACAGGAGGAAAAAACGTGGAGATAGCAAGGGAAAAGGTAACATTGTTCAAAAAGAAATGTAGGGGGTTGGGGATTTAGTTCAGTGGAAGAGCCCTTGCTTGACAAGTACAAGGCCCTGAGTTCAGTCCTCAGCTCTAGAAAAAGAAATAAATGTACTCTTTATCTGACTTATATAACTGTAACCTCTCTGTACATTACCTTCACAATAACAATAAATATGTAAAAATACATATAGTCTATTGTAGACCAGTTATATCTCAACAGAGCTGTCCTTTGAAAGGTACAAGACAAAACGGCTATCTATACTAGTAGTAGAGCACCTGCCTTGCAAGATGAAGCCCTGAGTATTGCAAAAAAAAAAAAGTCTCCCCAGGAGATGCTTAATGATCTTAGTGATTATAAAGAGTAAAAAAAATAGTAACTTCATAGTAGAGGAATCTAACAAACACTAAGTGATGGACATGACAATGACACCCTGAACCTCTTGACATGTGACATTGTGGGGTATTCTTGCCAAAAATGTGTCATCTGAACCTACTCGTGAAAAAAAGAAGGCTGAAAATAATCTGATCTGTGAAATTTAAAGGTCATTTTCAAAATAAATAAATGACTGGTGATACTCAAGAGAGTCAAAGTCACAAAAGATAGACAGGTGGAAGAACTGCTACCACTTAGAGAGGACCAAGCAGAAATGTTGGCCAAATGAGTCAGGGATCACAGCATGGGTCCTGTACCAGAAAAAATCACTAGTAGAACAAGAAAAATCCCAATAAGCTATATCATCCAACAATGTCATGTCAATGTTCCTGTCCCAGTTTGGGTAATTATAGAAAATGCTAACATTGGGGAAAAGTATACAGCAACCAACATTGTACTATTTTTTGTAACTTTTTGTTAAATCTAGAATTATTACACACAAAAATTAAGTTTTTAGATAAACAAAAGCTGAGGAACATTGTCAGCAACAGATCTGGACTGCACCATGGAAATTCTTCAGACCAAGGGATAATACCACAAGAGAGAATTCTAGACCAATGCAAAAGAATGAAGAGCATTATGAATGGAAAGTTTATCTAGGGAAAGTATAATAGACATACTTGGCTTTGTTTTCTTTTTGGTGCTAGTGCTGGGGTTTGAACTCAAGGCCTAGGCATTGTCCCTGAGCTTTTTTGCTCAAGACTAATGCTCTACTACTTGAGCATACCTCAACTTCTGGCTTTTTGGTAGGTACTTGGAGATAAGAGTCTCATGGACTTTCCTGCCCAAGCTGGCTTTCAATTACAATCCCTAGATCTTAGCCTCCTGAGCCACCAGCACCCAGCAAATATACTTTTTTTTAGCTTCTTTAAGATACTTAACACCTATAATCCCAATACTTGAAAGGCTAAGGCAGGAAGACCATGAGTTTGATGCCAGCCTTGACTATATATCAAAATACAAAGAAGGAAGGAAGGAGGGAAGGAAGGAAGGAAAAGGAAGAAAAAAGAAAAAGGAAGGAAGGAAATGTTACCTTTTCAAAGCTTAAATAATAAGCATGTGTTGTGGAATTAGATGATATATGACAAGAGCATGTAAGATGTAGTAAAAATAGATGCATGCTATAGTAAGGTATTTAGATTTTGCTTGAGATAACAACAGGTAAATATGCTAAATTAAAGACATAATTTAAATCTTAGATTCTAAGTCCTAAGACCAAAACTAAAAAGATAAAAGTAAAATCTCAAAATATTAATTAAAAAAGAAATGGCCAGGTGTTAGAGGTGAATCTTAGGTGGTATTACACACTAAATATAAATGGACACACTAATTAAAAGGCAGGGATTGTCAAGCTAGATAAAAGGCAGTAACTCAAGTGCAGGCCAACAAGCAGCACTCTTTAAACATGAAGACAGGGTGGAAGTAGGAGAAGGGTAAGCGCTATCTTGTGCAAGTACTAAGCCAAGGATATTTGGAGGGTGCCATACTATATCAGACAAAGTAGACTTCATGACAGGGAAAGTTACTTTATAAGAAAGTCAAATCATAAAGCTACACACAGAGCTCCAAATTACTTGGTGGAAACTGATGTAATGAAAGAGAGAAGCTGGAAATTTCGCCATCACTCAGTAGGTGGTAGAACATGTAGGTAGTAAGTAAGAAAGAAAAATGGGATGCTTCCAAGAGCCAACTTGCCATAATTGTTGGTATGCCAACAACTCCAGAACACAAATTATTTTAAGTGCACGCCAACATTCATCAAGATAGGCTGTAAGAAAAATTGTTATTAAATGTAAAGGGATCAAAGTGATGAAGGATGTACTTTTTGATAGGCATGGTGAGGCACACCTATGATCTCAGATATATGGGAACCAGGAATGGAGATCGCGGTTTGAAGCCAGGGTAAAAAAGAGAAAAAGTTAATGAGACCCTATTACTCAAAACAAGCTCTCTGCGGTGGCATCCGCCTGTAACTCCCTCTACACCAAACGTGGAAGTAAGAGGATCACAGTCTGAAGCCAGACCAGGGCAAAAGTGAGACCCTCTCTGAAAATCAAACTAAAGAAAGGTGGGTTAGCTTAATTGGTAGAATGCTGCCTTAGAAAGTACCCTCCCCTCAAGAAAAAGCACTCTACCACTGAGCCACCTTCCTAGCCCAAGAATTACTTGGAAAATCTCAAAATTATTGTAAAATTGAGCAACACATTTCTAAATAATCCAAGGCAAACCTTAAGGGAAATTAGTAAGCGCTTAAACCAAATGATAATGAAAATGTAATATATACAAATTTCTGAGATGCACTCAAAAAGAATACTGCAAACTTTATTGCTTAAAGTTTAAAAGTTAGTAATTCTATGTTGGCTCCTTTAAAAGTTGAGAAAAAGAAGCAAATTAAACTAAAAAATAGAAAAAAGGACATTACATTAAAATAAACCAATGATTAAATGAACAAAGAAAATAAAATCATAAGTGGATTCTTTTAAAAGATTGGTAAAAATGATAAATTCTTAACTAGACTGTCACTTCAAAACAGAAAAATTACCACTTACCACAACAATATTATTTAAAATATTTTGATGTCAAGTGAGATAAGACAGTCTAATTCTTTGAAAGGCACAAGTTAACTATATCTATTGGAAAAAATGATCCTACAACTTCACATATTCCTCAAAAGAAAGCCCAGGCCCAAATACATTTGACAGTAAATTCTTTTGAACATTTAATAATAGCAAAACTTGCAACTAAGTAGAGGAAGAAATACTTGCCAATTCTTTTAACAAAAGGCATACATTAGCCCCACACCAAAACCAAATATAAATGTTACATATCAGCTAGTCTTATGAATACACATACAAAATAGTAATGTGTTGCAAAGGGGGTTCATCTGTATATAAAAAGGAGAATACCTAAATGACATTTATATCAAGAATGCACCATTTAAAAGATCATTCAATCAACTCATCACATTATCAAAATAAAGAATAAGTCATAAGATCAATTCAATAAACACAGAAGAGGCATATGATGAGAATAAGCATCTATTTATGACAAGAACTGTTTGCCAACTGTAAAATTGAAACTCCTTCATGTAACTAAAGATTTTTTTAAAGTAAGTTTGGCAATTTCCTACAAAGATAAATATACACATATAACATAACACAAAATGTCACTTCTGGATATTACACAAAAAAAACACCTATCTAGAAAATAACTTACATAGTCATGGCAGTTTTATTTTTAATATCCACAAACTGGAAATGACCCAGATGCCAAGTGGATAAAGGAATTGTGATAATTCCTATACTGGAAAGCTATTCAATAATAAAGAAAATACAGATAACTGAGACATACAAAATGCATGGATGAGTCTCAAAAACAGAATTCTAACATGAAAAAACTCAAAAGAGCACATACCATATAAGTCTACTTATCTAAACTTATTTTTTGTGTGTATATGTGTGGTACTGGGAATTGAATTCATGCCTCCTGTTTACTTGGCAAGCATTCCACCACTTGAGACGTACCACCAGTCCTTTTACCGTTTTTGTTTTTGTTTCTTTTCAAATATGGTCTGGCAATAAAAACTTCCCTTGGGCTGGCCTTGAACTTCCCTCTTCTTGAATGTTACAGGTTTGACTTCAACGATTGACAATCTTATTAATTCTATTAGATTTTTAATGTGTATGATATGATTGGCTTGAACTCAGGCCTCACACTCTCACTTGGCTTTTTTTGCTCATGGCTGGTGCTCTACCACTTGAGCCACACCCCCACTTCTGGCTTTTTGCTCATTAATTGGAGATATAAGTGTCTCAAGGATTTGTCTATCAGGGCTGGCTTCAAATCATGATTCTCAAGTCTCAGCCTCTTGAGTTGCTAGACTTATAGGTGTGAGCCACTAGCATCCAGCTCTTTTAATTTTTAATATAGTTGGAGCTACCTAATTAGCCTTGCTAATAGACCTAGATAGCTGTGGACCTGAGAAGGAAAGGTATTCTGTGGAGTAAAGCCACAGAAGTGAGAGATTGGAGAGAGCACAGAGAATAGCTAATAGTTATTTCTTAAATTAACTTTATTGGAGCATAATTTACATGCAATGAAATGCACCTGGTGTAAGTTAATAGTTGGATGATTAAAAAAAAAATGTTTACAAACCCATATGACTGCGGTCTCCTGGAGTGCTTCCATTTAAAAATTAGTACTTCAAGCTGTTTTGTGTGTAGTAAATCATAATTTTATTATAGGTTTTGTAGTTCAACATTAAAACCAATATGAAGACAACAAAACATATGAAAACCACAGGCCTACGAGTCAGTGCTAGACTTAAGGCTTATTTCCTGAGCAGGTCATTACATTTCCCAAAGCTTCATGGACCTCATCCATGGAATGGAGATGTTTAAAACAACAACAACAACAAAACCAAAAACGTGCCATAAGGTTAGTGTGAATATGAAAAGTAATCATGCTTCTAGCCCAATGTCTGGAACACAGTAGGCCCACTCAGAGATAACTGCCTTGCCATAATTAGACAGACCTTTGTTGCACAGCGACCCCGCAGTTCATGTTTATGGTATGGGCTGCACATCTTGCCAAAGGATGTGAAATCATTCTAAATAGTCTGGTAAGAGACTAAACAGAATAGCAATTTTGAATTCTTCTTCCCTACTTCTATTTCATAATCAGTGGCAAAAACTCTGAAGGATTCCAAGCTCAAACACTTTGCCTATAAGTGCCACAGGCTGGGCATTTGAGAATTGATTCTGGAACAAATTCAAAGCAGGACTCTTGAAGAGACTCACTTACAGGTTGTCAGACTAGTTCCCTAGCCTTTAGGCAAGAGCTCAACACCCTCCATCTTATACCACTGAAAGTTGGGGCATCCCTCTCCTACGGTTTTCCCAAATGGCCCCATTTGTGGGGTCCACCTGCCCAGTCTCCATGTTCTACTTCTGGTATCACTAAGACCTGTCCTCTCATGCCAAGACCCACTTCTTCAGTGGACTTACCTGTCACCCTCTCACCCTCCCCATTCAACTCTGCATACTGCCAACACCCACCAAATACCCACGAGTCCCCCTCTTAATCAGGTTCAGCTTCCTGGGGTTCCTTCAGCCCAGCTCCTTGCACACAGGACTCAGGATACAATCAGTCACAAGCACAAATAATTCAGGGGTCATGGGGACAGAGCGCCATCTACCTGAGTTGTGAAGAGCTGCAACTCCTCAGGTAGAATCCACGAGCGAGGGTAGAAGTTGTACTCTTCGGGGAAGAGGGTCTGCATAATTCTCACAGCTCTGCTCAGGGTGATTTTACGCACCATCTCTGTCATACCTGGAGAGGAGACCAACCGTCAGGTTTGAACAAGCACATGTCATCATCTACAAAGTGGGCATTATTTGGGATCTTTAAAACCATCCATCCACCATGGCCACTTTTTAAAAGCAGTATTTACAATAAGTATGAGTTGTTCCTCGCAGTAGTGGCTCTTTGGAAAGAGCTACCAGAATAGTGAAAGAAGACAGCATTCATTATAAAAAATGAAGCATCCCTTCGAATACATGGTTTTCACCCAGTTTATCATCTGGCTGCCATTTCAATAGGTAATAGGCACAAGAAGAATTTCTATCTTGCACTTAAAACTTAATACCCTCTTTAGTTGGGGGCTAGCACACATATTTCTGAGACTCTTTCTATCTTTTACCCTAGAGAATATTATCTAGTCGACTCTGGTGACATGATGAGAAACTTAATTAAGTTTCCAGGTTTTAATCTTTCATGAGTATTGAGGTATAAAATAGAAAAACACACACAAACACCTTTCAGCATAAAATCTGTCTTCTTGGATCAAGGACAGGAAATGGAAAGGCTATCAAAGCAAAATTTATAGTTTGGGGTGGGGAGAATGTAATTCATAGGAATTCTTAGTTCTAAGTACTTATATTGACATTGATCAGCTTTCATTAATTTGACCAGAGGAAACTGAAGTGTCTCATCTAAAACATACTTTAAGAAATAATGGTGGACATTATTTTTGTAACATCATTGGTAACTCTGGCAAGCAAGGAAACAATATTGTTTATCTTAGCAAATTTTAAGAAATAGGTTAAAAAGAACTATAAAATTTAGCCTGCTTATTTAAGGCTAAAAATTCATATTAAAAATAACCTGTATCCTGAAAGAGATTAAAGTGGTCCATGACTGTCATTAGAAATGAGCATGGTACAATTATCTCTAATAGAAATTAGAGTTCCCCATAGCTTGGCATGCCCCAATCATCACATGTTTAAAATGGCCCCAGTCAGAGATAATGATGTTTCTCTTGACCCTCATGTTCAGGAACCAAATGAACATCTGAGAAGGAAGATTAGAATTACAACTTCTCCCTTCCCTTGGTGTATCAAAAAGCTCAATAAGGGCTGAAGTTGTGGCACAGCAGTAGAGCACCTGTCTAGCAAGAAGTTAATACTTAACCACTCTAGCACTGGAGCCACAGCTCTACTTCCAGACTTTTGGTGGTTAATTGGAGATAAGAGTATTATGGACTTCCCTGCCCAGGCTGGTTTCAAACCACCATATGCAGCTTCCTGAGTAGCTAGGATGACAACGCATGCGCCTAGCCAATGGTTCCTTTTGTAACATGCATCCTTAGTTCCCCACTGCTAACAGATCTGGTTTCCAAGTTTACCTTTGTGTCTCTAGGAAGTTCTCCACTGAAAGTAGCTAACTTCAATTGTGTCCTAAAGGCCAAACGCTGCCCATCCCTAACACTGACTGCCCTCTGGCTGTCAGAACCCTGCTTGAAGGAATGTCTGATATCCACTAGTCACCAAAACAGCCCTCCCCCCCTCCAGCCCAGCTCTGTTTCCCTGCAGGGCTACCAGGAAAAGAATCGCAGGCAACTCACAAGATTTGCCATAGAAGCTACTGTCATTCCTGCCTCTAGCCACTCAGACATGGATGGGAGAAGTGGCGGCATCTTATGCCACATTCCTGCTGGTCAAGACTGGCCTCTTCCCTTAGCAGTCGCAGCACCCAACCCACCCAAGGTATCCCCTCTCTCGGCTCTAGATCTAACTATCTGGTCCTCTCTGCTAAAACTTGAACTTGACTTTGTGTACCAATCATGTGTTTTTCTGAGGCTCTATGGCTTCATCCTCCATTTTGGTCATCTATCTTTTACTCCTGGGGACTGAACGGCTGCCTGAGCAGCACACAGAGCTGAGGTTTTGCTTTGTTCTCGTCACTGAACCTCCTCTTTTCACCCTCATCTATGCTCCCTCTAAGTCTACCCAAAAGGTAGACTCCTCCTGCCTGTAATGTGAGCCCACTGTCCAGGGTCTTGCCACTTACTAACAGGCTCTGTGGAGGCCGACTGACTTCCTAAGTTTCTCAGTAAGGTCTGTCTCTAGATGTTTCTGCAGCAGCTGTTCCCTTACCGGATGGAGAAACTAACTCAGGCCGAGCTTCTGACACCATGGGCATGCTTCCTGAGGTCTGAGTTCTGTCTGCTACCCTGGAGATGCAAGGCCTGAGGGTCTTAATGCATTGGAATCAACCAGGAGACCAGTCCTCAGGTTTTCCCACACAGCCCCGTCAAAGCAAAAACAGACTGAGCTATATGTATTTGGAGTACTCTGTAATCACCATTGATAAAACATGCTACAGCAAACATTTTTTCGGATTCACCTCCTCTTCCTTTGTTCCCACTGTTACTAATTAGTTCATCTTCGGCCTGGGTTCCACCTCGTAGCTAAACCCATTTCCTCCCAGCCTTTCTGCTACTGCCAATGTGACCCTCAGGATGATCTTTCTGAAAGACAAGCTGACCTGGGCTATTGTCTCATGTAAGTGTCTCAGTGGTTCTCAAACCCTTCTGTCTAGACAGTGATGTGTCAGGCCTCTGCTTGTCACTTCATTGCCCCATTCATCGGGTCCACTTGAGACATCCTGTGTCACTTGTCCTTCACTGCATGAGCAGCACGCACAAAGAATTTCGTGCCTTTGTTCCCTGATTGGCACTTGGAGGGGGCGGGCATTCATTCCTGGAGGCTCAGCTCATAAGCCAATCTTCTTCAGGATCTCTTACCCTGCCTGACACCCACACAAAGCTGGATCAGGTTGTGTGTCCTTGCTCACTCAGGACTCCTAGCTACTCCAAGCTACCTCTGGAATCACACTAACATCGTGCTTTATTCTCTTGCGCACCTTTCTTCTTGTCTTTCTGTGTCCCCAGAGCCCAGACAGCTAGCCAAAAGCCACAGATGCCTCACTGAAGCTCTACTTCATCTACCCTGGACTGCCAAACATCTCAGACCACGGAATTCAATAATTAACTATTCTTTAGAAGCTGAGAATCGATCGTTTGGGATTATCTTAAAGCAAAGACACAGCTAAGATATTTTTATAGTAAGTCTTAGCTCAGTTAAGATACAATAATGTGTTTTGAGCAAAGAAATTACCCAAATAAAACCTAATGTGGTGACACAAATAAAATATATTACATGTGTATGTATACCCAGAAGTTTTTTGTTTTCCTGTACATGACGTGTCTATACATATCTGATACATTCACCAGAACTTATTATGCTAAGTTACAGACCATTCCTGGAGAATGTATTTTCATACTTGTGGGATGAGAGACACAAGAAAAACTTGGATATAACTCATATCAAAGAACAGAAGGTTCTGGAACTACCCTGGGGCTGAGGCCTGCTATCTATCATAGGGTAGAGGGGGTGCAGTGCTGTGTGCTCGTTAAGAGGACCTAAGGCCTACTTGTTGTACAGCAGATCAATTACTATTAGGAAAGTGGAAAATTACATGTTCCAGTCACTGGCATGGGGAATTTGGGAAGGGGGCAACTTGTTTCTTTGGAATGAAGATTCCTTTATCACCGTTCATAAACCTATTCCTCTGGGAGTACTGCTTTCTATATTTCTCCTTTGTTTTCCTAGAGTAGAGCCATAGCTGCTTCTCACCACTCTCCACCATTTAAGTGATTTCTTCGGAAGCAGATGGAGAAAATGTGGAAGAAGCCTCATGTTTGAGGAACTCTGTTTCCAATTCAAAGAGTTGTTCTCATCTAAATTGTGTCCTCCCAAATCTCAGGAAGTCTTTTTAGTGGCATCAGGAAGAAACCTTTCTCTGAGCAAGAGCAGCAAGGCAGAGAAAATAGCATTAAAGTGGTATTCTCTTAACAAAAACCTTTCTCCTCGTCTAAGAACAACTTTGACCTTGGGGTAACTTCCATCTCTGTTCCCTTGGAAACCAATAAAGGTATACGGCTCGCTGTGTTATTCCACCACAAAGCACACAGTTCAAATGACTCCTGATTGGTAATACCTGGTTGGAAGCCATAGCTCCAGGCTTTCGTGAGTGTGGTAAGATGTGTTCTTGGAGGGAACTTGAAAGATGGACTGTGGAGCAATTATGAGAGCTACTGACTCCTATGCAGCACCTAAACCAAGGCAGACATAGATCCTGTCTCCTTCTACCTGATTTTTCACTCTAGGTCCAGAGACTAGACCCTGAGATTGTTACAAATACTCTACTGAAGAGATATGGCTGATACTGACTGGAAGATAAGCTGTGTTTCTTGATTATGCATCTTCTAAATGATTATGAGCTACCTGTGGCCTACGGCAGCAACTTGGAAAATCTCCATGCTTACATTGAAAACCACTGAGCAGAGATGGTAAAACTAGCCAGTGTATGACCTGCAGGTACTGGGTTTCCTGAGCGAGGTCTTCTTAAAGATATAATATAGAATGCCAAAGAAAAGTGAGGAAATTAATGCTCTCTTTTGTATATAGATGACATTATACTAAGAAAAACCATCTCTATTCAGCCAACTACATGCTGACATATAAAAAAGATAAATACATTTAAGGTTGGGAGGAAATATAAAAGATAGGCACATGGTTATTTTGGCAGATGAGGGATGAGATTCAGGGTGATGTTCCCTTTAAAAATGTATTATACCAGGGCTGGGAAGGTGGCTCAGTGGTAGAGTGCTTGCCTCGCATGCATGAGGCCCTGGGTTCAATTCCTCAGCACCACATAAACAGAAAAAAAAAGCCAGAAGTGGCGCTGTGGCTCAAGTGGTAGAGTGCTAGCCTTGAGCTGAAGAGCTGAGGGACAGTATTCAGGCCCAGAGTTTAAGCCCCACGACTGACAGAAAAAAATACATTATACCATATTCTGTGCAGTAAAATAACTAAATATAAGACCCTGTGGGTGGAGAAACTTAACCAAGTATTTCCTTCTCCCTAACTGTCCCACTACCCCGAACCTCTGACTTCACATAGGCCTGAATAAAAGCAATGAAAAATAGTGACCACAGCAGGAGGAGGCGACAGATTTAAAAATAGAACTAAAAAAAAATTGTTTGTGAAGGCTGAGGTGTAGAGAGAGGGATGTTCGGATGTGTTGGCAGTGGCAATTTTCTGGTGAGTGCCTGTGTCATTATGTACTAGCTGAGGCTGCCTATAGCTCAGGGCACTTAGAATGCAGACTAGAGAATTTGGTTTTGAAAATGGTTATCTCCAACTATGATCATTAAAGAGGGGGGAACTGATACTTCCTTTATAGGATACGTTCCTAGAATCTTAGTTCCCATGGGAGGAATGTTCCAGTTCATTTGGAGCATATAGTTTCATCACTAGACCCCCCATATTATATCTATAACCTAACAAGTGAAAAATCATATTCTCCCACCAGTGGAATTAGACCAAGAAAGCCTGTCTCAATGTCTGCAAAAGCTAGCCTGCACTCTTGAAGTCCTGGGAGGCTTAAGTCCTGATTATCCCTGTGCTAACTTCCCTCCCATGACAACAGCAATGCAGCAGAACACACAGGCAGCAATTCCCAATTAAGAGTCTTCAAGTTTGAGCTCAACCACACTGTCATGTTTTGTTTTGTTGTTTTTTTATAGATGGTAGAAACACCAGAAACACTTTCAAATGTCAACATTAACAGCAGATACCTGGAAACTTGTTCACTTGACCAGAGAATATGTCATTGTCGTGAAATGAAACTCCATGCCAGTAGATGTCACAAGGCAAGCGTCGGCCAAATGGAAACTAGAAAACAGAAAACCAATGTGATTAATTAGCGAGGCAGTGGTAGCCCATGCTTATCATCTGAGCTATTGAGGAGGCTAAAATCTGAGGATCACGATTCAAAGCCAACCTGGGCAGGAAAGTCCATGAGACTCTTATCTTCAATTAACCACCAGAAAAGTAGAAGTGATGCTGTGGCTCAAAGTGGCAGAGTGCTGGTCTTGAGCAAAAGAACTCAGGGACAGTGCTCAGGCCCTGAGTTCAAGTCCCATAATGGACAAAAAATATGTGATTAATTACAAAAGGGATAGGGACCATAGTGGGTGTCCACTATGTACAATTCCTAACACCTGGCACACGACATGATTTGGTTCTCATAATGAGCATGTGAGGTAGATGAAGAAACAGATTCAGACAGGGTTGTCACATACACATGCCACTGGCTTTACAAGCACAATTTCATTTCAGTTCTCGTAGCTAGATTCTAATGGAATATTCCCTTTTAGCTAATTAAAAATATGAGGCTATAGAAAATAGTTTGACATGCCTTAGGTAGCATAAAGTTTATGGAAGGGGAAGAATCAGGGTTTGAATCCAAGTCTACCCAAATAAACGCTTACCTCTTTCCCTTTCTTTGCAAATTGAAACTCTCTACCCATCCCTGAAAGAATGAGCAGAACCTCCCCCCCCCTCACACAAGGGCAGGCTATACCCCCAGTGCCTAAAACAGTTCCTGGAACCCTACAGTAAAGACTTTTTGCATTAATACATGAACAAGTTAAGAGGGGTCATCTGACTCAAGATGAGATAACTAGATTCTGTCTTCCAGGAATTTGGAAATCTGAGATGCCAGGCAGCCTCAGCTGGCCCTTGAACTGGAGCAATAAAAAATATAAAAAGCCAGAGCTGGGCAGCTGGAGCAGCTATGTACAAAGAGAAGCCAGTCTGCTGAGAGAGAGAGAGAGAGAGAGAGAGAGAGAAGGGGAGGTGAGGCCATGTTGCCTGGAGACAGATGGAGAGGCCTCTGTCCCAGGGCTTGCAGTCCCATAAGCTGGCTACCGCTTCTGCCCTTGGGTCCTACAAAATAGGCTTGTATCCCGAGAATATCTTTTTGGGGTGTGCTGAAATCCTCTTTGGCACAAGCTGCAAGGTTTCAATTATTTGCAGTCAGAAAAATCTTCAGTGAGACAGAAAGGTTTGTTCTTTCCACTCCATCCTGGTGCCTCTTCAAAGTTATTAACACGTTCTGCATTTACAGAACACGTTGTGTAAATCTGCATCTCAGCTGACCTTGTTAAAAAGGGAAAGGGAGAACATGCTAGCTCATATTTAGAACTTGCTTGTTAGGAGTCCAAATGAAGAGAACGCCAACACATTAAATAACATTGTTCAGTTTCCACTCTAAGACAACAGTTAATCTGAATTTTTATCTGCTCTTAAGTTGAGGGGCTAGGGTCCGGTAGGAGGACATGGTATGACTAACGAGATTCCGGTTGTGACTCGATGCTATCCAATCGTTTCCAAATTAAAATGAAGGCAAACAGACTCAAGCCCTTTAAATCAGCTACACCATTTCAAATCTGTGCCAAAACAAGGCATATGCTACACTCCAGCAGCATTCGCAATTTCATCTATAATTTATAGCATTTCACTCGTTTTCTGTGCACCCAGTGGGCTATAAGTTATTTATTCAGCAGTCAGAAATACAAAGAGATATAACATATGTTATTTTCTTCCAGCTGTTAAGTGCTAATATAGATGAGAGAAAGATAACCAGACAGATAGGTGTCTCTAAAATGCACTCAGCTGGGTTCAGTGGCTCATGCCTGTAATTCAAGTTACTTAGGAGGAAGAGGGCAGGAGGTTCATGGGTGAAGGACAGCCTGGGCAGAAAGTTAGTGAACCCTCATCTGAAACAAGCCAAGAGTGGTAGCTCACATCACACACAATCCCAGCTGGGAAAGAAGGATAGAGGGATTTCAGTTTCATACAGGCCCCAGGGAAAAAACACAAGGCTTGATCTTGGGAGGATAGCTCAATTAGTAGAGCACTTGCCTAGCAAGCCCTAGTTCAAACCTCAGTACCCAAATAAATACAATAGAAAATAGAATAAACAGGCACCAATGGCTGAGCTTTGAGGATTATAGTTCAAAGCCAGCCTGGGCAGAAAAACGTGGGAGACTCTTATCTCCAATTAACTATTGGAAACGCTGGAAGTAGAGCTGTGGCTTGAACATAAAACCTCAGGAACAGAGCCCAGAGTTAAAAACAGCACAAAAGCACAGACAGACAACAGAAAAAGAGAGGAAAGGAAGGAAGGAAGGAAGGAAGGAGAGGGAGGGAGGGAAGAGAAAATAGAATAAATCAAAAGGTCTCCAAGCAAAGTGTAGTGAGATCCGTGGCGGTTCTGTGACCTGCTCCTTGCCAGTAGGCCCCCTGACAACACTTTATCGAGCTTGTCACCAGCCTCTATTCCTTACTACCCTTACAATACCAAGAGGGGCTGGAAAGATAGCTGAGTGGTAGAGTGCTTGCCTTGCATGCATGAGGGCCTGGGTTCGATTCCTCAGCACCATATAAGCAGAAAAAGCCGTAAGTAGCACTATGGCTTAAGTAGTAGAGTGCTTGCCTTGAGCTGAAGAGCTGAGGGCCAGCATCCAGGCCCAGAGTTCAAGCCCCATGACCAACAAATAGAATAAAATAAAAACAATACTAAGTGAACCCTCTGCCCAGAAGCTCCTTTGGCAGGGGCTGGAGTATAATCAAGTAGTAGAGCAAGCACCAGCCCTGAGTTCAAACACCAAGACCAAAAATTAAAATGAAGAAGTACCTTCAGCTCATTCAGTTTTGAGAAACCACCATTTTTCCACATTTTATCCATTAAATCATGATTATGTATCAGACACTCTGCTGGGGGCTTGGGAATAAAAGGGCACACAACTTCTTAAGGCTTTTTTTTTTGTAAGAGTACTAGGGCTTGAACAGAGGGTGCTGTCCTTTAGCTTTTTTTTTGCCCAAGACTGATGCTCTACCACTTAAGCCACACCTCTACTTCTGGCTTTTTTTGCTGGTTAATTGGAGATAAGTCTCATAGACCTTTCTAACCAGCCTTGCTTCAAAATATAATCCTAAGATCTCAGCCTCCTTGAGTAGTTAGGATTACAGACATGAGTTACCAGCACCCAGCCTAAAATTCTTTTTAAAACCTGTTTTCAGGCTAGGGGAATGTGGCTTAGTGGTCGAGTACTTGCTAAGCATGCATGCAGCCCTGGGTTCAATTTCTCAATACTACAGAAAAAGCCAGAAGTGGCACTATGGCTCAAGTGGTAAAGTGCTAGCCTTGGGCACAGAGAGGCTCAGGGATAGTGCCCAGGCTCTGAGTTCAAACTATAGGACTGGCAAAAAAAACTGTTTTCATACACAGCTAATATTATACATATTCAAGGGTAAATGAAAGTTTTTCCTGCAAGATCATGAAGAATAAGACCGAGACAGCCACTCTCACCACTCAGCATAATATTCAACTCAACATAGTCTTCACAGTTCTAGCCAGCAACTGGCAAGAGGGAAAAAAATCAAAGACAATCACATTAGAAATGAATAAAGTTATCTTCTTGTAGATGATAGGAAAATCACATCCATACACAAATTAGTTCAGTCAAGCTCAAAAACCTACATGTAAAAATCTGCTCAGCATTGTCACTGGGGTTTGTAGTTATGTGTTTGTTGGATGCTTTGTGTATATGATCTCATTTAACTCTCACCGCTGTCTTATAAGAAAAGGAGCACTAGAAACCCTGTATTCACACCAAAGCTTCCAAAGAGTAAAGAACTCCCCCAAGGCCCCAGAGCTAGTCAGGATAGAGGTCCAATCCAGGTCCTCCTGATTCCAAGGCCGCCAGGTGTGTGTGTGGTGGGGGGGGGGGTAGATAGACAAGAGGTGGGGTAGAACCTCTGAGAGGAGGACTTGGGATCCCTGTGTCCTGGCTCCCGACACAGACACGAGAACAGTTGCCTACTATCACCATCTGGCGTTCCCACCAGAGGCCCAAAGCAATGGAGATATGCAGGCTCAGACTGGGCCCTCCAAGACCATAAGCTAAACCTTTTCTCTTTATAAATGAATTGCCTCAGGCACTTCATTCTAGTAACGTGACTCTAACACACCTCTACGCACTACTTTCTGAACTGTATCTATTGGTTACCCATGAAATAATGCAACTAACACCCTCATGGACACTGCCATCTTTGACACAAAAGAAGTTCCTCCCTCAGGGTTACACAGCAGTCCAAAAATCTTTTCTTCTGTTTCCCAGAAAGATTGAAAGCACACTTGCAAAATAGGCTCAAGCAAGAACTGGAGCCATTAAAGATCCTTTGAGCCTGTCTGCCCCTCGGGAACTGATACAGGGTCTCTCTTGGAATGGCCCAGAGAGCCAGTTCAAACCCCACCCCCTGGGGATGTGGCAAAAAGAAATTTCACAGTGAACGCTGATGAAAGCCCAGTTCACATTTCTGTACTTTGTGAATGATTTTCTTCAGAAAACTTCTTCATGAACAAGAAATCTTTCAAGTCATGGGATAAAAGTAGAGTTATATGCTTTGATATGGACAAGTGTATGTGTAACAACGCATTGACAGGGAAGAGGATCCAAACTGGTGCTTTACGATGCGTGGCCTGAAGTATCCAAGAGGAACAGGAGGAAGTAGAAGCATCCAGCACATCGTGGTTGAGCCCAGGAGATCCTGGATCAAGCTCCAACCCACTGCATCCCACCCTGAGACCTTGAAATGATGCCTCTGCCCCTCTGTGCTTCCCCTGCTCATCTTTAACTGAGTAAAGAAATCACAACAAAAACTGTCCAGCTGGGGCTGCTGAGTGGACTCTGGCAATGCACAGGAAGTGTTTTATGATCAGTTTACATTGTTCTTGTATAGGACAGGTTATTATGTTTGGTGTCCAAAGAAATCAGCTCAATGAATAAGCTCCAGTTAACAACACATGCCAGCCAATTGTGAAGCAGCATTAGGAAAGCTCTCCTGCAAGGCTACTGTGATGCACCTGTATGCAAGACCCTCCTAGAATGCCCTGGAGCAGAAGTTTATAATCGATTCCTGTCTATTGATGCTCTGTTGAATCTCAAGTTCAGCCTCTACTTTGTCAGCCTTTACGTTCATGCAACTGCTTTCTCCTCCAGACACAATGAACTGGAGACATTTTATTTTTCTTCCCACCTCCTTCTTCACCTACACATCTGTGGTCAGCAGCCTCTAAGCCTCCAATGATCCTGCCTTTCTGGTGCCTGCACTTGTGTGTCCTCTACCATGCTGGCATAGGCTTAATTTCTCTCCCTCTCTCTCAGTCTCCCTCCTACCTCTCTCTCCCTCTCCCTCTCTCTCTCTCTCTCTCTCTCTCTCTCTCTCTCTCTCTCTCTCTCCATTTCCTTCCTCTCCTTTCCTCTCTCAACCTCTCTCCCCAATTTATCATCCCACCCGGTCTCCCTTCTCTTGGTCAATCTTGCCCTGTCTCTGTCTCCCGATCTCAAAATCACCTCTCTTCCTTTCTTCTCACTCCCTTCTTACTTTTTCTCTCCATAATCCACCTTGGGAATACTTAGGAAGAGGCACCTATGTCAGCAATGGAAGCCTCAGGTCCACAGCCATAAGAATGAGTGTGGCAGTGAATCCTTCAGCCCCCATCAAGCTCTCAGAATCTCTGCTCTGGCCACAGCAGTCCTGGCCAACAGCTTGGCTGCCTCATGAGAGAATCTTTACTCTCAGAAATCACATTTGATAATAAACTTGTTTGGTTTTTTGGTAGTACTAGGGGTTTAGAACTCAGGGCCTCATGCTTGCTAGACAGATGATTTACCAATTGAGCCATGTTACCATCATTTGTTTCTTTAGATAGTTTGGGGATAGGGTCTCACAATACTATTTTTACACTTCCCAAGTAGCTGAGATGACAGTATTTGTTACCTCACCCAACTTTTTCATTGAGATTTGGGAGTCTCACTGATTTTTTTTGGGGGGGGCAGTGTTCTGGGCTAACCTTAAACCACAATCTCCACTTTTCAAGTAGCTGAGATTACAGGATGAGCAGTGGTTCATTCCTATGTGTGGTCATAAATGCTATTTTAAAGTGCCAAGTGTTTGGGCCCATTTGTTACACAGAAATGGATGACAAATGTACCATTTCAGGTTTATAAACAAGATCACAGAGAAACAAAGCACTTTGAGGATGAAGGGATTTAAAACATATCTTTCTTTTTTTCTTTCTTTTTTTTGTCGGTTGTAGGGCCTGAACTCTGGGCGTGGGCACTGTCACTCAGCTCTTCAGCTCAAGGCTAGCACTCTACCACCTGACCCATAGTACCACTTCTGGCATTTTCTGCTTATATGGTGTTGAGGAATCGAACCCAGGGCCTCATGCATGCAAGACAAGCGCTCTACCACTGAACCACCTTCCCAGGCCCTAAAACATATATTTCTATAATGTATGTAATGATTATTCTTTATGATGCACTTAATTGTGTGTCAGGTATTTAAATATATGCCTCCATTTTACAAAAGAAATACAACCCCATTGCTAATTAGTGGCAAACCCAGAATTTGAAGTCATGTTGGTCTTTCTTCAAAGTTTGCACTCTTTCAATTCTACTAGGCTACATGGATTGACAAATGGATAGATGAATTCACCTATGAAAATAAGTGAACATATACAGCAGGCAGTTGTGACATTTCAAGGAAGATGTTATAAATTTATTTAACATAATTTCTGCCTTTGCATTATTTTTATGCCTGTCATAGATTAGTTGGAACCCAGTCAATACCCAGTTTCCTTTGGCCTATCTAAAACTCCCCATGGGGTTGGTTATTCATGATACCACTGTCTTGTTGCTTATTCTACTGACCCAAGCAACACATTCCATCAGCTGCTGGTCATATAACTAACATCCAACACCAGCACTGCTTACAGAAATTTCCCCTTCTTATCCAGTTTAAGTAGCCATTCTACAACCCCTAAGGGAAAGCCTACAGGATAGTGGCCATAGATCACGTGAAGAGCACAGTCCCAGAGAGTGTTCGATCTCCCTCCTCTTCTCCCTCTCCCCACCCACAGTGTAGAGTGGCCTCTAGACTTCCTTTTGCCCCCCATGGCACCTCTAATCTCTCTAAAACCTATAACAAGTTTCTTTTGTAGCACACATTTTTTACCTCTTCATTGAACCACATCCAATTCACACATCTGTCCCTGCAGGGCCCTTCTAGAGAGTGGCTATGGCCACTGATAACAGAAACCCTGTTGTTATTTATATAAATGTGCTCCAAAGGCTCATGCGTCAAAGGCCTGGTCCCCAACGAAATGTTCTTTGATGGATTTCTAACTTGATGGTAGATGCTAGGATCAGGGTCTAGTGGAAGGAAGGTATTTCCTGGAAGGGTATGTTCTGTCCCCAGCTCTCCTGGCTGCCATGTCCTCTCACCATGATGGCTGCTACACTAGAAGCAAGGAGGCTGGTGCACCATAGACTGATACTTCGGAAACCATGAGCCACATGTTTGCTCCCTTCTGCTGTTTTCACATGTATTTTGTCACTGTTAGAAAACTTCTCACTAATACAGACATCAAGACCAAAGGAGAGAAAAACAGTAAGAATAAAAATCATCAGAGAAGACTATAGCACACAAATGCCCAGAGGTGGACAATAAAGACAAGGAAAGACTAAGCAGCTCCCCTTGGAGGATGGATTATAGATTTAACACTGTGCTTCAAGTGAGGAAGAAAGACTAAGTAAACACTGGTGGAAATCTGTCAGTCAGCTTTCTATTTAATAAATAACTAAAAGTATTAACTTATAAAGAGAAAATCATTTTTTGGCTCACAGTTTGGGAGGTTTCAACCCATGGTTTGTTGGCCATGTTGCTTTTGGGCTGCAGTAAGGTGACATGGCATGGCAGAGTTGTTTATTTCATGGCAAGGAAGCCAAGAGAGGACGAGGAGGGACCAGAGTTCCAATAACCCCATGGCGGGCACTTCCCTAATGAACTCAACTCTCTTCCACCACTTCCCAATAGTGCCATGGGCTGGGTCCAAGTCTATATATATACCACAGAACTTTGCACACCGTTCTCAATCTAAACTATAGCACTATCAGATCCTGAACACAGCACTGACTGCTAAAGATTTGACTGATCGATGGAGGAGGCCCATTCCAGCCTGAAGGAGGGAGGCTGGATCACCTTGCTTCTCTGGGGCTCACACCTTGGCTCTCCCATGCGGCAGAGAAGAGACAGCCACAAGGTTGGGGGGAAGGGAAGGGAAGTATCACAAGTGGATTCCTGCCTATGGGAATTGGTGCTACTGGAGGAAAACCTCACCCACATGGAGAGACCAGTTTGAAGACACTGATCATAATGTGTTTGTGGGGAAGTAGGGAGCAACTCTAAGCCTGATTCACTGTGAGGATAAACAACGTGCGTGAACCACTCAGCACCACACCATACACAGACTCAGCTGCTTAGGGTGTCAAACAAGGCTGATTTCCTTCTTTTCCATCCTTTTCTCATCACTCTTCACTTCATACAAATCAACTGCTCAGATATAAAACCAAAACCAAGTCCTTTCCCAGCAAGGTGCCTGTGGCTCATGCCTATAATCCTAGCTACTCAGGAGGTTGAGACCTGAGGGTCATGGTTCAAAGTCAGCTTTGGAAAGTCAGTAAGACTGTTAGCTTTGATTAGTCAACAACAACAAAAGCCTGAAGTGAATGTGTGGCTCAAGTAGACACTACCCTTGAAAAATTTTAAGGGACAGAGGCTAGGCCCTGAATTCAAATCCCAGTTAAACAATAACAACAACAACAAAGAAATCTTTCCCAAGTCCAATACCTGAAGAACTGGGGGTTTGGAGTGGAAGTATCTTTGTTTTCAAGACTAGCCTAAGACTAAAGATGCACACAGAGCATTCTGGGCATGGAAGCCACGTATGTCTTAATGAGTAGGCAACTACCTCTGGGGAGCCCACACTTGCAGGTATGCATTGCCCCAAGTTCAAGGACCTGGATTCAGATCTCAGCCCTGCCAACCGGGAAAGGCCTCGCTTTCATCATCTGAGAAAGATGAGCAGCCAAGCTTCCCTGACAGGCCACGTCATGGGGATGGAAAACCACCACGCAGGCGAAAGGCTCTATATTCCAGCCAGGCACCACTTAGTAGGCACTCTGTCAGTTCAATTAGAAACGATGGAAAGCAAGCCTTCCCGCTTGCTCTCCACTAATGAAGTCCCTTGGTAAGAAAGGCAGAGAGGAAGAGTCCCCAGCCATGCCTGATGACAAAGAAAGGAGAGGCTGGGGAAAACCTACAGTGAAACAAACATGGCTCTTTCCTCCAGGGATTCAGGAGCCTGGCTGGGGGCAGAACAGATGTGGGACACAGCTTCAAGGCAAAGGGCAAGAGCAAGGTGAAGAAAACTTGATCAGTGGAGGTCCCTTGAGCTGGGTGTGCAGGAGACTTCCCTCAGGAAAAGGAGCACTGTGAAAGGGCAGGAAGTTTGGGAAAGCCTGGGGCACTGGGGAGACAGCACTGGAGGGCTCCTCATGGCCCTCACCAATCATGACAGGCTGAGGAGTTTGAACTCAATTCTGCAGGTGGAGCAAAGCTACAGGAAGCACTCCAGCAGCAATATGACAGACATTTCAAAAAAAGGAGGGTGGTCAGGAGAATAAGATCTGAAGATTTGTAGTTCAAAACCAGCCCAGGCAGACAAATCCAAATTAATGACCAAAAAAGCTGGAAGTGGAGGTGTGGCTTAGGTGGTAGAGCACCAGCCTTAAGTTTTAAAAAAGTTGAGTTGATCTTGAGGCCCTAAGTTCAAGCCTTAGTACTACAGCACAAAGAAAAGAAGATAAGAGAGAGAAGACAGAAAGAAAGAAGGAAAGAAAGGAGGGAAGGAAGGAGGGAAGGAAGGAAGGAAGGAAGGAAGGAAGGAAGGAAGGAAGGAAGGGTGGGTGGTAGGAGTTAATGGGAGGTAGGAGGTAGAGACTGGGGACAGAAGATCATGGAGATGCTGACTGAGACTGGCAGAAGGGAGAGGGTGGGTGTGGCCAATGGGCCTAGAGAAAGGGTTTCATGGGAGGCTAGGTAGGGAAGGTTTCGAAGGGTAAGAGCTTCTGGGCTCTATGGGTAGAGACTGCTGTACTGAGTGGCATGCTTCACAGAGGCCCTTCTCACAGGCCCATGGGCTGGCTTTCCTTCTCTCACCTGTGCCAGGTTTCTGGTTGTTAGGACTCTGAAGGAGAGATTCCCACAGGCCTAACAAGTGCTCTGAGGAGCCTTCCAATTTAATAAAAGCACCGTCTGGCTCCAGTGGGTTTCCTGAGAACACAATAATTACTCATCCTCTAATAGAGCCAATAAATATAGCAAGAGAAGAAGTAATTAACAACCTTTTGCTGGAAAGTAGCGATTCTTGTGATGTATGAAGCTTCCTTTTCCTGTTCACCCCTTCCTCACTGCAGATACAGTGTGATACTCTGAGCAAATGTGCCATTTGTGACTCTGAGTTTATCACCAAAGCATGTTGGGAGGTTTTTATTAAGTCCATCCATTATCATTGGCTCCTAGGAATTGCTGTCTGACTGCCATCCACCTTGCTTCCACTTCTGCTTGCAAGCCTGTTAATGAGATCAACGTTGCTACCAAACGATTTAACTGTGGGGAGAAACCCAGGCAGTCAAGAAGGGAGGCCTTTCATAGCTTGAGTGGGCTACAGCCATCTCCCTCGGATACTTACTCTGGTGTCTATTTTCCCACCCATAAAGAATTTTATTAGTAGTAATTATGTTAGACAAGAAAAAGAGAAAAACTTCACCAACTTTTAAAGTGATTTACCTCTTGGCTTGCAGTTTTAATTAAAATTCCAGTTTCTTTAGCAAATAGCTCTGGAAAGATTAGATTCCCCATTTAGCCCCCATGTTCTTTCTCCATTCTCCAATTCAGAAGGGTGACACAAACAGCAAAATCACCCGGCTAAATGGCTCCGACTCTGCCACATCATAATTCAGCCTATGGAAAAGAGCTTCCAATATCAATGCTAAATTATAAATTGACTCCATTATGCTCTGCAAAATTATCAACAGTAATCTTCTCTGTTTGCTACTCCATCGCAGTGGTAAATTATATCAATTTGCTACTGGGTCTCAAATTACTCAGTCTCTTCTGCATCAAAACTTTAAGTGCGTTTATAAAGGGAAATGGAAACAAAGCAAATCAGGTTTCCATTTCTGCAGCTCTTTCATCCTTCCCAAGCAGGATCCTGCTTCATCTGAAATCACACCTGACATCTCTTCAGGTAGCCCCTCCTCCACTTATCCGAAACCTGTCCATTCCAGTCTTGTCCTGGGAGCAACTCCCTCTGGAAATCCACTGAAAAGGCCCTGTGGATTAGCCACCAACTTATTGATTCAACACCCAAACAAACTGTGTGTTTGAGTTGGATGGAGAATGCCCATAAGCTCCACACAGCGGCAGCAGGCTGGTGGCAAGGGGACAAAAACGGCAAGGTGACAACAAAAGGATGAGTGAGACCTATTTTTCCTTTCCAGGAGCTCCAAGGGCACTGAATGAGCTAGACAAACAAACCATTATTGCAGTGGCTATGGCCACCATCTTACCAAGTGGCTACTCCATGCCTGCCTCGAGCCTAGCTCTCCCCCACACTGTCACATGGACATAGACATAATCTCCCCATTTCATAGAAGAGGCTTGGAGAGGCAGCAGGCTTTTGATGGGGAAAAGGAAGTTGTCCAGAAGACTTCAGAGGGAAGAATTCCCACAGGAAGAAGTAAACAACATGTGCAAAAACCCAGCTAAGAGCAAACAGAGCCTGGAGGTGCCATCCTTTTCTGCCTGCAGCCACTGACTTGTTGATCAGGAGGCTCTCCCTGGACTTCCTCAGGATTGTTTCCCATTTGTCACATGCTGGTGAGCTCCCTGTCTGCAACTCTGCAAAGGACTGCTCTTCCTTTCTAGCCACTGACAATGATCTGAGCTGACTGTAAAGTATTAAGCACAGCCAAAATAATCAACCCAAGGGAAAGAGAGATTTCCCAGTGGACTCACTAGGTAAAGGTAGACAGGCTCATCTCTCCTACATTCATTTGCTGCTCCATATCAAATCACTGTAGAATTATGCCAATAATATCTATACTAAATATAATTGTTATTTATTGAGTTCATAGTGTGTGCAGTATACTTTACATGTGCCATTTCATACACCTTTACAATAACACTGTGAAATGTGTAGATACATTGTTTCCATTTCATAGACAAAGAAACTAAGAGTCACAGCAATTTGATATCTTAGTTTCTGGTAGTACATCTAGGAGGTGGTAGGACAAGAAATGGAATCCAACTCCACTAAATTCTTTGTCCCCAAAGAACTAAGCCTAAGAGAACCAGTTGAGGCTCCTTTAACTAGATTAGGATTCTAGTCATGGTAGGGTTTATGCTAGCTAAGTGCCTAGACAATTTTATGGGAGATGATGAGAGGTAGGGGGAAATAGGGAAAGTAGGCCCACTGAGGAGCTCTCCAGAGTGCTGAAGAGTCTTTGCCAAAGCATCTGCCTGAGCACCTGTGTCTTTGGCCTGGGAGGGTCTGCCCTGCCCAACCTGGCCTCCTGATTTCAGTGCCCAGCACTGAATGGAAATGCATCTAGTGGAGAAAGTGACTCTTAGAAGTACTGAGCTTCAGGGGCTGGGAAGGTGGCTCAGTGGTAGAGCGCTTGCCATGCATGCTGAGGCCCTGGGTTCGATTCTTCAGCACCACATAAGCAAAAAGAAAAAAGCCGGAAGTGGCGCTGTGGCTCAAGTGGTAGAGCGCTAGCCTTGAGCTGAAGAGCTGAGGGACAGCACCCAGGCCCAGAGTTCAGGCCCCACGACCGAACCCCCCCCCCCAAAAAAAAGAAGTACTGAGCTTCAGAGGACATCTAGTTGGCACAATCCTGCAGGGAAATGGAATTCAGGCATGACAATAGGGAAAAGTCAAAGAAAAAAAATGCTCTTCACTGGACAGCTATATGAGAGAGAACTGAAGAATGGCTGAATGCATTCTTGGATAAGTAGTTATGGAGGATAAAAAGTTCAAAGGTACAGACAGGGAGGATTCCTCTCCAGCTTCCTGGGTCAGGGGGTACTAGGAACCAGTAACTAAACTCTGATATCAATGTTGCATTAAAGGGTGTTCAGAAAGGTCATTTGTATTTAGCTATTTTAGTTTAGTTTTAACTGATACATTAAAACAATAGTTGGGCTGGGAAGGTGGCTCAGTGGTAGAGTGCTCGCCTAGCGTGCATGAAGATCTGGGTTCAATTCCTCAGCACCACATACACAGAAAAAGCTGCAAGTAGTGCTGTGGCTCAAGTGGTAGAGTGAGTTTCCTGAGCAAAATGAAGTTCAGGAACAGTGCCCAGGCCCTGAGTTCAAGCCCCAGGGCCAGAAAAATAAAAAAGAATTTAGTGGAGTTGGATTCCATTTCTTGTCCTACCACCTCCTAGATGTACTACCAGAACTAAGATATCAAATAATAGTTACATATATTTATGTGTGCTAGCCTGCCAGAGCTTCTTCCTTCTAACTATAACTTGGTACCTACTGATTCAATCTTCCCCCATCCCTCCACCAACCCCCTCCCCCAGCTCCTGGAAGACCCTCCATCTCAAGTTCTAGGAGATCAGTCTTTTTAGATTCTGCATATGAGCAAGAACCTATTTTTTGTACCTGGCTTATTTCACTTAACTATCTCCAGTTCCATCTATATTGCTGCAAATGGTATGCCTTATTTCTTTTTTTGTGGTTAAATATTATCTGGTTGTATATATACACCACATTTCCTGTGTCCATTTATCCACTGATGATTCTACTTCTCAACCATCATGAATAGTGTCACAATGCACATGGCAATGCATGTGTGTCTTTGACATATTGACTTTATTTCATGTGAACATATAGCTGAACGTAGAATAACTACTTTTCATCATAGTTCTATTTTCAATTTTTTCACAGTACAGGAGTTTGAATTTGGTCTCTTGCTTGCAACACTGGCACCTCTATTACTTGACAACCCCTCCCCCCCACCCTCTTTTTGCTTTTTTCAGGTCTTGCATTATTTTGCCTGGGGCCAGCCTTAAAATGTGATCCTCCTACCCATGCAGGTGTGCATCACTATGCCAGCTTATTGGTTGAAACTTAAGGAGGTCTCAATTCATTTTTTGCGCCAGCTAGCCCCAAACCTCAATCTTCCAGATCTCTGTGTAGCTAGAATTATAGTCATTAGCCTCTATGCCTGGCTTGTTTTCAATTGTTTGAGGCACTTCCACACTGTCTTCTAGAGGGGCTGCATTAATGTACATTTCCTCCAACAACATGCAAAGGTGCACCCTCCCCCCAAAAAAGAAAGAAATCATAAAGTAAGATAAGAGAAAGCTGGAAAATGATCTGCCATAGGCAGCAGATTTCAAGTTAGTGAAGGTTCTACTCACTCTTGTCTGACATGAAAACGCCTCAAGAATTGAGAGGTCATTCAGAAAAGCCCTGAGCCTCCCTTTGGTGATTCAGATCATAAACCCCAAAGGTCTACATAGGCTGAAGACATTTATAATCCCACCTCTCCCCCTGGTGGTTAAGAGAAATATTAGAAAATCACCTTTATTCTCAGTCTCCATCCCATCTCTATTCTGTAGCCTCCTACACACCTGAATAAGAATAGCTACACCCACCCTTTTGTTATGTTAATTTTTTCATGAAAGCAAATATTGTTATGCATCAAAACTCAATGTCAATGAACACAGGCATAGTCCCTATATTTAGAATCGTGAACAAGTAAACAAATCATAATGCAAAGTAGCAAACTTGCTAGCTGCTAAGGGGAAAGGACTATGGGAGCTTGAAGCAGAGTGTGTTACTCTGCCTGTGGGTGGGGGAGTATAGAAACTTGAAACATGAATTGGAATGCACAAATCTGGAAGGCAGGAAGATAATGGAGTCCCTCATACCAGGGAGTGGCCTGAGAGAGCATACTTCTACATTTCTCCGAGGCAGAAACATCTTAATTATTTCTGTATTGCTGGTTCCTAGCCCAATGCCCAGATTGGGCATGCAATGGATGCTGGAGAAATGAGCAGTGTGGAATTTGATATGGGACTTTGCTACCAAGGGAGACCTGAGTGGCTGGAAGCATGACTCAAGTGGTAGAATACTTGCCTGGCACATGTAAGGCTTTCAGTTCAAAACCTTGGTACTTCCAAAAGGAGACCTAGGTAGACTCAGAATCCATAGGACTTCAAACAAAGCTTAATGTGACACTGCTTAGGGGTACAACAGTCATGTGTAGGTTTGGTCATTCATTTGTCCAGTCTAGGGCTGATATTAACAGCCATGTCCATCTTTTCACAGGTGAACAGGCAGCAGTGGGAAAGGAAATGTCTGGCAGCAATGTGAGCCAGTACAAGAGTGATGGACTCACCTCCAGCTAGGACAGAGTCCACTCCACGGCTCAGAACTGTAAAAAGCATTGTCAGCATAAGAGTCCAATATGATGGGCGAGGAATCTAGGGCTGTCCTTGTCAGATCTTAGAGTTTCTTTTATTTCTGATGTTGAACTATATTGTCAAATTCCCATTCTCAGTTTTTACAATTCCACCCAATAGTTACAGCCTGAACTAGTGCTTGCACTGGCTTCTTCAGAGTCGTTTTTCCTCCACTAAGTATTTAAGCAATACCTTTTACTTTACTTCACGAACTGAGAACAAACTGATGGCCAAGCTCAGTGGGCAATGACAGCTGGCATGTCCCCGATGATCAGATAAGGAGGCCACTGCATTGTGTGTGTCGCCGCAATCAGTGGACACGGTTGATTACTGCAAAGCTGTGCTACACACACTTTAGCCAACCTCTGTGGCAGGCAGGTCCCTAAGCACTGCTTCTGGTTTAAACGCCTCTGTTTTCCCACACTGCAATAAAGCTGATTCTCTCCTGCAGAAACAGCACCAGTAAAGTCACCTCAGGATAACAAAAATCCATATCCTGTTGCAAATAATGGTTGGGAGAAATGTTGGAGGATTCAGAATCTAGAAACCGAAATTCCAGTCTTAATTAATTTATCTGCTCTACTAACTATAATCTAGTACCTAGTATATACTAGCTAATGGGCAAAGTGCTCCACCACATTTAGTGAGCACTTATTTTAGTTCTAAGCAAGTGAGCGTGCATAAAGTCACTTCACATTCCTGACAATGGCCTAAGTGCCATTGTCATACCCATTATACCATCAGTGGACAATAGTCTATTATGTATGGTCTACTTGTCTCAGTTTTCAATGTCATAAAGTAGCAGAGCAGTAGCAGCCAGTGTGACTATAGAGGAGAATAAGATGTCACTCTGGCCCCAGAGAAACCCTGGATTTCTTGAAGGAATATACATTCAGTTATGTATACATGTACATATAACTGTACAGTGACCCCTGAGGAAAATGTTTGACCCACTTCAATTAGCTTTCTATTGTTGCACAAATATCATTCTTTCACAGTACAAACTAAGTGCTTTTAGACCAGAGGTCCCCCATGGAAGAACTGCATTCTCTTCTTTTGTGCCAAACTCAAGGCATTGGCTGGGTTGTAGTTCCAGACTTGGGGTCTCCATGTGTGCTCACTGATTGTTGGCAGAATTTTTCTCCTTGCAGGCGAGAAATCCCTGCTTTCCTTAGAAGGAAATGATGGCCAGAAATCACTCAACAGCCAGCGACTCCCATGGTGACCCTCTTGGGCCCCTCACAGTGTGGGTGTCTGCTTTCAACCAAGCAGGCAGAGGTTATTGCTCCGATTTGCTCTTTTGCAACCAGATGGAGAAAATGCTTTAGAATAGCTTCACTGATTAGACCAGGCCCACCAAGGAAATCCCTCTTCAGCCTTATAATATGGTCGAGTCACAAGTGATGATGTCTTCTTACAGGTCCTGCTGCACTCAGAGGGAAAGTTATCCAGCTGAGTGCTACGCTGGGTCACCTTAGAATGCTGCCCCCATGTGATGCATGTGGAGTTTTCACTTTCCTGGAGGGTGAGACTCAATTAGACAACAATAGAGATAACTCCTACTTGTATAGTGATCTTTGTCAAGCAAGCATCTTTTCATATAAGCTTTTGCGCCTTACTGTCCAGAGATCCAGGTTCTCTGGGTGAAAAGATTCCCTCCACAGTCAGGGAGAAGAATCTGAGGCAAGGGAAGTTGTGTAATCTTGTCCCTGCTACATGGGAGACAGGGAAAGCAAAGGCTTCAACTGGTCTACTGGTTCCAGAATTTGAGCTCTTTGTATAGCCCACACTGCCATGCCGATAGACGGGGACAACATGGTCTGGGGCCAGTGTCTCAGTCCAAGGGGAAAGTCACAGGAATCTCACATTGCTATGTTTGAATCTAAGTCCTGCTCTTGTTAGTTCCCAGGGTCTTGGGCGAGTCACTTCCCTGGTCAGGTTCAGTCTCAAATCAGGACAAAACTGAACTGTACTAAGGATGCCCATTAGTTCCATGTTTCCATTCTCGTGGCTGGAGAACTGTGTGCTTATACCCTCAGCCTATCCCTGGGGCCTGGGAGATGGATGATCACTGCACTCATTTCCCAAGGCTCTCATAAGAAATTACCAGAAATTATTCTCTGACAGTCTGGAGGCCAGACATCCAAAATCAAGGGACTGGCAGGATCTTTCTGAGGACCCTGAGGGGAGCGCAGTTTCGTTGGACGCCAGCGACTCCTGGCCTCCTTTGGCCTGTAGATCCATCACTCAAATCCCTGCATCTAGCTCACATGACCTTCAGCCCCCATGTCTATCTTTTTTTTATAAAAACTATATTGAATTCTTATAAAGAACATATTTCTAGACATTTGCTCTGGTTTTATTATATTATATTGATTCTCATTGCCTTGGTTTCTTTAACCTACAGAAGCATATGTCCTCTTTCTTTTTTTCCTGCGCTAGGGCTTGAACCCAGGACTTGGTGCATGATAGGCAGACACTCTACCATGGAGCTATACTACCATTATATCATTTTGAAAGCCACTTTACATTGTGGAATGAGATAGGCACAGATACACATTAAAATCATTTTAAGTTTTACCCTGTAAGGTTTAAATGATAATATACAATTTATATGAGGTGTCACCTTCAAGATTGAGCTATATTTTCAAAATTCACATACAAAAATATATATCAGATCTACTGTTGATGTCTAAGTAAAAAAAATGCTTCTAAGATGAGATATTCACAACACACCAGTGAAAATGATTAATGCTAGAAAATGATTCACATAAATTGACTGGTTGCAGCCATTTGGGTATAAAAAAAGATAAGAATTAAAATATGATACCATTCCTTCCTAAATCACTATTTTAAAAAAGGTGCAAAGGGCTGGGAAGGTGGCTCAGTGGTAGAGTGTTGCCTTGCATGCATGAGGCCCTGGGTTCGATTCCTCAGCACCACATAAGCAGAAAAAAAAAGCTGGAAGTGGTGCTGTGGCTCAAGTGGTAAAGCGCTAGCTGAGGGACAGCGCCCAGGCCCAGAGTTCAGGCCCACGACTGCCCCCCCCAAAAAAAAAGAGAAAGAAAAGGTGCAAACACAATTATAATTATTAAAAACAATCTGTATTTTAAAGCTCTTATGGCTCTTTTGTTTTTTTAAAAACAATAGGAAGGGGCTGGGAAGGTGACTTGCCTTGCATGCATGAGGCCCTGGGTTTGATTCCTCAGCACCACATAAGCAAAAAGAAAAAAGCCAGAAGTGGCGCTGTGGCTCAAGCGGTAGAGGGCTAGCCTTGAGCTGAAGAGCTGAGGGACAGCACCCAGGCCCAGAGTTCAGGCCCCATGACCGGACCCAAAAAACAACAACAAAAAATAATAGGAAAAGCATGTTTATGCTTAGTTCATTGTTGTTAAAATTCCTTCAACAAGCTACTCTGTGCATTGGGGAGGATGGCCAACCAGCTCATTCTACCTTGCCCAGAGCATTCCTGGTTTTAAAACTGAAAGGTCCAGCATCCTGTGAGATTGAGCAAACCATTACTAGCGGTAACCCCAGCACTGGGCCAAAATATGGGAGGAAGGACCTATTAATAGCCAGTTCTTCTCGTAAGCCTTAACTCTGAGTGCTGATCATACATCTGATAGTTATTCCCAGCTGGGTAGGGAAACAAAATAAAATTTCAAATTCAGTTCATCTAATAGTATCAGCCTGGATTTCACAAAGGATTAGAGGAAATCTTCACAAGTCAATGTTCTTAGTCTCATCTAAAGAATTCCAGGAAAAGAGATTTTCTAAAGCTACCTTTGAAAGCCATTCTACTATCCATAATCTTTTTAAAATATTAAATTCAATCTATAATCATATTATTTTCATTCTCAGCACCAGACTGAATAAAGAAATCTTAAAGATATGATATCCTCAGGAAATTGAGTAAAGTTATTGGAGACCTCAAAATGGGTCATACAAAGAACAAAGTTAGGAGACCATTGGAAGACAGTCAATTGAATTGGGGAAAAGCAGACAACCACACTATAAAACATTAAGAATGCTGGAAAGTTTATTGAATGGTGAGGCAAGCAAATAGCATTAAAGTTTCAGTTATGATCTGTCTAGCACAATGGTTATAAGTGAGACACCTTAAAAGTGGTTAAAAACTAGCTTTTATTAGATGCCTACTATATGTTGTTTGCTTTTATGCTCTCTCTTTTAATCTCACAATTCCCATGTCCATTGACAGCATATATCCATTTTATAGATGAGAGAAATAAGACTCAGAATGCACATAATTCTGTGCCAGGTGTTGGGCATGCAGTAATAAATATAATAGGCATTGCCCCTGCTTTCGTGGAAGCTTGGAGTCTAGTGGGAAAAACAGGTACTGAAAAACTCTGAGGGAAACAAAGATGAGTGACCCAGTGTGGAGGGAACTGGGGGATATGTAGGATAGAGGAGGGTGGTAAGAGAACAATTTCCTGTTTCTCGCAAAGGAAATAGCACTTAGAGGACTTGAGACACGAGCATTGTTATGTGTTCAAGATAATACTTTCTTCCACTACAATACAGTATCATTGGCCCTGTTTAAATCTAAAGAAGACAAGCCAAAGAAATGGCCCAATTTCCAGCAATGACTATCAGTATTTCCCAAACTAGTCTAAGAATGCCCTAACGAGGCTTGTTAAAAATAATAATAATACACTGGGTGCCAGTGGCTCACATCTGTAATCCTAGCCACTCAGGAGGCTGAGATTTGAGGATTGCGGTTCAAAGCCAGCCTGGGCAGGAAAGTCCGTGAGACTCTTATCTCCAGTTAATCACCAGAAAACCAGAAGTGGTGCAGTGGCTCAGAAGGTAGAGTGCTTGCCTTGAGCTGAAGAGCTGATAGACAGTGCCCAGGCCCAGAGTTCAGGCCCCATTACCACCACCACCACCAATCATCATCAACAACAACAATAATAATAATAATAGCCAGGCACCAGGGCATCATACTTGTAATCCTAGCTACTCAGGAGGCTGAGATCTGAGGATAGTGGTTCAAAGCCAGCCCAGGCAGCAAAGTCTATGAGAGTCTTATCTCCAATTAGCTACCCAAAAGCCAAAAGTGAAGCTATGGCTAAAAAAATAGAGCACTAGCCTTGAGCAAAAACAGCTCAGGGATAGCACCCAGGCTGAGTTCAAGCCCCAGCACTGGCACTAATAATAATTGATGATGATAACAATGACAACGACGACGATGACGACGACAACGATGATGATGATGATGATGATTCCCCAGTTGCCACCTGTACTCAGAAATCAAATTTTAACAAAAGCCCCAAGTTATTCTTAGGTCAGACCAGCTTGGAATATGCAAAGTCAAGACTTCAGAAAAGCTTAAAGCCTCCTACACTAGGAGTTTATTTAATGGCAGTCTCCTGGACAGGTTTCAGAACTGGGAAGATACCCAAGATATCCAAGAAGAGGAAAGGGGGAAAGATAGACCCTCTAGGACTTCATCAGTCAACCAGAGAACCACAAAGGCTACCTTTCCCTCCTTCCAGGTTTCCTGTGGATTTTATCCGCTCTCAGTCTGGATTAAGCAGTGTCTTCTCAGTACAGGCAACGTGACTGCTGTCAAAACAAAGCCTGTTCCCACGCCAGAGGGCTCAGGAGCACACCTCTAATTTGGAGCCATTGCTAATTGAGGAGTTGAATCGCGTAACTGAAGCGGCAAGATAATAACGAACTGCCAGCTTTGGCTTTCTGTGGGGAGAGGTTATGGATTTCAAATGCAAGCAACCTGGGTTCAAATCCCAGACCTACCACTTACCAGATGAAACACGAACACACTAATGAACCTCTCAGAGCCTCATTTTCCCCACCTGCAAAGGGGCTAATAGCCCTTTTGCAGTGACTGTCAGTAAAAGGTGAGATGCTAGAGGCAGCAGCTTGACACCATCCAGCCTTTAAGAACTGTTTTCCAATAAATAATAAAGCAAGAGTAGATTTAGAGCTCAGTAAAAGAAGGATTTTTGCCAATACGGAGCCAACAGTTAATAAAGATATATTAAGCTTTTAGGCTACATTCCTTTAAAAAAAGATATTACATTTTTTTTTAATGTACAGAAACAAGGCCCTGTGTCTAAGCTACACTAGATAAAAACAGGGCTTGCCTGTTTTATTCCTGTGAACTGAATTATGATGGGGCCCCTCAAATAGGATGTTTTAAAATGAGAGTACAAAGGTGGGAGGAAGAGCTTCAATGCTCTGATTTTACTTACAGATAATAGATTTCCTGGGAACCGTAAGAGCTGAACCTAGGTTCCACAAACAGCAGCAAACTTCAGATTGAGGTGACACCAGCTCAAGGGCTAGAAAATTGGGGAACAGGGGAAGGGGACACATTCCTGATGATGCTACCTGACTTAGAAGGTGCTTCTAATGATTTCCCTAAAAGACAGAAAATGCATGAGAAGCTTGAAAAAAGGTGCGAGGTGGGGAAGGGAGGTCTGGAGGACATAAATCCCTGAGGACTGCTGCAAGTACTTGGCTAGACCACAAGGAATGCTTCCAGCCACCGTGGACCCTGGCTGCTGGCTCCCTTCTCTTTCCCGGTAAGAAGGGAGCCATGCATGTGAATAGCCTCTTTACTATTTCATTTCCACATGGTCTGAATTTGATTTAACTCTGCGTCTTCCTCCTCAATGAGGTTGAAATATATCATTGGTTGCTTAATGGCCCTTCAAGCAATGAGGCCTTTATTAAATAGCAGCATGATACCCAGGCGTTGAGGAGAGAACAGCACACAAATCTCTCCCCACTGAGATGGGAAAGACAGCTCTCAGCTACCCACAGAGCCTCCATCTCTCTGTGTGGAGAGAGACTCCGGAAAGAGGCTCTGTCACCTGGAGGGGACACAGGAGAAGGCTTTTCATGGCTGGACCCCAGGAGATGTCTCTTTGGGCCCCTCCCTTATCCCCAAGGAGGGCAGTGTGCCCTGGAGGGATAATACATTAGTGAGCAATTCTCTTCCCAGCATTCCCTGGAAAAATCATGGGACCCAGGAGAATGTACTTGACTTGGTACCAACCAAGACCTGGGCTTGAGTTCTGACCTTTGTCTCTTTTAAAAATAGTTGTGTGGGGCTGGGAAGGTGGCTCAGTGGTAGAGCACTTGTCTTTCATGCATGAGGCCCTGAGTTCGATTCCTCAGCACCACATAAGCAAAAAGAAAAAAGCCGGAAGTGGCGCTGTGGCTCAAGTGGTAGAGCGCTAGCCTTGAGCTGAAGAGCTGAGGGACAGCACCCGGGCCCAGAGTTCAGGCCCCACGACCGGACCCAAAAAAAAAAAAAAAAAGAGAGAGAAGGGGTGACATTACCTCCCAAAACTGTACTCTTTACCTGACTTACTTACTTACTCTGTACCTCTTCTTTATAATAACAATAAAAATAACTTTAAAAAAATAGTTGTGTGGGGCTGGAGGTGTAATTCAGTGGTACAGTGCTTGTTGAATATGTGCAAGGTCCTCTGTTCTATCTCTGGAACTGAAGCGGGGGAATGCAATCTCTACTTAATAAAAGCCAGGCACTGGTGGCTCATACCTATAATCCTAGCTACTTAGAAAGCTGAGACCTGAGGATCACAGTTCGAAGCCAGCCTGGCAGGAAGGTCCATGAGATTCTTATCTCCAATAAACCACTCAAAAACAAAACCAAAAAAACAAAACCAACTGTGTGATTGTGACAAGCCTTCTCATTGGTCCAGCAAAAGACTGGTGCCCTACCTGGCAGGATGCTCAATGAATGACAAACATGATTCTGCTGCTATTCTGAAAAGAGGGCCATGAATCTCATCCTCTGGTCTCTGCACCCTAACTCAGTCACAGAGTTGCACTTCTGTATTTCCTATCTACCAGTCCTTACCAGAGGTTAAGACTCCTGGGGCACTCTCCCTGGCCTGAAGGAGTCTTTCCCCACATGTAGTTCCCCACTCTGACCCTTACTTTCCGGGTTTCCCCATAGCTCAGTCTGCAGCTCAGACCTCTATGGTTTGGCCCTCAGGTCCATGCCCATCCACTCAGCCAGAGTTAATTGTCTGCAATTCCCACATGTTACCCTGCCACCAAGCCTGCTGAGCCTGTCTCAGTACTATTCCTAATAGCACCCCCCCCCACACACACACTCCTTTCTGCTCAGGGATCCTCCCAGGCCTCACTGTGCCTGAATCCAACCCTTCTCTCCTCCTTTTTCCTCAGTTCTTTCTACTCCTCATCACCACCATAGCCAGGGAGCACCCTGAGAGAAGCCTCAGAGTGCCATTGCCTTGTTTACTCTGGGTCCTTAGCACAAAATAAAGGCTGAGGAGATGTTTGAGGAATGAAACTAAAGTATTATTCTAGCCAAAATGTATCATGATCTGATTACAGAACATGGCAGGCCTTGCGCACTGGAATGTGAGGGTCCAATAATAGACAATAGTGAGACGCAGATATGGTCCTTGCACTGGTTGAGTTTAAACTCTGGTGGTAAAGACAGTAATAACAATAAAGCGTTGGGTGCTCTGAAAGGAAGCTCAAGGAAAAAGCCTGGGAGCCACCAGGAGCGGGAGGCATGGGGAAGGCTTCCTGGAGAAAGGGAAATTGTAGCTGATAATTAAAGATGGAGAAAGTTGTGGGCAGGAGAAAAGTAGGACGACACAGTCTGTGTAAACATAGCTCCACCTCCACAATTGGGAACTCTGCTAGCTCACATTCATTCAGAAAGCAGCTGGAGCTGGAAAGGAGGCTTACAGGACCAGAGGATGTGGCTCACCCTTTGCTCACCCAGAGCCTCTCATTCACAAGCCTTTCTCCATGGGCTGACCTCGTCTTGCCCATTTTCCTACCTCCACAGTTTGTAGCTCACTCTAGTAGAAAGACACTGGACTCAGCCACCATATCTGCATCCCCTAGGCTGGGCCTCTGAGGCCACCCTGGATGGCTTCTTAGGGCATGCTCTTCAAAGGCAGGCATTTACACACAGGATCTTGCTGTGTTATACAGGCTGGTCTTGAACTCCAACCTCAAGCAATCCTCTCACCTCAATATCCAGAGTGGCTAGGACTATAGGCATGTCTTAGAATGCTTTTATATTTTAACTCTGCAAGTGAATTATTCTTAACAAATATTAGTTAACACATAGTATCTACGTATTACCATATTAAAAGGACTTTAAACCAGCTGAAAGTGCTTTAAAGGGGTTTAAACTAGAAACAGAGATATTCTATTTCAACAAACAGATATCAAGTTACTTTTACATTTTGGTGTGGATTTTTTGGTGATTTTGTATTTACAATGAATATTGTAAATGTAAAATTGAAAAATTTGATCATTACAAGAACTTGTTGATCATTAAACAACCTATATTTCCAAAGACAGATCTTTATTTTACAATTGATAAATTACTGGAGAGTATCTTTAATTTTTTTTAAATCCTTCCTTGGAATTAGTGCAAAGTTGAACTTAAAATCTCATTCAGTACCCTCTGTTTATTGTACTTCTGAATTCAAATCAACAAATACTGTATCATGATACTATGAAGTATTATTTAATAATTACTATTTCCTTATCACTAAAGGTCTATTGCTGCAACACAAAAAATTTGTTAATGATATATAAGTAGTATATTGACTGACTTAGTATTTTTCCTGGAGGAGTGAGAACATTAACTTCTCCTTCACACAAAAGGCCAATAAGGGTTCAAGAACAGTGTGGTGTCTCATTGTGTCCTCATCCCTGGTGCTGGCACAGGCCTGAGGAATAGTAGCCACTGAACACATACAATTAAAAATTGTATCGGTATGGCTTTATTTCACCATGCTTTCTTGAGAAACTTCTTGTTCTGATAGGACAGTACTGCATGAACTCATATAGCAACAGTCTTTAGCGACTGAATGAAGCTGATTAAAGTGTCACACAGCAGAGACCATCAGCCTTTCCCTTTATTCCTTAGACACAGAGAGCTTTTTCCCCAACAAAAATGCCTTTGGAGCAAGGAGTATTCACAGCTATAATATGCCATTAGAGGAGCAACTTTGCAACATGCCTAGAGAGTCATAAAGTTTAGTAATTTCTGAGAAAATGTCATAGAAATCCAGGAAGATGAAAAGGCTTTGTATAAGTAGTCTCAGGCAGAGCCTGAGACTCCTTCAGAAAGGAACAAGTGCACAGGCTAAAGAAAGCCGTGTTATCATGGAAAATAACCCCTGCCAGGCCTAAAGCTTCTAGAGGCTTACTAACAGCTGGCTTTTTATTTCTGGCTTGAGCTTTGCAATGCCAGAGACTGGCATGAGGTCATTGCCTGGCATCTCTTTATGTCATCTCCCTTTAAAGAAAATAGTCACTTTGAAGGTAGTCCAAAAAACAGTGCAAGAACCATTAGCGATGCCATCATTCAATTTAATTAGCATTTGTGAATGCCTCCTCTGTGCCAGGAAGAACAAGCTCCCTGTCGGTGAATATCTTACATTCTAGGGAGGAGACAGACCATAATCAATAACCTTTCCCACCCAGCACCACCATGTCCAGGTGACATCACCATTCCCCTGAGGTCCAAACAAACATCCTAACTTGTCCCCCTGCCTCCACTCTTAAAGCCCTCTCCCATCCATTGTCCACAGGGCACCAGACAAGTGTAATCGTCTCATTTCCTGTACATTTAGGTAATCGTCTGGCCTCTGCATGTGGACTGACTCCTGAATGCCTGCTGGCAAACTGAGAATCAGACTGGAAACTCCCACACAATCCAGGCCCTCTGAAAGGTCACATCCTCAGTAGGGGAAATAAAGAAAACCTGCTTTGTCTTGCCCTTGGCTCAGGCAAGAGAGAATAAGAAGGAAATGACCAACCATAATACTTCCCATGATATGAGTCTAAAGTCAGGATTCATACTTGTGCCTATTGCCAAAAAGGTGGTTCAGTGGTAGAGTGCTTGCCTTGCATGCATGAAGCCCTGGGCTCGATTCCTCAGCACCACATAGGCAGAAAATGCCAGAAGTGGTGCTATGGCTTAAGTGCTAGAGTGCTAGCCTTGAGCTGAAGAGCTGAGGAACAGCACCCAGGCCCAGAGTTCAGGCCCCACGATGGACAAAAAAAAAAAAAAAGTCTGACACTAAAAAGATTAGTCTTATGGATCCTGGGTCTGTAGAAGCCTCCAACACATGTGCATACAATGAAGATCCTTGCCTAAACCCAGGCCTCAAAGAATTACCAGAGACTAAAGTTACAAAAGACATGAGTACAACATCAAAAGGTATCTAACACTTATAGCAGCATTCCAAAGAGAAGGGTAAGAATATAGCTTAAGGCTGGGAAGGTGGCTCAGTGGTAGAGCACTTGCCTTGCATGCATGAGGGTTTGATTCCTGGGTTTGATTCCTCAGCACTATATAAGAAAAAAGAAAAAAGCCGGAAGTGAGGCTGTGGTAGAGCACTAGCCTTGAGCTGAAGAGCTGAAGGACAGCACCCAGGCCCAGAGTTCAGGCCCCACGACCGGACCCAAAAAAAAAAAAAAAGAATATAGCTTAACTGATAGAGCACTGCATAACATGCATGAGGCCCTGAGTCTAATCCCCAGTACCACCAAAAAAAAAAAAAAGAAACTAAAAAGATAGAAGAGAAATGCTGGGTAGGAGACAATACTGAAAGCAAAAAAGAGATGAGAAATTGCCAGAATCTATTAGATATCAAACCTCAGAACTAAGAATGCAAACAAGCCAGATGCAATGGTTTGTACTTATAACCCTAGCTATTCAAGAGGCTAAGATATGAGGATCAAGGTTTGAAGTCATCTAGACAGAAAAATCCACAAGGCTCTCATCTTAACCTGCAAAGAAGCCAAAATGGAGGTATGTCTCAAGTGGTAGAGCACCAGCCATGAGCAAAAAATGTCAAGTGAGAGCACAAAGCTCTAAGTTCAAAACCTAGTATCAGCACACACACACATAGGCAATAAATAAACCTTTTCCTAGAAATACCTTTGGAACACTGAAGACACAGAAGACAAAAAGACTTTTAAAGCATCCAAAAAGAATACCACACCTAACTGGCAAAATAAAAAATTAGACTGGCAGCTGGCTTCTCAATGGCAAAAACGAAAGTGGTAAAATAATGGTGTCTTCAAGTTGTTAAGATCATATACCTAACAACACAGAATTGTATTGAACTACAGGCACAACAATGCTATTTTTCAAGAATGAAAACAAAATAAAAGGGTAACTTTTGATGAAATAAAAACTAATAGTTTAATTCAAGTAATGGCTTACTTGAAAGAATTCCTAAATGATTACTTCCAATAGAAAGAAAATAATCCATGAAGGAAGGGAAGAGTTGTGTAGTAAATAAGAAAACTGTAAATATAGTAAATGTGAAAGACACTAAGACTGTATAGAATAATATTTAACTTTTCAATCTCAATAAAAAGTTAAAATAAGATAGAACAAAAGCAGGTAAGAAGATACATGTTCAGAATGAAAATGATGCTAAAATCATTGTGTTTAACATTACTTTCTTAATAGAAAAGAGTAATGACTCTAACTTTAGACTTGGTGAAATTATATACACCTACTGAATTTTCTGGGGTAAAATTTTAGCAGAATGAGAATAGAATAATCAATTTCCAAACTTAAGGAGAAAATAGGAAAAAATACCAATAGGAACTTCATAACCATAGAGGAAATATTAGCATAACTTTTAAACTAATGAATAGGTCAGACAAAAAATAAAGCGATATAAAATGTACATGATAAATTCATAAGTTAACCTAGTGTACATCTATAAAATATTGCATTCAATAGTTAGAGAATTATTCTCCACAGCCTTTACTGGATATGTGTAAACACTGATCACATGTTAGGCCATGAAGTAAAATACTGCAAGACAGAGAAACAGAAAAGGAGTGAGAGTAGTACCAGAAGGAGGATGAGAGAAAGGAGAAAAGAGAAGGAAGACAAAAGGAGGATGAGGAGAGAAGGAGAGGAGGAAGAAGAGGAGAGAAAGACAGAGAAAAAAGATAGAGGGTAAGCAAAAAACTAGAAGAAAAAAGTAATAAGGAACAGAACGCCATGAAATACGAAGAACAGAGATACTCCTCGATAGTTACTTCTTGGGAAAAAAGTTAGCAAACTGAGATACATATAAAATACCATAAATAATGAAGAAAGGCTAGTTAACTAAATCTGGAGTATGTGTATGAGTCAGGGAAGACTTGCAAAAAGGATGGGCCATAATCTGTTCTTAAAAGACAAGCAAATATTTAAACAGTAAAAGAGAAGAAATACTCTAAGGAGATGGGGGAAATAAACTGTGGAAGGGGGATGGCATTGTATGAAGCTCAAGAGGAGCACACATGTATGTCGACAGTGTATAAAGCACAAGGCAAGGATATGAGAAGTCTAGAGAACCTCAGGACTAGATATTGATAATATATTAAAATGTTATATATAACATATTAATTATATACATATATATATCCCCAATAGATCTGAACTATAGGATAAGTACCTTTCATGGTTTTATCTTTTCATGCTGCCAACAAGAAACTTCATGAAATGTGATTGAATGATGCCCATTTTGTAAATTAACAAAAACTGAGGCTCAAAGTAAAATATACCAAAAGCTACATGGCAAATTGTATCTGCATTAGCTCAACAACCATACTTCTACCCACAATGCACTGCATCTCCAGTCATCTAGGAGTCTGAACATTACTCTTGAGGCAAATATTCAAAATGCAAACTTGCCACAAAAATTAATGAACACCATATCACACTGACATCCACAAAACGGAAATAAGATATACCATTCTTACTGCACTAAGTCAAGGTAAGCGAATGTAAAAACTCCAGGGAAAGCTGTCCACACAGCCTGTAAACTCACTAAACAGCACATAGAACCTGATGGTAGAATTGTGTGATTTTCTATCTTCTTGGGTTAACAAGTCAGTAATCATTCAGGACTGCTTTTAGTGAATGAGAAGGAAAAGATCCTAATTACAATAATGTAGATGATGTGAAGCAAATGATTATGTTTCTTGTTTAAATAATCAACAGAGGAGCGGTATTTATAATACATATGAGATAGAAAAGTAACTACCCATAATATTTATAAACCATTAAGGAAAATAATGAATATAAACAAAACACAAGCCAAAAAATGAGTGAACAAAGAAGACAGATGAGCCACACAGATGACTCATAAACTTATGTAAAAGTTCAACCCGGTTGACAATCAGAGAAAAGTAACTTAGAAACTTATTTCTGCCTCTTGGTGTGGTAGCGATTTAGAAGCTAACTGGGATACTGTACTGGTGAGATTCTGAGAAGATTGGTACCTACAAAACAGCTGAGGGCCACTGTCCCTGACCCCTGATAATACATTCTCCAGTACTAGCCACATACTTCCATACCTATGGCACAAATACACACTTCAAATGCCTGAGCACTTATTATTGAACCACCATTTGGAAAAGTAAAAAGTTTATAAACAGCAAAAAGTATGGAAACAGTATCTATCAATAAATTGTGGTTCATCCATAAAATGAGCATCTTATTAGGATGAAATTTAACCACCAAAAAGGCCAGAAGTGGAGCTATTACTCAAGTGGTAGAGTGCTAGACTTGTGTACCCAGACCCTGAGTTCAAGCCCCAGCACCAGCACAAAAGGAGGGGCAATTTCCAAGCACTGAAGATATTGTATAACTGTAGAATTTAAACAATAAAATACAAGTTGTCTTGGGACCAGGAATGTGGCTCAGTGGTAGGGCACTTGTCTGAATTCTTGAGGTCCTTGGTTAAATCCAAAGCATGACATTTTAGAAAATTGTCTACATTTTGAGTAACCTAATGCTCCTGAGCACAGGTCCCTGAGCAGTCTGAGTCTCTCATTATCTGCTCCAGAGTCTCTCAGTATAGACATGGCTGTGTAACTGCTTCAATGAATGCAACATGACAGAAGTGACACATCACTTGTGGAAGAAGCTTCAAAAGCCAGCAAAGGTACCATGTGCCCCTCTCCTCTGGACACGTGGATGCAGGTGTTGAATGGAAACCCGGGTCTCTGAATATGAGAGACTCAGGCATCCAGTCCTGCCAAGTCACACCAAACCCACAGTATGCTCAGGAAGTAAACTGCCAGGTACCAGTGGCTCATGGCTATAATCCTAGCTGCTCAGGAGGCTGATGCCTGAGGATTGAAGTTCAAAGCCAGCCAGGGCAGAAAAGTTCTTGAGATTCTAATCTCCAATTAACTACCCAAAAAATGGGAAGTTGAGCTGTGTCTCAAGTAGTAGAGCACTGGCCTTGAGTGCAAACACTCAGGAACAGCACCCAGGCCCTGAGCCCCAGGACCAGCAGAAAAAAAAGGTGGGGGGGGAGTGGGGGGAAGGAAGGAAGGAAGAGAGAATAAAAGGTAGGAAGGAAAGAAAAGAAACTTACGTTTGTTGGATTAAGTCACCAAGCTATGTTATAGTTTGTGCTATTTGTTTCCACTGCGTAAACTACAGTTAGCTCTTGATGAGCATAAAATACAAAATATGACAACTAGCCTCTTTTCGAGTTCTAGGCAGATACACTAAAGGACTGACTTAGAAAGCAAAGCCCCACTGCACAGGACCTAAAGGGTGTCCAGATTTATGAAGGATGAGAGGATGTTATACAGATGACACAGAAGCAGATGGGAGGAGAGAGGCAACTGACAGGAAGGCCTGCTAGCAATCACAAACCATTCATAAAACTTACTAGATGATGGTTCCCAAATACCAGGGAAAGTAACATGTGCACACACAACAGCAGAGGCAGCTGCAAAGACAAGGCTCAAGGCAGAACCAGAAGGGGAGATGCAAGTCCACCTGGAATAGACAGACATGGATGTTTTCTCCAGCAAAACAGCCAGCTCTGTGGTAGAATCTCAGGGACATAGCTTCAGAGGAGCAGCCACAGGGAAAGGCGGTTCAAAACCAATTAAAGGACTAGCAAGTTTCTTTGTCTATTCAGCTATTTTTCTGATACACAATTTAATTAAGATGTCAGAAATTCATTATAGGGAAAGCAAAGCAATATGCATTCTTACCCAAGAGCCAGGCAATTTGAACTATTTTATGGCGTAATCCTCACAACAATCCTGACAAATATGCTTATTCACAGAGCTGAGAAATCCATGGCTCAGCGAGATAAAGCAACTTGTCCTGGGACACACAGCCCCAAGATGACATAGAGATGACTCAAACTCATATCTGGTGAGGACTGGAAGGAAGGAAAGAGACATGCATGCCTCTTCCGTCTCATGAGCCCCCCTCAGCTCACCCCACAGAAAAGTCACTTCAGTTGTCTGTGAACCCAAGAAATGGAAGTCACACACAGCTGCAGTGGGTTTCCCACAGTGATGTATATCAGTGATGAAACACTCATAAAAATCCAAAGGGGATTCACGACACCCTAAAAGTATAACTGATCTTGCCAGGTGCCAGTGGCTCATGCCTGTAATCCTAGCTACTCAGGAGTCTGAGGTCTGAGGATTGCAGCTCAAGGCTAGACCAGGGCAGGAAAGTCTGTGAGACTCTTATCTCCACTAAACTACCCAAAAAGCCAGATTTGGAACAGTGGCTCAAGTGGTGGTGCACTAGCCTTGAGCAAAAGCAGCTCAGGGACCGTGCTCAAGTTCAAGCTCCAAGACCAAAAAAAAAAAGTTTTGGAGTGTAATTGATCTTAAAAGAAAAACCTTTAAATCGCTATTATTATTCTTATTGGGGATGGTACTGGGGGTGGGGGGGGCTGTGCTTTCTTGGCAGGCACTCTGTCTCTTAAGCCACGCCCCATTATTCCCTTTTGCCTTCATTATTTTTCAAACAGTGTTTCATGGTCTCTTTGGGCTTGCCTTGACCACAATCCACCTATTTATTGGTCCCACATAGTTAGGGTGACAGGCACAGCCACCACATCCAGTTATTGACTGAGATAGAAGTTTCAAGTTTATGCCTGGGCTGTCCTTGAACTATAATCCTCCCGATCTCAGCCTCCTGAATAGGTAGGATTATAGGCTAAATCTGTGCTATTTTGACATTTTTAATCCAAGACTTCAAGTTGATGTTTCCCCAAAAGGCAATATTATCTCTGATCCTATACCATCTTTGAATGTTTGTTATCTGCTGTAGGGCTGAGCTCTGAGGGTCACAGTTCAAAGCCAGAAGGAAGCTGAAGCAGGGGCAGCAAGTAACAAAGGAGACAGGGCTTAGAATAAAACACCTTGGGATGGATCCTGCCTGGCAGAGGTGCATTTGGCACCTGTACTTTCCTAGCCCTGGCTTGCTGCTGCTTCTGAGGAGATGCTACGCCTGGGCCATTTTTTGTTGTTGGTGGTGGTGGTGGGGTCTGAACTCTGAGCCTGGGTACTGGTGGCTCGTGCCTGTAATTCTAGCTACTCAGGGGGCTGAGAGCTGAGGATTGTGGTTCAAAGCCAAGCTGGTCAGGAAAGTCCATGAGACTCTTACCTCCAATTAACCACCAAAAAGCTGGAAATGGAGATGTGGCTGAAGTGGTAGAGCACTAGCCTTCAATACAAAAGCTAAGGGATAGTGCCTAGGGTTTGAGTTCAAGCCCAAGCGCGCACACACACACACACACACACACACACACACACACACACACACACACACAC